>NW_012267245.1:520395-580558 GCF_000151885.1 Dipodomys ordii | reverse complement strand
GGTATCCAAGATGGAGATCACCGGTGCTGGGGGGGGGGAGGGGTGGCCTTCCCTCCTCTGCTCCCTGAGAGGGAGTGAGGAAGTCGGGCTTGTACTCACGCCGAGTCTTGGATCCTGGGTCGTCTCTGGTCTGCAAACTGCAGGATGAAGATGTCCGGTTCTTGTTGGTGTTGAGTAGAATCCGCTCGTCTGCTGCGTCTCACATGTATACTTATTTAAACGACTTGTTTTTCCCCTTCCTCTCCACAAATTATACTGACATCAAATACAGTGAAAGCAGGGGTTATACTGTGGGGGAGGGACATACAAACCACAAAGAAATAATCTTATCAATGCGTTAGACACAAATGCAGGAAAGAAAAAAACATTTAAATACATATCTTAGGGTTCATTTTCCTAGCATCACCTTATCTGACCTTTTCTGCTTGACTCATACATATACTAGATATAGCAAATAAGGGAAACCATGGGACCTTTCTTTCTTTGGGCTTGGCTTACTTCACTAAATATAATTTTTTCCATGTCTTTCCATTTCCTAACAAATGGGGCTATCGTTCTTTCTGATGGAGGCATAGAATTCCATTGTGTATATATACCACATTTTCTTGATCCATTCATCTACTGAGATGTATCTGGGTTGGTTCCGTATCTTAGCTATAGTAAATAATGCTGCAATAAACATAGTTATGCTGGTAGCTTTAGTGTGGTCTTGTTTATAAACATTTGGGTAAATGCCCAAAAGTGGGATTGCTGGGTCATCAGGGAGCTCTATGTGCAGTCTTTTGAGGAACCTCCATACTACATTCCAAAGTGGTTGAACAAGTTTACATTCCCACCAACAATGAAGTAAGGTTCCCTTCTGTCTACACCTCCTCCAGCATCTGTTGTTATTAGAGTTCTTGATTTTTGCCATTCTAACTGGGGTGAGGTGGTGTCTTAATATTGTTTTGATTTGTATTTCTTTTATGGCTAGGGAATTTGAGCATTTCTTCATGTGTCTATTGGCCATCCTTTCTTCTTCATAGAAGTTTCTCTTTAGGTCTTTAGCTCACTTCTTTATTGGGCAATTGTTTTTTTTTAGGATTTGTTGTTGGGGATTTAATTTTTTGAGTTCCAAGTATATTTTAGATATGAGACCCTTGTCCGTTGTATGGCTAGAGAAGATCTTCTCCCAATCTGTAGGCTTTCTATTGATCTTGCTAGCTATGTCCTTTGCCATGCAGAAGCTCTGCAACTCCATGCAATCCCATTTGTACAAGCTTTCTCTGACTTGTTGTATTTCAGCCCAAGTTGTTTGGTTTGAATTTCATTTATGGTCATCGATGTGGTACGTGTCTTCCAATTTTTTTTCTTAGCACTTTTATTAATGTGGTTGTTGAATATTGAGGACATGTTTTGGGGAGGGGATAATTTTTGGAGCTCTAAGTATATTTGAAATATGAGACTCTTTTCTCTTGTACCTAGAAATACAACAAATCAATGAAAGTTTGGATACATGGGATGGCATTACACCAGAGAATTGCTGAAGGCAAAAGACATAGCTAGCCATATAAAGAGAAACCACACAGATTGGGACTAGATTTTCACTAGCCATGCAACATAGACATTATAGCTAAAATATACTTAGGGCTCCAAAAATTAAATTCCTCCCCCAAAAAAATCCTCAAAGAAACAGCCAACCAGTTAATAAGTGGGTTAAAGAATTAAAGAGAGACTTCTCTGAAGACTAAATAAGCATGGCCAATCGACACATGAAGAAATGTTCAACATCTTTGGCCACAAAAGAAATGCAAATCAAAATAGCATTGAGATTCCACTTCACCCCCATAAGAATAGCTATCCTCAAGGATTCTAGTAACAACATATCCTGGAGGGTTGTGGCCACAAAGGAACACCATTACACTGTTGGTGGGAGTGTAAACTTGTTCAACCACTCTGGAAAGCAGTATGGAGGTTCTTCAAAAGACTACACATAAATTCTCTTATGATCCAGCAATCCCACTCCTGGGCATTTACCCAAATGATTACAGACAAGGACATACTAAAGCTACTAGCACAACAATGTTCCTTGCAGCACTATTTACCAAATTGAAGATATGTAACTAAAGCAGATGTGTCTCAATAGATGAATGGATCAAGAAGATGTTGTCTCATTTGTAAGGAAATGGAAACATCTGGGAAAAAATATATTAAGTGAAACAAACAAGTCCTACAGAAACATAGGTTTCATGATGTCCCTTATTTGTAATAACCAGAATATGTCTATGATATTCTTAGCAGGGGATCACAATAGCCCAATCCTTAAGTGCATAGGACCATATATATGAAGCATATGAAAATGAACTCCCGGAATTGGAAGCAAGAGGTTCTTATTATGTCCTGTATACAGATGTTTCTGTTTTTCCTTTTGTTTTAGTTTTCTATAGATATCTGATCTATGGAAGAAAAAGGCAATCACAGAAACAGCAGGACAAAGGATGAACTAATGCAACAATGATACTCACTAGACACTATGTTGGAAATGAAGTTGACAATGTGTGGGAAGGGGAGTGGGGAGAGGGGAGAAAATGAGGGAGGGGTAACATCTTTGAAAAGAAATGTTCTCATTACCATACTTATGTAACTGTAACCCTCTGTTCACAATAAATTTTATTAGAAATTTTAATAAATAAATAAATTTACATAAAAGGAGTTGGTTGTGGATGTCCCATGTAGTAACCTTGACAAAGTGTTGAGATGTCTGCAATGTAGACTTCATACAAAGAGTCTGATTTTTCTTTTGGGGGTGGTCTGGTCATGGGCCTGAGCTCTGGGCCTAGGTGCTGTCACTCAGATCTTCACCTCAAGGCTAGTGCTCTACCACTTGAACCACCGTGCCACTTCCGGCTTTTTTTTCTGCTTATGTGGTGCTGAGGAATCGAACCCAAGGCCTCATGCATTCAAGGCAAGCATTCTATCACTGAGCCACCTTCCCAGCCTGAGTCTGAGATCCAGAATACTGAACAAAATAATTTAAATGAACTTTTAAATTCATAGAAATTTAAGAAAAGAGAAGTTAAAAGTTAGACGCGGATAAAAATGAACAGATAACATTGTGATAATTATGGGGCAGACAGATGGCCTACAGGTTGTCAAAACAAAGATATGAGAATCCTGAAGGTAGTGCAGAGGGGCTTTGCGTGGTCCCTGAGGGTCTACAAAAAATACCATGATAAGAGACTTGTTCATTTTCCACTGAGATTAACATCCTAGTTTCCGTCCCTCCCAGAGACTCGGGTACATCATGTCAGGTGAATGTCATGAAGACAGGATTCCCCTACCTTTCTATGGGGTGAAGATTGCCTGGGAACTGGAGCTTCTTGGTTGAATGCTTAGATCTCTGGAGAGCAGACTCTTCAGGCTCAGGACTTTGCATGGTATTAGGTGTCCCAGGTGAGGATAGCCCTCCAAAGATAACAATATCTTCTTTATCACTGACCAGTATAAGTGTCTATTCATATGCTTTATCTTATAACATTCATTAAATGATTGTTAGAGATCTGGAAATAATCTAGTATATAATTTGAATCTTTAATTCAAAGGCTGAAATATACTAAAGCTTAATGTTGGAAATTACTACAGGTTGAACTTTTGGTAGGCCCTTTGGCTTTCTGAAAAATTACATAACTCACACCAGTGTTAGTCTAGGTTAGTCTAGTGTTAGTCTAAGGTGCAGGTGTATCCAAGCTATAATTCACGCGTTCCCTTCCTAGGATACAGGAGCTTTCACAATGAGCTAAAACTACATCTCCTGTCATTCACCCCTGAAAGTGGCCTTCAACTGAAGCGTGATCAGTAAGGGGACAACAACAAATGTGCTATTCCACATCTGGAGAGATCAGAGTGAGAGGAGTGTTTCTCCTATATCTATGTGCCCACACCAGAAGAACATTGTCTCCAATGTTCAAATATATGCCAGAAAAGTTGTGACTAGCAGATTAGTCCCCAAAACGGAACATGAAACTTCTGATTTGAAGCATGCACCAACTGATACTGACATATCTCATCATGGAGGACAGGCATGGGTAAGGCACTAATGTTTTTAACCTAATGTATGACACTTGCTAAAGTAATGTGGAAATTATTTTAAGAAAAATACTGAAGTCCTTACTTATTGTTTTCTGTGGTCTTAAATGGTCACAGTTTGAGCCTTTCATTTATATGCTGTCATTTTACAGTATACTGAAATATTGAGCCAGATTTTATGTGTTAGGATCTCTCTTCTAAGTCATCATTCCAGAACTTCTTGCTCTGGGCCACATTGTCCTCCATAGTAAGTGGCCCCTCTGCAAGGACCTCTGAACTGGTCGGTAATGTAAAGCCATACTTATGTGTATTCACAGCAATGAAGCTACCAAACTCTGTGTGAAAATCTATCATAATCCTGGCTTACATGTCACTAGAGAAGCAACTTCCGTTTAGTGACGGTGATGGTATAGGATGGAATAACATAGAAATGTTAACTTCTCTGCAGGCATAGGCATACTTTCTTGGGCCCTTGTTTTGTCTTTGAATTTACAACTTTGGTATGGTGGTTGTAAGTATCAATATGTGAGCTTCACTTATTGATAAACTGAGGCAACAAGCTAACCCCCAGGTGTATCTCTGGTGCTGGCTGGATGATATAATATATGAGCAGTATGTGCACAGTATGTTGATGATGGTGCATTTTATCTTAGGAAGCTATTGAGGCACTTTTTCTGTATAGGATTCATGTATATCCTAAGAAAAATAGATATCACAAATACACACAGGCATACATACACACACACACACACACAAACACCCACATATATATATATATATATATATATATATATATATATATATATTTACAATGATCACACATACAATTACATCAATGTCCCCGTGGTCTTCAGGTATACAACCTAAAATAAACACTGATCCAACAAACAAGGAAATCATAATAAGTCTTTATCCAAACAATGAGCTTTTGTTCAAGATCTATACTACATGTGGAAGCTAGAATTTGTGTTGCATTTCAAAAGACAAGCTATTAGTTTTACCACATGCATCTTAGCATGTATACTGTTTTCCTCATTTAGTAAATCCAGAGCATTTACCATATTCCGCTTGTTCTAGGGGGCCAGAAACTATAGCTATAATGTCATCATAATGATATTGTTGTGTTGTAACTTATTTGTCCATGGTTTTAATTTTTCTCATGAGTGTTGAAAACTATGAGAAACATTGGCAAGATAAAGTTCCCAAAGTAAAGAAAATGGCACATCTATTGAAAACTCATGAGCTTTCTTGGAGTTCTTATTCTTTAACTCAAGTTTGATCAAGTTTTTTTGTTTTTGTGGCATTCATTCAGCTTTTACTCAGGGACTGGATAATGTCCCTGAGATTTTGTGCTAAAGGAACACAAGTGACAGCATTCTATCACTTGAATCACAGCTCCAATTTTTGCAAATTTGGTGATGCTTAAGTGCAAATATTTTGTACCTGGTTGTGCTTTCAACTATGAACTTTAGCTGTCAGACTGGTACATATCAGCAGTGCTCTGTTAGATCATGAATTCTTAATTCCTTGTTCTAGCAGGACTCATTGTTTCAAGAGAATAGGACAGAAACATAAGGCTTATACCACCATGGTGGCATTTGCAAAGGTCATTTTGCAATTAGTTGCAAAGGTGTATTTTTCTATCATTCAATAAACCATATTCAAATGCCCACATAGAATATTTTCAAGACTTCATTGTTTGTATTGTTCATGTTAGGGGTCCTCAGGTTTGAAATCAGGGGCCCACATTTTTCTGTTGGTCGTGGAAACTGAACTCTGGGTCTGGGCACTGTCTCTGAGCTCTTCAGCTCAAGGCTACCACTCTACCACTTGAGCCACAGCACCACTTCTAGCTTTTTCTGCTTATGTGGTGCTAAGAATCAAACCCAGGCGTCATGTGTACAAGGCAAGCACTCTACCATTGAGCCACCTTTCTAGCCCCAGGGGCTCACATTCGTGAGGCTCCTTTTACCAATTAAAGACATACCAGAAGCCCTTCTGTATCACTCATATTTCCAATTAATGTCTTGCTTCTTCATTTGGGCTTTTCTGGACACTAATGACATAGGTAGCTGACACCAGATCCATGCTTTTATTTACATGGGATGGCCTAGAAACAGTGTTCTTATTATAGCTAATGAGTAGCTAAGATTATACACATGAGCTAGTGTAATTGGCTCTTTTTTGCCAGTCCTGGGGCCTCCACTCATGGCCTGGGCACTATTCCTGAGCTTCTTTTGCTCAAGGCTAGCACTCTACCACTTGAGACACAGGGCCACTTTTGGCTTCTTCTGTTTATTTGGTCCTGAGGATTTGAACCCAG
The DNA here is from genome assembly GCF_000151885.1 of Dipodomys ordii. NCBI lineage: Eukaryota > Metazoa > Chordata > Mammalia > Rodentia > Heteromyidae > Dipodomys > Dipodomys ordii. The sequence continues at coordinate 574,170 of NW_012267245.1, read as the reverse complement.
GGCTTTATGCATAGTAGGCAAGCACTCTAAAATGAAGCCCCATTCCCAAGCCACTAATTGACTCATTTTAAATTACTACTTTTAAGAGAAGGAAAGGGTACTTTTTCATTTCAGAGAGCAATCATTCCTCAAGGACTTTCCCAAGTTTTCATTGACTGACGACACAGAAATAGAAGTGGCACTGTCCAGTAACATGATCTGTGGTACCCATCCCAAGTAGAGGAGAAAGGAAGTCTTTCTAAAAGACTGAAAAAGGCTCTGGAGGATAAGTTCTAAGGATCACAGTTCACAACTAGCCAGGAGTGAACATTCAAGAAGTCTCCCCAAGTTCTCATTAATTCTCCATGAAAAAGCAAGAAGTGGACCTGTGTCTCAAGGTGCCGAGAACCAGCATTAAGTGTTTGTGTGTGTATATGTATCTGTGTCCATGTGTGTGTTTCTGTGTGTCTGTGGTGTGAAAGTAGAGGAGCCACGGCTACATGTGACTGCCAATCCCCCTATTTTTGCTAAGGCCCAGTAGAAGGACAGTGGGGTGAACAGGGTACCTCGCGGGGATAAGCTAGCACCACAGCCAACTCTTGATATGTAATACCACTGTCTTTTCCTTGTAAATGTAGATGTGACCAGGACTTAAAAGGCCCAGATGGAAACATTAAAATACACTTTGGAATTATGGTAGGCCCAGGAAGCCTGAGGTGACACTCAGAATTAAACCATTTTTCCTGGAGAGAAAAGATTCCTCTAGTCTGAACCTGGAGCTCGTGCTTTTATTCCTAGCTCCTCTGGAAACCAAGATCTGAAAATTGTGGTTTGAAAGCAGTCCTGGCAGAAAAAAATCAGTACTCATACCTCCAATTAACCACCAAAAAATCATAAAGTGGAGTTGGGCTTATGTGGTAGATTGATAGCTTTGGTTAAAAAATACAAAAGGTCAAGGATGACACTCATATCAAGACTTAGGATTGGCATGAGAAAAAAAGTACATGAAAGTGTGAGAGTAGTTTTTATTTCAAGCAAACAGTTCAGGCCTTATTAGGGATGACTGGGTTATATAGGATTTGGATTCCTGGTCTTGGTTTACTAAGCACTTCCTGAGGTTACACAAACATGTTTCTAAACTCCTACAGGATGTATTTAATTACTTAATTATATAATGACATCCACCTTGGTTCTAGAAATTCTAAACTTAGGTCAATCTTTCTGTGTCTATGTAGATGAAAAGGATTTTATTCTAACATTCTATAAATTATCTGAACCTGTCCTTTATTTTCAAAATGATAAAAGAATTTCCTTCTTATAAGTGCCATTTTTCTTGAGCCCTACCTCAACAAACAATTCTCAGATTCACCAAAAATTAAGCATTCTTCTTTTGAATATTGTGTGCACCTACTGCTTTCTTTCTTTCTCTCTCTCTCTCTCTTTCTTTCTTTCTTAAAAAAGAAAGAGCCTGAGATCTGAGGATCACAGTTCAAAATGACCCATTGTAGTAACATCAGACAGTATTTCAAGCTTATATTTAATTCCTAAATAGGCAAAACTGGAGCTGGGTCTTCAGAATTAAAGCACCAACGTTGACTGTAAAACTGCAAAAAAAAACCCAAAACAAACAAACAAACAAACAAAATACCTCTCAGGCTCTGAGCTCACTAATATACGCTCAGGAAAAAAGACAAAAATGAAATATTTTGCCAGTATATCTATTTATCTTCAATAAATGAAATATTATGGTTCTCGACTGTTATTCTAGGTCTAAGTAAGAGGCCTGCAGTCTCTGAAGCATCCCTTAGGCTTAACTAATGATTACCTGATTTGAAAAAATTATCTAAAGTATCTGAAAATATTTAGGGCCTTTACCTGTGCCTCAAGTTTAATGTATCTTTGTGTCAATTACAGTGCTATATATCCATCTCCAATAGTGTCCCCTGGGTGCTAAAGGGAAAACGAACAGGCTGTCAGAGAGAACTCAAATTACAAGAGTGAGAAACTTAAGTCTATAGCAAGATTGAATGGTTACAATCATATTAAATGAGGAAAAAGAAATGATTTTTATGCACTTATTCTTATCTAGCCTACCAAATCCCACTGTGTTCAAAATACTAAGAACAAAATGTATGTGATGTTGCTAGGTTGTGGGCAGGTGAAGTGTACAATAGCAAATTTCTAAGGAACAGCCGAGGAATTGGGCCTTCTCTCTGTGTGGTTACTGCCCTCAAGGGGACAGTGTGCTGTTGAAAGTGATCAAAGGAAACTTGTAAGTTTATATAGTGAATGGTGGGGAAAACGTTGAAAAAAATCAACTGGCAGACTTTTTATGTTCAATGAAGAAGGAAGCCTTGCAGCTGTGCTTCATTGCTGTAATCCTATCTACTTAGGAGGCTGAGATTTGAGAATTTCCATTTAAAGCCAGACTAGGCAGGAAAGTCTATGATACTCTTATCTCCAATACACTATTCAGAAAAATCCAGTGTGCAGTGCCTTAAGTGGTTGACTGCTTGCCTTGAGCCAAAGACAGCACCCAGGCCCAGCAAAAGAAAAAATTATAAGAACAAGAACCAGATGAAGAGCAGGATGGTACTTAGTTCCTGTTTTCCCTGTACAAGTCCCAAGGTTTTATGCCCAAAGGTGAAGAGGAAGGAGCGCAGAAATGGAATGGCATGAAATATTCAGTTACAACTAGAAAAGGAGAAAAAAGTGAAGGGAAAATAGAAGATCAAGAAGAAGCCAGATTTGCATTTTTTTCAGTTTTGGGATTTGAAATCGGGGCCTGGGAATAGTCCCTGGGCTTTTTCACCAAAGGCAAGCACTCAACCACTTTGAGACACAGCGCCATTTCCATTTTTCTGGTTTTGAACTGGTGATTAGTCTCAGGGATTTCCTTCCCAAGCTAGGTTCAAACCACAATCTTCAGATGTCTGCCTCCTGAGTCACTAGGATTACAGCTGTGAGCCACTGCACCTGACTAGAATTGTTTTATATTTGATCTCTACTAAACCACCTATTTCAGTAATCAGTTCATTTTTAATGAAGTAACATCATGAACTATGGTATAAAAATGCATCTTTGAAAATTTGAAGATAATATTGTAAATCATGAATCACTATTATGTTTACATATTGATAAGACTACATTTTTTTCTTAAGATATTTGCAATAGTAAATTTCAAACCCTGGGCCTCATACATACAGTGCACAGACTTCACCTCCAGCCAACATACCCATCTGTCTCGTAGTAGACAGGTATTTTTGTATTATGGTTGAATGATGTTTTTGGGTGTGCTTGGCCTACAGCTTGAATTCAGGGCTTGAGAGCTGTCCCTTAGCTTTTTTTTGTTTTTGGTCAAGGCTAGAGTTCTACTCCTTAAGCCACAGCTCAACATTCAGCTTTTTTGTCTGTCTTGTATCCTTTCACGATCAATTGGAGATAAGAGTCTTCAAGGCTTTTCTAACAGGGATAATTTGGAACTATGATCCTCAGATCTCAGCTTCCTGAGTAGTTAAGATGAAAGGCATGAGTCACCAGCCCCTGGCTGACTGAATATTTTCATAAAAACCTTTGATATGTTATTTTCCTTACATTTTTGTATATATATATATGTATATATATGTGTGTGTGTGTATATATATATATGTAATACATATATATATATATATATATATATAGAGAGAGAGAGAGAGAGAGAGAGAGAGAGAGAGCAAAGTTACTGTCCAGAGGGATTAGTTACAGGAGCAAGGTAATGAATCCATTTATTTCCTATCAAGCATTTGTTTCCCCCTCCTTTGTTTGTCCCCTACCATCCCTTTCCTCCCCACCTCAAGTCTTCCTCCACCCCAAAGTTGTAAAGTTCGTTTTCAACAGAGTGTCTTCTACACCTCATTGTTACAATGGGTTATCCTGTTTCCTTATTTCAGCATTTCGTTATTTCCCTTCCCCTCTTTAATTAGAAAAACATATATACAAGATGCAAAACACTGGAATCAAATATAGTGACAACAAGGGTTATACCATGGGAGAACATACAAAGAAAGAAAAATATCATATAGTACATTATAAGCAGATCAAAAAGAACAGCAAGAAAAATAAAATCTCGTGTCCCTATCTTGGGGTTCATTTTGCTTAGCATCAACTTATATGGTCATATGTACATAGCTTTTGAACTCTTCTGCTTGTCCTAGACATAGTTATTGCATATAAGGGAAACTATGATTTCCCTTACATTTAATTAGCGTATATTAGTTGAACATAGGAGATTCATTGTGCTACTTCCATTATGTATATGAATGCACTCTCATTCTCTTCCTTCAATAACCAGTGGGGTGGGAAAGCCCACCCCCAGGGTCTGGGCCGCTGGAAGGACCAGGGTGTCAAGAGTGGTTGTGAGTGGGTGGCTTGGGGGAGGGTGAGTGGCAGTTGAAACTGTTGGAGGCGGGGAGGGAACACAGCCTATATATAGGCTACATATTCCCAGGAGCAGGGGTGGAGATTGAGATGGCGGAGAGAAAGACAGTGAGAGGAGCCTATTGTTGCAGAGCAGGGCCTGTTGAGAATCCTGGAGCCTCTGGAGGTGTCTGGAGAGGCCAGTGGCAAGGCATGAGGCCAGCAAAGAGGCCTGTGTGGAGTGGAGAGGCCTGCAGAGAAGGAGGAAGCAAAAGGAAAAGCCTTCCCCTTTGGAGCATTGGAGCTTTGAAGATTTGTAGACTGACTAATAGGAGGTTTGCAGTCCAACTAGTAAAGGTCGGGGCTGCCCATTGGTGGCTTGGAGGTTGAGGCTGCTCTTGGTTCTGGGTAGCCAGACAAGCACAAGGTAGTCGCAACCCCCTTTCTGGTGTAAATAGTGTAAATAACGTTCTTTTGTCACCTTTAACTGTGCCTTGATGGATTGTCATCACATTCCCTTCCTCATCCTCAAAACAGTATCAACACATTCCATTGTTACATTTGCACAAACATATACAAGGTTTGTTTCATCATATGGCCTTCCTTATCCTATCTTCCCTGATCCTACTGGGACTCATATCCTCAACAGAACCTGTTTTATGTTCCTGTTACTTGTTTATTCTTTTTAATTTTTACCATAAAGGTGATGTATAGAGGGGTCATAGTTCTACAGTCACGCATTGAATACATTTCTTTTCGAACTGTGCTATTATTTGTTTTTTATTTATGTTAGTTGTGCAAGTTGGTTCCACCTAGTGATTTCAGAATACATGTTTACTTTAATCCGATGAACTTATTCCAGGGTCCTCTATTAACTTGTCCACTCCACTTCCCCACTTCTATTATTCACCTACTTTCAGCCAGTTCCTGTGTGCAGTGCTCATAGTTCACATCTTCTTTATCAGTATTATTCAGTGTCTGTCCATCCTGTTCCCTCAACCGCTCCTCCTTCAAATCCCCAAGTAGACCATATATTACAATTTGGGCTTAAGGATGTGATTAGACACATATACACACACAGGTATATCTTTTAGGACTCCATTTCATTCCATTATGTAAGAGAAAAAAAATGTAACATTTGCCTGTATTAACCAATTTAGTTCAAATAACAAGTCGCTATTCAGTTACATCATTTTGCCAGTGAATGCTGCATTATCTTGTTTGTAGCTGAATAATGGTACCTTGATTATGCATGCCACATTTTCTTTTTATTTATCTTGAAGGAGTTAATGTTGCTGTTCACCCAGCAAGACCTAGGAATACACATCTGGTAGGCAGAAAGTGGACTACACCATGTGGGCATAGACAATTTATTGAAATATCACATGCTTATATACAGCATAAAGGCAGGAAAGTAAATCTTCAGCAAGGGGGAAGAAAATTGATCTTAAACAGTTTTATGGGAATACAGACAATGAAAATTAACTTTAAGTCAGTTAGCAGGAAGAATAATCCTTGACAATAAATGTGAGGTAGCTCCAGTGATCAAAGGTTACTGAAAAGGCACAGGTGAGCTTCCTTAGATACACAAAGGGAGTCTGAGGTCTTGTTCTATGGGATGAATAGGAGAGGCAAGAATGGCACTTCCTGAAAACCTTCACTGAGACTTGTAGTTGGGCGTGGGACTTTCGCCCTGACTTGGAAGGGGCATTCCCCTTTTCCCTGCCCGAGGGAATGCATGGGGACATATGCATCCTCATGGTACTCAAGACCTCAGATAGGGTCACACACATCAGTGCCTTACAGAGTTATACAAAGGACTTCTTTATCCAAGCAATTATAAATACAATGTCTCTTGATCAATGTTACTCAGTTCAACATTTCCACTCATCCTTTCTCTCTGTTAATTTTGTAAGATATACATTTGATACCTGACTGCATTTTCCTCTTCTTCAATTGTTTTCCAATTTCCCCATAACCTCACCTCACCCCTTTCAATTACCCACTTCCCTGTGAAAATTTTGCAAATCTAATTTTCAACCACCTGTTGATCCCCTTATGCTTAATTTTTTGTTATTTAGTCCTTCTGACTACCAGAAGTATCATAATGCCCTAATACCAAGATGGAAGTTGAATTGTGTTTTTTTTTTGCATTAAATTGACTGACGCAAGCTGAGATACCCTAATCCATAAGTGTGTAACTCCTTAAACTGTGGGACAGAGATCAGGTACATATTCCTGAATTCAAGAAATAAGAACCCACTCATTCAATCATGGAACAAACACACCACTGATTGCTTGGGATTTCATGAAATGTTCTAGAGTTCTCAATAATTTCCACATTCTTTAACATCTTCACAGACTACCCTATCATGAGCTGACTGTGTAGATTACAGCTTACTGAGGCAAGATGACTGTTTTTGTAACTAACACTAAGGCTCAGGCATAGAAAAAACCCTTTGGGCCTTCATTTCCCTTCTATACAATGACAGAAATAAGTCCATGCCACTGTAATCTGGAGGTTGATAGTTCTGACAGGATAGCATTGTAAGCAGAAGGGAAAGATATCATATAGACACTGCCTAGATCTTGGCATGTGTAAGTCACATTTTCTTTGTCTGTTCTTTAACTGTAGTGCTTCTAGAGTGCTTCCAGTTTGGCTCTTGGGAATAGAGGTGCAATAAAGATAGGTTCTCTACTGACACAAATTCTTTCAGATGTATGCCCTGTTCTCTACTGACACAAATTCTTTCAGATGTATGCCCATGGGTAGTATTGCTGGATCCTACGGTACTTCTAGTTTTAGCTTTTTGAGAGACATCTATACCATTTTCCCTTGTTGGTACACTAATTTAAACTCACACAAACATCCTCACCAGCAGTTACTCCTTTATGTGTACTTGCTGATGTCTACTCTGATGGAAATGAAATTTATATGTTATTTCAATTTGCATTTCCGTTCTGGCCAAGGATGCTGAACATTGCTTCATCTACAGATGTTCTCAGTTGTATATCTTGGGAGTTAAGTACACTCATTTGTCCTGCCAGTTCATTTATGTATTTATTAATTGGATTATTGGTTCTTTGGGAGTTTAGATATTTGAGCTCTCTCTGTATCTTGGTCATTAGTCTGTTTTCAGATGTATTGCAGGCAAATATGTTTTCCCATGCTGCAGTCTATTATGCCATGTTTTAACTCTATTTATCGAAATCTATGATATGTTGAGAATGAGGCTCAGTGGTAGAGTGCTTGCCAAGCATGCATGAAAACCATGGTTTGATTCCTCTGTACCACATAAGCAGTAAAAGCTAGAAATGGCACTGTGGCTCAAGTGGTAGAGTGCTAGCCTTGAGCAAAAGAAGTTCACAGGCAGTGCCGAAGCCCTGAGTTCAAATCCCAGGACTGGCAAAAAAAAAAAAAGAATCTGTCATAAAATTATTCAAATAACTTAAGGTCATACACTGTTCCTTAATCCACAACTGCTGGAGAATTTCTATGATAATAAGACCTATACATTCTGTGTTCTCCAGATAGCTGATTTTTATATTGTATTGGATCTAATGCCTATTTGTTTTTGCCAGTACCTGACCTAGAACTCAGGTTTTGTGCTTGTTCGGTTTTCTCTCTCATAGGTGAAGGAGATATGAGCCACGCCTCTCACTCAGCTTTTTGCTGGTTAATTGAAACTAATGTATTGTAGTCTGTGCTTGCTCTATTCCTTGATCCTCAGATCTTGGCTTCATGAGTATCTAGGCTTATAGGCAAAATCCATTAATACCTTGCAGGCACAAACCATGAGTGCTTACATGTTTTTTTTTCTTTTATGGCTATTGCCATACAAAATAAGATGAATTTTCAAATGCTCAGTGTTGTAAAAGTATGTCCAATTCTATTTGGACCATACTTATATATGAATTATATATTAACTATATAATAAATGAAGTATATATATATATATACATTTAATATATATTCAGTTTTAGTTAGGGACATGCACATATACACATCACACACATATGAGAAACCTACACACTGTTTGTGGTTTGATATCAGTAGAGAAACCATGGCCATTAATATTCCTCACAAAAAACTATTTTGTTTATATGTATGCATGTATGTTTGTATATGAATATACAGAAACATACATACACACATGCATATATATATACATACACACTTGCACACTCATATATATGGTATATATTAATAATATGACATATTTTATATATACAAATGAGGCAGAACATCACTGTATAGCTTGAGTTGCTCTCAAACTAATGAAAATCCTGTCTTCCTTTCCTACCTTTTGAATTATAAGCCTGCCAAAACACACCTAGATTACTAACTTTATTTCAAATGAATACACTGCTGTCCTCAAATCAAATGAATTCCTAATTATTAAGGAAGGATAATATTTAGAGCAACTACTAAATTATGAACTAGCTTCACATAGAAACCCATTTTTCTGTTTCTAAGAGGATTCCTTAAAAGTGTGCATTATTACAAAATGAAGTTCAATTACTACAACTGGTATTGATTTCTGTACACCAGTCAAACATGCCAACGTTAGCACTTGATCTCACTGCCTAGGTGCTGTTCCTGAGCTTCTTTGCTGAAGGCTAGTCCTCTATCGCTTGAGGCACATATCTACTACTTTTGACCTTTATGGTGGCTAATTGGAGATAAGTCTCATGTTCATTTTACCCAGGCAAGCTCCAAAGATTGGTCTTCAGATTTCAGAATTGCAGACATGAGCGATTTGAGCCCATTAGCTTTACATATTGTTACTTACCTGTCTTGTGTTATTTCTGGTACTAAATAAGGGCTTCTATCTATCCTGTGTGGGTTCTCTGCTGCAAACTGCCTTTTCTACCAGATGAAAGACTTTCCCCATTTGTTACATTCCAGAGGTTTCTCATGTGGGTGAATTTTCTCATGTGTGCTGAGCTGTCACTTCCACTTGAAGCTCTGCACATGTGTTGCATTCAAAAGGCTTCTCTCCTGTGAGTGCTCTCCGATGCAAAATGAGGGTTTACTTCTGTGTGGAACTTTTCCACAGCTGTTACATTTTTAAGGTTTTTCTCCTCTGTGTGTTATCTGGTGGACACTAAGGTGTGCCTTCTTGATGCAAGATTTTCCACATTTGTTACATTCACAAGGTTTCTGCCCAGTGTGTGTTCTCTGATGGACAGTAACTTTTCCCTTTTGGACAAATGACTTTCCACACAGGTTACTTTCAAAATGTTTCTCTCCTGTGTGTCTTCTCTGATGGATATTAAGGTGTGCCTTCCAGGTGAAAGACTTTCCACATTTGTTACATTCATAAGGTTTCTCTCCTGTGTGTATTCTGTGATGATCAGTAAGTTTTGTTTTCCGGGCGAAAGACTTTCCACACAGGTTACATTCAAAAGGTTTCTCTCCTGTGTGTGTTCTCTGGTGGGCAGTAAGGTATTCCTTCCTGGTGAAAGACTTTCCACAGCTGTTACATTCATAAGGTTTCTCCCCTGTGTGTGTTCTCTGATGGACAGTAAGCTGTCCCTTCTGGGCGAACGACTTTCCACACAAATTACATTCAAAAGGTTTCTCTCCTGTGTGTGTCCTCTGATGGATGTCAAGGTGTGCCTTCCAGGTGAAAGATTTTCCACATGTGATACATTTATAAGGTTTGTCTCTTGTATGCATTCTCTGATGGATATTAAGGACTGCCTTCCTTGTGAAAGACTTTCCACACTTCATATATTCATAAGTTTTCTCTCCTGTGTGTTTTCTCTGATGTATGTTAAGGTGTGTCTTCCGGATGAAAGATTTTCCACACTTGCTACATTCATAAGGTTTGTCTCCTGTGTGCATTCTCTGATGGATATTAAGGCGTGCCTTCCATGTGAAAGACTTTCCACACAGGTTACATTCATAAAGTTTCTCTCCTGTGTGTGTTCTCTCATGTGTGTTAAGGTCTGCCTTCCGGGTGAAAGACTTTCCACACCTGCTACATTCATAAGGTTTCTCTCCTGTGTGCATTCTCTGATGGATGTTAAGGCCTGCCTTCCACATGAAAGACTTTCCACACTCCATACATTCATAAGGTTTCTCTCCTGTGTGTCTTCTCTGATGTGTTTTAAGGTCTGCTTTCCGGATAAAAGACTTTCCACACCAGCTACATCCATAAGGTTTGTCTCCTGTGTGTATTCTCTCATGGACAGTAAGGTGTATTTTCCGGGAGAAAGACTTTCCACACCTGCTACATTCATAAGGTGTCTCTCCTGTGTGGATTCTGTGATGATCATTCAGTTCTGCCTTCCGAATGAAAGACTTTCCACACACCTTACATTCATAAGGTTTCTCTCCTGTGTGTGTTCTCTGATGGACAGTAAGGTGTGCCTTCCGGGTGAAAGACTTTCTACACACGTTACATTCATAAGGTTTCTCTCCTGTATGTGTTGCCTGATGGACAGTAAGTTGTGACTTCTGGGTGAAACACTTTCCACACACGTTACATTCAAAAGGTTTCTCTCCTGTGTGAGTTCTCTGGTGCACAATAAGGTTTGCTTTCCGGATGAAAGACTTTCCACACTCCATACATTCATAAGGTTTCTGCCCTGTGTGGGTTGTCTGATGGATGGTAAGGTGTGCCTTCCAGGTAAAAGATTTTCCACATATATTACATCCATACAGTTTCTTTCCTGTGTGTGTTGTCTGATGAAAAGTAAGGTGTGCAGTCTGGGCGAAAGACTTTCCACACACGTTACATTTAAAAGGTTTCTCTCCTGTGTGTATTCTCTGATGGACAGTGAGGTGTGCCTTCCGGGTGAAAGACTTTCCACACACCTTACATTCATAAGGTTTCACTCCTGTGTGTGTTGTCAGATGGACAGTAAGGTGTGCCTTCTGGGTGAAAGACTTTCCACATACGTTACATTCATAAGGTTTCTCTCCTGTGTGTGTTGTCTGATGGACAGTAAGGTGTGCCTTCTGGGTGAAAGACTTTCCACACAGGTTACATTCATAAGGTTTCTCTCCTGTGTGTGTTGTCTGTTGGACAGTAAGATGTGCCTTCTGGGTAAAAGGCTGTCCACATTGGTTATATTCAAAAACTACAGGAGACACACCAGGAGTATAGGCAGCACATATCAAATCAGGTTCACCATAGAGAAGCATGTTCTGACATCGCATAAACTCCTTTGTCCTCATCCCCAAGGAGTTCCCATTATTTCTAATCAGCTCCGACTTAGGTTTTGATCTCAAATTAAAAGTTGTTATTAATCTTACTTTTTCCTCTCCTGTGTTACTATTCATGACTGCTACTTCAGACAGATATTCATAGGGACTCTCCTGACAAGTCTTAATCCTGTACTCCATTTCTTGGACATCTAAAATGAGATATAGAAAGATAGATAAAAACATAAATGAGACCGCAAGATTCCTTAATGTCAAAGTAAAGACATTTTCTCCCACCTTAACTGTTACAAGATTTTAAACTTTCAAAGCAGGAACTGTTTGATGCAGAATATATGCTTTTCTCTGTAATGTATTAACAAAGTAGTACTGACATTTTACAATGGTAAATAATATTTTTCTGTTTCAGACTTTTTGTGTTTTTCTCAGGGAATTACTCAAATGATTCAACTACACACTTAGTTTTAAGATGAGTACTTAACATCTGCCTTTATTACCCTTGGGGTTTGGTCATAAGGGAATACCTGTTATTTTTATTTTAATTTATGAAAGTATTTTATATATTTTCTGGTTTGCTCTCAACCATTATGTGAGGAACAGAAATACTGACTAGATTTAGAGACCATTCGGGTGTTTTATACATCCGTTTGCCTTTCCACTAAGAATGGAAGGTTCCTGAGAGTAAGGATTTATACCTCTATCTGTTCAGTTCTAACTTCTAAGAATTACTTTAGGGATTGGTGGCAGTTTTTAAATTTGTTTCTCTCCATCTTAGTCAAATTCTCATCAAATTTCCTTTTCTAACACTCCTGCTCCTTCACAACCATTCAAGACCAAAGATACTGTAGCTCACCACCCAGGTAGTCATCCCCTGTGAACCAAAAGCTTTGCTTCTGAATCTCACTCACTTCCACCATCACCAAGAAGCAATTTTCCTCATCACAGGATAGAAGTCCTGGCATACTCCTTATTTCCTCATACCTGCATAGCCCTTGTTTCAGTGAAAATGAGACCTCATTTTCTACATTTCTCATTTCCTTCTTCTGTTTAAGAATGATTTCTACAAAGAGAAAGAATTGCTCACTGGGACACTGAAATCAGTTTGTCTCCATGTAAATTCTTGATTGACAAGTTCTTGAGATAAAGGATCACCTAGTTCTCTGCCACACATGACTCAGGGAACTAGGAACATTATTGCTCAGTACAGCTCATTAAACTTACCAAGTGGGCTCTGGCTACAACACCACCATGCAAGATGCTTTATCTCACCTGTGAGATTCTTGTCTGAGGCTTCTCTTCTCCATGGTTCTGCACCTTGCTCCAGCTTGGCAATCAATTTAGGTTTAGGAACACAGTACCCTGTGATTAAGAAGTAGAGAAGAACTATTGGTAGGCTGGGTCATCATAACTGTAAGGTCTTAGACATCGTGTTCAAAGTTGCTCCTAAACCTTGTTTCTCATTTCTTACCCACTACCTGGTTGACATTCCCCAGCTTTGGACTTATTTTGCCAATTGTGTGGCTTGAACTCAGCTCTTTTGCTCAAGGCTAGCATTCTGCTAGTTTCAGTCCCAGCTACATTTGCAGTTTGTGAGGGGAACTGGAGATAAAAGCCTCATGGTCACTTTTCTGCAGTTGCTGGCTTCAAACCAAAATCTACACATTTCAGCCTCCAGAGCAGCTAGGATTACAGGTGTTAGCCACTGCACCCAGTGTCAGGTTTGATTAAAATAACCACTTTCAACTAGTGATTTTCAGATCATACTGCAAATAGTGATGTACATTCTATTCTAGACTATATTTGCACCTACAAAAAACACCCCAAGTTTAGGAAGACAGTCTTCTATTAGTGGAACATACTTTAGAACTTGGGTCCTACTGCTGACTGGGCTTCTTGAAGAATGGGAATAAAATTGTCTCGAGTTTCATAATCAAGTGGATGTTTCCCTTAGAAAACAAAATGATACTTTCTGTGGCTGGGAATATGGCTCTGTGGTAGAGTGCTTGCATTACATGCATGAGGCCCTGGGTTTGATTCCTCAGCACCACATTAGCAGAAAAAGCCAGAAGTGCCACTGTGGCTCAAGGGTTGAGTGCTCAGCTGAATTGCTGAGGGACAGTGCTAGGACCCACAATCAACTGCCGCCACCCCCCCCACCCCAAAATACAAAGAAAAAAGAAAAAAAATGATACTTCCCATGGACTGGAATCTTATGCCTGAATAACATCAATATTTATGTATCAACTAAAAAGAATCCGCACTTGATCTCGCAAGTTAAAATAACTTTTGCTCACCTACAGACAAGAGGTTGCTGTAGGTCTCCAGCATTACATCTCTATGCAGGGTCCTCTGAGCAAGATCCAGGTCCTGCCACTCCTCCCAGCTGAAGTCCACAGCCACATCATCAAATGACACCAGCTTCTGTAATAGCACATTTCCATCAAGTATTTAGCCCTGAGTCATGAGAACACCAAATGTGGAATTTCAGTCTTCTACATGTATACTTTTGTCTTACATAACTGTTTGGAGCTTGCTATGTTACCTGTACACTAGGAGAATTGAAAATCAAAGTACAAATATTTGGTACCATAGTAACTTGGTACAAAGTTTCCCTGATACATGAGAACAATTTCTGCTGCTAGCGACTGAGACAGATAGGAATTCTAAGGAGATAATGTTCTGGCATGACAACATTAAAGTCTCAGTAGGTGTCTGAAAGAGTGTGTTTAGCTCATTTTGGTAAAGTTTACTAAGATCAGAAATAATTTTTTTCTGTATTTTCATATTCTGCCTCACTGAAATCCCCGAGTTCAAGCCCCACAACACACACACACACACACACACACACACATGCTGTCATAAGCAATTAGAACACATTTAGGACATCACATGAAATATACAGAACATTAGTAGATTCATGAAAAGTACAGTGTTCACGTGAATGTTAATGGCAGTACTTAAGAACATAATTAATGATGGATTTGGCCCTTATAAGATCTGATTTACTTCCCACATATAAATATCCTATGTTGACCATTGTTTGTTTAAGTCCTAAATATTGAAGTGTGGTCATAGATACCCTGATATTTCTTTCCTATGTGAAAAAGAACTGCTAGAAGGAAGTTTTGTGAACTTGGCCTACCTTCTACAATACAGAATATAGCTGGGAGGGGAATAAAATGTTCCTTGACCACACTTTCATTTTAATAAGCTTTCATGGAAGGATGGAGGATGGATAGAGGCTTAAGGAACATTCAAGATGACAAAAAAAGAAAAATAGGACCACGACAAGAAAGACAGAGAAAAATTAGAAGAGGGATGTGATCTAAAATTACAGAAGAAAAATTTATAAGTTGGAAGGAAATAAGAGTGCTAATTTGTGTGCAGAGGCTAAATGGAGAGGTTTTGGACTCCCACACTGAACCCTATTACAAATGATGAATGGCCAAGCCAGCCATGCTTGGCAATACCAGAGGTGAATGCTGACTAAAACACAAAAGGGAAATATATATGTGAAGAATTGAAAGAAAATAACATTCAGTTCACAATCCACTGGGCAGAGGAACTCTTCTAAAAATGTAGATTGAAGATATTGTCAGGGAAAGATAATTCATTAACAGTATATCTGCATTTTAAGAGAGTTAAAAAATTATCCTGCTTCAAGAGAAAAGCAAAAGGGCTGGGAAGGTGGCTCAGTGGTAGAGCGCGTGCCTTGCATGCATGTGGCCCTGGGTTTGATTCCTCAGCACCACATAAGCAAAAAGAGAAAAGCTGGAAGTGGCGCTGTGGCTCAAGGTGTAGAGCACTAGCCTTGAGCTGAAGAGCTGAGGGACAGCGCCCAGGCCCAGAGTTCAGGCCCCACAACTGGACCCCTCCTCCAAAAAAAAAAAAAAGAAGAGCAAAAGGTATCAACCTAGATATACTCATAGGACAAAGAAATTAAAATGGTAAATGTGTAGGTAAGTATAAAGGAATATATTGGTCATATATTTTATGTAATTTTTCTGTAATGATTTGTGGAAATGAAACTTATAGCACCATATTCATGATTCACAATGCATGAAGATTCAATATATAAACTCATCACTTTAGTAAAAGCATGTGGAATAGTTATATGCGTCAATAAATATTGCAATTGCCAGGCAAATAGGAAGGCCTCAGTTCAAAGAATTAATTGTACCAAAAAACAGGGTACTAGATTTAGGGCTGGGAATGTGGCTTACTCAAGAGTGCTTGGCTATGCACCGGTTCAATTCCTCAGTGCCATGTGAACAGAAAAAGTAGAAATGGATCTGTGGCTCAAGTGGTGGAGTGCTAGACTTGAGCAGAAGTTCAAGGAGAGTGCACAGGCCCTGAGTTCTAGCCCCAGGACTGTCCCAGAAAAAAGGCCTAGAATTCTAATTTTTTAATCCACCATTATCACTGGAGAAGTAATACACCTCTTACTAACTGATAGAACAACCAGACCAAAAATTAGCTGGGACACACACATCAATAGCATTATCTTAACCTAAATGCTGTGTATAAAACCATGTCATTACATTTACCAAGACAGAGACATTGAGAATAAAATCTCAAGACAAACTATTCAGAAATCAATATGACAAATAAAGCTGTATGTTATAAATAAAGTTAAATAGTGTATTTCTAGTAATCTGTAAGTGAAATAACACAGGGTAATTAGAATGGATTTGGAAGAAATGACCCGATTTATTGTGATTTTTCTTTTTTTCGGTCATGGGGCTTGAACTCTGGGCATGGGCACTGTGGCTGAGCTATTCAGCTCAAGGCCAGCGCTCTACCACTTGAGCCACAGCACAATTTCCAGTTTTTGGGTGGTTTATTGGAGATTAGATTCTCATGGACTTTTCTGCCTGGGCTGGCTTTGAACCACGATCTTTAGATCTCAGCCTCCTGAGTTGCTAAGATTACAAATGTGAGGCACCAGTGCCTGGCATTAACATTGTAATTTATAGAATATTAAAGGGAACCAGTTTCTTACTTAACCTTTGAAATAAAAATAAATATTTTAAATTATGTATGCTGTATTCACATGTACATCTTGTAGAGACTGGGCAAAAGTCAGAGAATTGGAGGGAAATGGTGAAAAAGTGCAGCAGTGGAGGTTATGAGAAACCGATGAAAGTCAACTATAGAACAACACATGAGTAGAGATGGAAGGGAGTGATTGAGTGAGAGTGAGGGAATGGAACACTCTGTAAGAGAAGAAAGGCACTTATTACCTGACTCATGGAATTGTAATCTCTCTGTACATCACCTCTATAAAAACAGTAAATTAATTAGAAAACTATTGCTACGTGGAGTTGTGCTAGCATAATCCATTTGCTGAGTGAACAAAATCTCCCATAGTTAGAAGAACACTTACAATTATTAGAAATAAAATGCAACACTTAATTTGAAACTGAAGTATCTGAGTTTAAGTTGAACATGAGTTCTACATAATTATCTTGTTTCATTGTAGTATCCAATTACTTGTTAATGTTAAAAGTTCCAGACAAGAAAAATAAAACCAGGGCTGGGAAGTTGGCTCAGTGGTAGAGTGCTTGCCTTGCATGCCTAAGGCCCTGGGTTCGATTCCTCAGCATCACATAAGCAAAAAGAATAAAAGCCGGAAGTGGTGCTGTGGCTCAAGTGGTAGAGTGCTAGCCTTGAGCTGAAGATCTGAGGGACAGCGCCCAGGCCCAGAGTTCAGGCCCCACAACCGGACCCCCCCAAAAAAAAGAAAAATAAAACCAAACCAGGGCTTCAGGCACAAGACTGTTCTCCTTCCCCAGCTGTGAAGGATGCTGAGGTCTGGAAGCCAGCCGGGATAGACAACTCTAATTAAGCATTTAGACAACAGGTGGGAGCTGGCTCAAGTGACAGCGCCAACAGTGAATGAGGAAGCAGACCTGGAGTTCAAGCTCCAGCACTACACAGCAAAGGCATGTTGGAGGCTAAAGTAGATGTGGCATATGAGTTTCTAAGATTGACACCAATTGTGGCAACACAGCAAGTCCTCATCTGACACATAAAGAGAAAAGAGAATGAGTGGAGGGCTGAGAGAAGGGGAATGAAAGGGCAGGGAAAAGAAGGAAGAAGAAAGGACAAGAGAGGAGGGGAGTAGAGGGAAAAAGAGGAAAAGGGAAAGGAGGAGGAGAAGAGTGGAGGGCAGGAAAGCTTCATGACATTAGATTTGACAGTTACTGCTTGGATAGGATGCCAAAAGTCCTGTTGTAAAACCAAACAAGTACTTCAAAAGGCATGATCAACAAAGAAGCAAAACCGTAGAATGTGTGAAAATATTTGCAAATACCACTGAATTGACTAACAACTGGAACAAATTTGAAAATATAAAGCAAAATTATACAAGAAACTACCACACACAAAATCTTTTTTTAAAATGGACAAAAAACGATTGAAGACACTTTTCTAAAAAAAATACATACAAATAATTGATTAAAATATAAAAAGTTCATTTTCAATAGTAATGAGAAAAATTCAAATCAACATTTTACGGAAATAACTACTTTATACATGTTAATATGGACAGAGTTTTAAACAAAAACAACAAAAATCCTTCCAAAGTCTAACGAAGGCTGGGAAGGATGTGAATTCAATTTGAACCTTGGTGCATGTCTGGCAGGAATGTAAAACAATCAAAGATGGTATGGACAGTGCTAAAAAGAACTAAATAGAGAATTACATAGGAATATGGTCCAGCACTTCTATTTCTAGATTTGTACCCAGCAGAAGAGAAAGCAGGGACGAGAAGTAGTATTAGAGAATCACTTCCCAGCAAGTACTGACAAGAACCAAAAGACAGACACAGGTAAAACAATAGATAAAGATATTGAAAAGGTGGGCTGGGAAGGTGGCTCAGTGGTAGAGCGCTTGCCTTGCATGCATAACGCCCTGGGTTTGATTCCTCAGCATCACATAAGCAAAAAGAAAAAAAAAAGCCGGAAGTGGCGCTGTGGCTCAAGTGGTAGAGCCCTAGCCTTGAGCTGAAGAGCTAAGGGACAGCACCCAAGCCCAGAGTTCAGGCCCCATGACCGGACCAAAAAAAAAAGAAAAAAAAAGATATTGAAAAGGAAGACAAGTTTACTACATTTTACATCAGGGATGAACTTTGAATACATCAACCTAAATAAAATACAGCAGTCACAAAAGCACAGCCATGGTATGATTTCCCTTACTGAGCTTCCAAGGATCAACAAAGTCATAGAGCCAAAAAGTAAGATGGTTCCAGAGACTGGGGTAGAGAGGAAAAGGAGCTGCCTATTAATGATTATACAGCTTCATACATGGAAAATGAAACATGCTGTACATGAATGGAAGAGATGGCCACACAACTATGCAGGGTGAAGTCTGATTTAAAAATAGTTAATATAGCCACACAGGATGGAACATATCTATATTCCCTGAACTTGGGAAACTCAAGAAGGATTACCAACCAGCTGGTGACTCATGTCTGGAATCCTAGCTACTAAGAAGGCTGAGATCTGAGGATCATGCTTCAAAGCCAGCCTGGGAAGGAAGTTCATGAGACTCTTATCTCCAGTAAATCACCAGAAAAATGGGCATGGCACTGTGGCTCAAGTGGTAGAGTGCTCGCCTTCAGCTGAAGAGCTGAGGGACAGGATGTAGGCCCTAGAGTTCAAGCTCTACAACCAACAAAAAACAAAGAGAAAAGAAATACTCCCAGACAGAGCACTTAAGAAAAGAAAAAAGCAAGAGACAGAGGGAGGAGGGTCTGAGAGAAACAATGAGAAAAAGACACAGAAAAATAGATGAAAAGGGAGAGAAAGAGAAATAAAGAAAGCTAGTGAGCAAGAAACAGAGAATGAATAGAGAAAATACAGAGAAAAAAAATCTAGTCAGGAGATCTTTGAGACACATGGAGGGATTTCTAGAAAGGACATAGACTATATGATCAAATATAGCCTAAGTTTCAAGTAGAAAAAGCCTATCAAGCAGTCCAAGAAGTATGTATGAAGAGTAATTTAAGTACACATATCTTACTCAGTACTCTTCAATAGTTGAAGGTATATGTGACTACAGTTTTCAGAAACTATAGGAAAAATTTCATTAGGACAGTTTAATGTTATTCATGGGGATGTGATCTCTGACCAGTTGCTTCCATGAGCAGTCACCTCCTCGGTGTCAGTGAATCCCTTAACAAGTTTGACTACTTCTACCAACATCAGAACAACTAGAAACAAACTGAAGTCATCTACTCATTTTAGCCAGAATGTCAGATTAATAATGTGCAAAACCTACAAGCCATCTTTATCTGATTTAGGAGCATCTTCCTGAAGTTGAATCTGTTTTTCTGTTTTTCAATCTTGTGCACTAGTAGGTTCATAAAATGGAATGTAAAACAGAGAAATCAAAAGCAACTCACCAGAGATCCTTTCATTCTTTCTTGCTGTTGACAATGGACAGAAGATTCTGGAAGCATGGCTGGGAGACAAGGCAAATGAGGTAGTCAGGAAAGAACCTGTGTGATTTTGCCCCAGATTTTCCTGCTTATAACATGACTCATGGGCAGGAAAAGCATAAAGCCTTCTTATGGGAGAACAAGAATCTTTTATGTCTCAAGTAGAGCATTAAACACTTCACTAAAGATGAATCCATAGTGGATTAATTGGTAGATAGTATAAAAGCAATTCATTTCTAGGTTAATATACATTCAGTATTCCTGAAAACTAACATCCCACAAAATTAATTGGATAATTGAAATAAATAAAAAGCTACCACATTTTATTAAAACGAGTTTTTACTGAAGTACACTTAGGGATGCATGAACTATTTTTTCTTTTATTGCAAAGGTATCCTAGCACTCCACTAAGCATTTGTACTCCACCTCATTCATTTCCATATTTAAACACAAGGGTAATCATGTATAGTATAGCTCAGCAGTTTTCACAAAAGTTGTACAGGAAACACGTATGCAATGCATATTTGTAGTGGTATAATGTTTCAGTAATGGTTGTGAAATGGCACATTTCCTTGTATCCAAATTCTCAGAGCACCCTTATGCAAGGACTTGCAATTTGCTATTTAACTGGCTTTGTCCAAAGGGTCATCACTAAAGATCTTACATCCCTAATGCTCACTTTCCTAAACAGTCATATTAAGAACCTTGGCCATAGTGCTGGAGATACAGGGCCTAATAAAGATGAACCTAAAATACTGGGTCATAGGAGAGACACAATTCCAATCAACCATGCTCAGGGAAGGAATTAGAAAATTAAAGTCTTTCATGGGGCTTGAACTCTGGGCCTGGGCACTGTCCCTCAGCTCTTCAGCTCAAGGCTAGTGCTCTACCACTTGAGCTACAGCACCATTTCCAGTTTTCTGGTGGTTTACTGGAGGTAAGAGTCTCACCGACTTTCTTGCCTGGGCTGGCTTTGGACTGCAATCCTCAGATCTCAGCCTCCTGAGTAGCTAGGATTACAGGCGTGAGCCACCGGTGCCAGGCTAGAAGATTAAAGTCTTATATATGACGTAAACAATATTAATACAAAATACCAAACTGAGGACACCCCAAAATGTAGATCCATAAAACATAAATCAAATAGCTATGTGCTTTTGCTTGTACTTGTTGGTTGGTTTCTTACACAGGAAATGCTATTATCCACAGGTCTTTTCTTTTTCTTTTTTTTAACACAATTATGTAGAATGGAACCTCTTAATATAAAATATCATCAACTTTACCGTGACATGTATAAAAAGTTAAAACCTACTCTATAGACTTCAGTGCGAATGTTTTTGCTGGCAAAGACAATATCTATCATTTAAATGCAAGGTTTGCACATTACTAAGGGGTTTATCCACATCACAAGAATGTTTTCTTACTCCCCCCCCACCTCCCTTTTTGCCAGTCATAGGGCTTGTGGTTAGTTTCTAGGCACTCTCCCTGAGCTTTGTTTGCTGAAGGCTAATACTTTACCACTTTAGCCACAGCACCACTTCCAGGTAATTTTTTTCTGTTTACGTGGTACTGAGCAAGTGAACCCAGATCTTCACACAACCTAGGCAAACACTTTATCACTAAAGTAATTCCCAGCCCTTGTTTTCTTACTTTAAAACTTAAAAAGATTTTATTAGAGGCTAAGTGTCCATATTCACAATGCTTGAGACCAGGAGTGTTAGAAAAATCATGTTGGGATATATATATTGGGATTTGGGTTGTCCTCAAACACATTAGTGACTGAACATCCCTGCTTAAAAAGTTAAAATTTTCTATTTCAGGTTATTTTGTTAGAAATATAATATTTATTTAAAAGAGGATATTGTAATTGGCTCTGGTAGCTCATGACTCTACTCCTAGTTACTTAGAAGTCTGAGACCTGAAGATCGCTGATTGCAGGTAGCTGGGACAGGAAAGTCTGAGAGATTATGATCTCCCATAAACTATCAAAAATAGCTGGAAGTGGAGATATGGCTTAAGTGGTAGAACATTAGCCTTAAGCAAAAGAAGCTCATGGTTAGTAACTAGATCTAGAGCTCAAGAATCAGGACTGGCACAGGAAAAAAGGGCATCGTATTGTATTTAAATTATATTTTATCAGTTGTGTGGGAATGCATGTTTAGGCAGTCTCTCATTTTAAGTGACGTAGTATAGGCTCATTATTATATGGGAGAAATTGCAATTTGTCAGAAACAGACAAATAAAGTGGAGAATATCCATGTTCTTAACACTTTAAAGTTGCAGAAGCCATAGGAACTGAAGAGGATGAAAATAGGATCAATATGTATCTATATATTATAAAGGACTGTTTATGATTCACTGAGTTCAAATGCCAAAAAGAATTTTCTATGTAAAATAATACTTCTTTGAGCAGATTGTGACGAAACGGGTAACACTAGCTAAAAGTTCAGGACATGTTACATCTATGCATCATACATCCTTGAGCAATACACATTACCTCCATGTTTTTTCTATGTTTTTTCATAGAAAGCCAAAGATTCTACATTAACACTTCCTGAACTGCCAGGAAAACCCAACATATTAGAAGTAGCATCAGCAAATCCCTTGATGGGACATCTGGAATAAGTCTGTGGGTTCCCATACTAAACAGTCTGCCCCTTCTGTTCACTAGGCTCCGGCTTAATCCTCAGTCCCGATGCCCTCCCCTCCTGAAAGAGGGTCTAAACCTTCCAACAGTGTTGGAGGAAAGAGTACCACGTGAATCTGGTGCTCTGGGAAGTAGAATAAATTTTTGTTTAAAGCAAAGAAAGCTAAAACATCTTCCCTTTCTTGTCTCTGCTCTTTAGGGCTGGTCAGAGTTGACAAGGTCTGTCCTTGGAGGAGGGGGATTCCTATTCATAGGGTGCCTTCCTTCACACATTTCTTAGCTTCATTCCTAAATATACAGCACCGGCACACACTACTCTAACATGCCACGTAGAACTGTCTCTAGAAACAAGGTGGTGTCCAAACACGAGTGAACTCCAGCCCAGAGTGCTAAGAAGGCTGCCAAGCAGGGGCAGAGCAGAGACACCTCTAGCAGAAACAACACAGAAGCCCAAAAGGCAACTGCCATGGAAGGAGACTCAACCCTGGCACACACTTCACAAGTTCACGACAACCGTTTCCGTGCTCAGCTTACAGCTGGGCAAAGTGAATCAGGTGGCGTGGGTGCCGGCAGCATCTCTCAGTCGTGGCGATCACACGCACAGCTCCCGGCTCTCCTCGTCTGGAGAGCCACCCAGCTTGCTCTTGGGGTTCCGGGAGCCAGTGTCCGGCTTCTGGAGGCTCGCGGGCCAATGGCAGCACAAGCACCCGAACCCCAAACAAATCATCAAGCCCAGACAGGAGGCACACGTGGGGCTGACTCCGGTCCTGCACCCAGCTTGCCCTTCATACCTGACATCGGTTCCGCAGCCTGAGATTCCTTCAAGTTACAGCTCCCAAGGTCCCCTGAAGAGCGGCTGGGCGCCTGCCTCGGGGCTCCGGCCTCCAGAATGCAAAACTGGACTTCAGAGGACTTCCAGCAGCAGGGCAAAGGGAAAGAAACCGGAATTGACAGCTGGAAACACTAACAGTGGGCGGGGAGACGCATGCGCAGAAGGAACTTCCCTGTCCCCTCTCAAGAAACTCGCTCTTTCAAAGGCTCTCTGCCCCAATGCGGACTACAATTCCCACAATGCACGGCGCCAACTGGAGGAAGTGGGCTTGTGCCAGGGGTTAGACAGAGGTCCCAGGAGTGCCTTTCTGGATGGATGCGGGCCTGTGTCTCCCAGCTGCTGCAGCCAACGTGAGTTTGAAAGGATTCTTCAGGACCCTCCCAGAGGACCACGCGGAGGTAGGCATTATTAAAGGGGCCATATCTCCCTGGGAGAGGTAGCACAGGGCGTCGGCCTCCGTCCAAGTTGCGGATCAGTGTCTGGGTTTGAGGGCAGAAGTGAGTTAAGACGCCTGCTAGGTGAGTCTGGGCGGAGAGAGGGCGTGGCCAGCTAAAGAGCAGGAAATCCCGGGGTGGGAGGAGCTCAGGTCTGGGTGGAGCTGAGGACCAAAGGTGGGTACCAGGTTACAGTTCTTCCTGAAAATCACTGTCTGCCTCCTGAAACAACCAGAACATGGACATGCATTGGAAGCATTAAATTGGCGTTTTAATTCTCAGTTCTAATAATGTAATGGAGGTTAGTAGACTGCGTTAAATTTTTTTTTCTACACTTACGTTCTCCTGAATGTAAATTACATCTCTTTTTTGTCCTAAGTTTTTGAATATCTCCCCTCTTATACATTAAAATACCTTAGCTGGGAAGGTGGCTCAGTGGTAGAGTGCTTGTCTTGCATGCACGAGGCCCTAGGTTCGATTCCTCAGTGCCACATAAGCAGAAAAAGCCGGAAGTGGCGCTGTGGCTCAAGTGGTAGAGCACCAGCCTTGAGCAGAAGAGCTGAGGGACAGCGGCCAGTCCCAGAGTTCAGGCCCCACGATCAACCAAAAAAAAAAAAAAAAGAATGACACATTAAAATACCTTAAAACGGTATTCGCAGACCCTAAGCCAATTTCTGAATCATTTTCCTCTGCTGTAATGTATACATAGGAATAAAATAATAGAATTGTTAGGTAGATATGCAGCATAATCCTTCTTTCAATTTAGATTTCTCAAAATCTTAACAATTTCCCAGGAACTCCCATATTCCGTCTATGAAATCTTAAGGAAGTTTTGGTTGTTTCTGAATTTTGTCTTTCCATTGTGGGATTTTTTTTCCTTTTTGTTGTTGGTCCTCTGGCTTTAACTTAGAGCTTTGGCACCATCTATGAGTTTTTGCTGTGCTCCACTTGCTTTTTTTAAAATAATTTCTTCAGCTAGCTCATGACAAGTTCCCTCACAGGGATATCTTAGACCATGGATCATCACCTCCATTGCTCTTAGTGGTTTGGAGGGATCAGGGTGAATTGTGGGTTTGTATAAAGGAGTGAAGTTTAGGGTAGGTCTATATTGATGTGAAGCTTATTTGCCCCAAAGCATTCTGTTTTTGTCTTTCCTTTTCATATGCCCTACTTTGGTTTCAATTCTTATCCCTTCTCTGATCCTAAATGTTCCTCCCAGCAACTTTAGGCTATATACCTAAGGACCTCAGACTTGTCTTCCCAGACCTTATCCATTAGACTGTGGAATAAATTGTCTCCTTCCCTCATCTGAGATGATATTCATCTCTCTTAAAGATTTACTGTGATATTTGCTAAAACTTTGCATTGGTTCAGGGAAGGTTTGGGTAGAAAACTTTCATGACTGTTATTCAGACCTCCAGTGTGTGGGTTCTGCATGCCTCTTTTGTGGACTTGAGTTATTCCTCATGAAAATGGAGATCATAGGGCATATATGGATGTACAGACTTCAACTTAAGAGCACTTGTAATAATATAAAGGAAAAAAAACAATTTTATTGTGTAAAAGTACATCCTTTGGAGCCAAGGAGATAAGGATCAAGTAAAAACAGCAGTGCTTCCAAGACTAGCTGTGTAGTGTTATTGTAGATGTCATTGTTCAAGGTTATATTTTTGATAAATTTCTTATTTTTTCTTTCTTTTCTTTCCCTCTCTCCCTCCCTCCCTCCCTCCCTCCCTCCCTCCCTGCCTGCCTGCCTGCCTGCCTGCCTTCCTTCCTTCCTTCCTTCCTTCCTTTCTTCCTTTTTTCCTCCTTTCTTCCTTTCTTATCTTGGGGCTTAAACTCAGGACCTAGGCACTGTTCACAAGCTTCTTTTGCTCAATACTAGCACCTTACGACTGGAGTCATAGCACTGCTTTCTGATTTTTCTGTTGATGTGGTACTGAGGAATTGAACCCAGGGCTTCATGCATGCCATCCAAGCACTACCTCTAAGCCATATTCCCAACCCATAAATTTATTTCTCAATGTTTTATTTTTTATACTAATGTAAATAGCATTGACTACATTTAAAAAAATTACCATTGTTCACATATATAAGTTCAGTTATTTTATGCAAATATTACATCCTGTTACTTCGTTGTTCTCCACTATTGCCTATAATAATTTTTATTGTATCTTTGTGATTTTCTAGATAAAAGATAATGTCAGCTTTGGGAGCCAGTGGCTGCTACCTGCAATCCTAGCTACTCAGCAGTCTGACTTGTGAGCTTTGCAGTAGGAAGCTAGTCTGGGCATGGAAGTATATGACAGTCTTGTTTCCAATTAACCATCAAAAAGCCAGAAATGGAGTGGCAGCTCAAGTGATAGCTGTGAGTGAAAAGCACAGAGACTGCACACAATCCCTGAGTTCAAGCTCCAAGATGGCAGAAATAGAAAGACAATGTTACCTGCACATAAAGATAATTACTCTCCTTCCTATATGCATCGATACTTATGTTTCTGTTGTCAAATTGACCTTGCTAGCAATTCTCCAGTACAGTGCAACTTAGAAGTGGTGAGAGTAGATATATTTATCTTGCTGCTGATTTTAGGATATCAGTACATGTGGTTTCACTATCAAATAGGATATTTTTATTAACGTATTTTAGTTCTATAGGAGAGTTTCATGGTGATATTGTAATACAAGAATACAGTTTACTTCATTGAACTCACTACATCATTGTTCCTCATCCCTCTCCTCCCCAAAATAATTTTAACAGATTCCCTTGTTCTGTTTTTATAAATGCTTGTATAGTTCTTTGACAGAGAATAAACATAATCAACATTGTTTGAATATATGAGAATAATACAATGAAACATGTCAAAACTATTTTACAACATGATGAAAGGAAGGAGACTTAGGGGTGATACTGAATAACATATATTTTAAACATGTATGAAAATGTCACAGTGAAATCCTAAGTATATAACTAATGTGTACATTTTCTTTTGTTTTTGTCTTGGAACTGTCCTTGAGGATTTTTTCCCCCTCAAGGCTTGCTCTCAGCCACTGGAATGATTCCATTTTGATTAGGTTATTGGTGATTACAGTGCCATTGATTTTCCTGTTTAGACTGGCTATAATCCCTGATCCTCAGATCTCAGCTTCCTGAGGAGCTACAATCACAAACATGTGGGTATGTCTAAACTTTTGTTATTGTTGTTGTTGTTGGTCGTAGGGCCTGAACACTGGGCCTGGGCCCTGTCTCTCAGCTCTTCAGCTCAAGGCTAGCACTCTACCACTTGAGCCACAGCGCCACTTCCGGCTTTTTTTGCTTCTGTGATGCTGAGGAATTGAACCCAGGGCCTCATACTTGCAAGGCAAGTACTGTACCAATGAGCTACCTTCCCAGCTATGTCTACACTTTTTATATGTACATTTTACATTCAGTCACCTTTACCATTTTCCCTACCTCTGCCACTGGGCTCATCTTCCAACTGAGACTATATGTTCTGTATGTCATTATTACAATTTTTTTCATACTTTTAACTTTAGTCTGATATCTGGCTTCTCTCACAACAGCCACCTTTTCCCCTGGTTGTCACACTTACTGTCTCTTTGCATATCTGATATTATTTAAAAAGTTAGAACATTTAACGTGATTGTGGACAACACATGTCTCTGATTACTAAAAGACTATTGTGGAAAATTCTGCTTTTCTACAGAGCTGTTCTAAGGGTCAAACCTGAGCATGTACACAGGCTCTTCAGGGTTTGCCTAGCAAGCTGCTGCTTTTATTTGCCCTCACCACACTGAGAAATTCCACTAATACTAGCTGATTGTTGTCTTGTAAGAGGAGAATGGGAGCCTAGGAAGAGGAGAGATAGCTGTTCCCACTCTTGGCAGACAGACATCCCTATAATTATAGTCATGGGGAAGAGAAGCCTCTGTGGTTGTCTCCCACTGCTTGGTGGAATTTCCCTTAGAGATGGAGGATATAAATGGTTTACGTACATGGCCGAAATGATGTACTTTTTTGTTTTAAATTTTTGTTCTTTAGAACCAAAAATCTCATGAAAAACTCAGAAGTTCTTACAAAGTTTTAGTGTTTTCTTCATTTGCCGTATGCCCTTTGGCTACATCCAGAGTGTAAATGGTAGTTGTGGTATGTTGCTGTTCACACAGTGAGACCCAGGAATGCAGTGTCTAGTAGGCAGAAAGGGACCGTACCATGCACGTATAGACAAAGTTTATTAAGACATCATACACTTATAGATGCCATAGGGGCATAGAAGTAACTCTGTAGTCACAGGACAGTCACAGGACAGAAAATTGACCTTAACCAATTTTGGGGGAATGTAAAGAATAAAATTTAGCCACTTTTAATCAGTGAGCAGGAAAAGTTGTCAACAGAGGTGGAGCAGTTCCTTGTGATCAAAGATAATAAAGAAAAAGCAAGGTGTAGGTGGGCTTCCATTATAAAACACTCAATGCCTCAAGATTGAGGCATTGTTCTATGGGGTTAACTAGGAGGCACAAGAATGGCACTTGCCACAAACCTTCACCTGAGTCTGAGATGGGACCTTTTCCCTGACTTGAAGGGGTGTCCCCCTTCCTCCTCCAGAGGGAACGCGTGCCAGCATGCACTCTCATAGCACACAGGAACTCAGATGGAGTCATGTGAGTCGATGCCTCCTACAGTGGTATTATATAAATATTGGGATATGTCCAATGTATTTCATAAACCCCACAACCACCACTACTAACCTACTATTGCCCATTTTGATTCTTCCTACCCCAACTGGGAGATGCAGGTCTGAGTCATTCCAGGGGCAATGAGTCTGAGGAGAACATCCTTCATCTTGGACCTTCATAAGCCAGAGCAGGTATAATGGTTGCTTACCTCTTGCTAGTCTGAGATTAGCTCCCTGGTCTATTTCTTAAATGTATCATTCTGTCCTCTAGGCCTAGACTAGTACCCGGCATTGAGTGGAAGTTTTTTTTTCGTATTGGTTGAGTAAATGTTTGAAATGATATTGCTTAGGTGGAAATTTAGGGCATCTAGTGGTAAAGGAGAGAAACAGGACTTGAATATTGTTTAGAGAGGTCCCAATGGAATAGTCTGTTTTATGTTCAATTTTTTTCAGTTACAGTTAAAAAAATAGTTCTATTCAGATTGGTCAGATCAATTAATGGAACAAGATCAAGAAACCAAAAGTCCATCCCAGCATCAGTCCATCCCTCATATAAGGGAAAATGAGTAGGGCCTGCAATGGATGATATTGGCACACCAGTCTGTCCTCAGTGTCAGTCTCTTACTCTTTAAATGACTATAAATTCCAAGTCAAAATTCTACAATTTCATTAAAAGATGCTTTTTTTTCAGATCTGTATTGTGTATACCCCCCAAATTTACCAGCCATCTTGAACATTCACTATCTAGTTGTGGTCTTTTTTTTTTTTTTTTTCAGTCATGGGGCTTGAACTCTGGGCCTGGGTGCTGTCCTTCAGCTCTTCACCACTTCTGGTTTCTCTGAATGGTTTATTAAGAGATCAGAGTCTCATTGACTTTCCTGCCTTGACTGGCTTTGAACTAAGATCCTCAGATCTTAGCCTCCTGAGTAGCTAGGATTACAGGTGTGAGCCATTGGTGTCCAGCTTGTTGTGGTCCATTTTATTCCACATATTGCTTATCTTCATTTTCTTTCCACTTCATTATCTGGAATCAGACCTTAGAATAAGCGTGCTTTTCTTCATAATCTTGGTATCATTATCTCATTTCAGAAATGGCACTAAGTTCTTAATATCATCAAAGATTGTTGCCATGTCCAGTATCTGTCTCTATGCTGTCTTAATTTGATTGATTTAGGGAACAAATAATATCCACACATTATGTGTAGACGTGACTCCTTAGGTACTATTTACCCTTAGGCCCAGACTCCTTTACTTTACCACACTTTACTAAAAACAAACAAACAAAAAATCAGTGGTCCTGTGGAGTCTCCCAGTGTCTGGATCTTTCTCTGTGGTTATTTTAGTTTAAATTTGGCTTGTTTCTTGCTTTTGGATTTTCTTTTTTTTTTTTTTTTTGTTGGTCGTGGGACTTGAACTCTGGGTCTGGGCACTGTCCTTCAGTTCTTCAGCTCAAGGCTAGCCCTCTTCCAGTTGAGCCACAGTGCCACTTCCGCTTTTCTGGTGGTTTATTGGAGATGAATCTTATCGACTTTCCTGCCCAGGCCGGTTTTGAAATGTGATCCTCAGATCTCAGCCTCCTGAGTAGGTAGGATTACAGGTGTGAGCCACCAGTGCCCCACTTGCTTTTGGATTTTTGAGACTCAGTCTTGTAATTTAACAATTCTGGCTACACTTCTGGTGGTCAGATCCCAGACTTCTTAATAGCTAGGATTCTAGCCATGAGCTACCAGAGCCCAGTTCAAAACCCTCTTTTAAATACAGATTATATTTTTTTCTTTTTTCTGGCTCTCTGGTTTTATGTAATTAATTATTTTAATTAATTTTGTTTTTGCTGGTGATTGGACTCAGAGCATTGTACATACTAAGTGCATATCAAACATTTAGCCTTACACCTATTTCTTCTTCTGTTTTTTGGAGTTGGTGGGCTAGTAGTGATACCAGAGTTTGAACTCAGGTTTTTATTCTTGAGAAGGTACGCTGCCACTTCAATCATGTCATGCCTTTTGCTTTAGTTATTTTCAGATAGAGTCTTGAAGTTTTTCTAGTCCTAGACCACAATCCTGTTTAAGCTTTCAGTGTAGCTATGATGACAGGTGTATATCCCTACACCACTCTGGGTGGAGATGGGGATCTTTATAAACTTTTTGTCTGATTTGGCTTGGAACCATGGTCCTCTTTTTTTAATTGTGAAATACCTTACAAAGGGGTTACAATTACATGGGCAAGGTAATGAGTACATTTCTTATCAAGCATTGTTGCCTCCCCTTTTGTTTCCCCTTACAGATTATATTTCTAATATAATAATCTGAAATAGAAAACTTCCAATTTTAAAGGTTGGGTATTCAGTCCCTAGTGTTTATGAGCATA
Organism: Dipodomys ordii; assembly: GCF_000151885.1. Lineage (NCBI taxonomy): Eukaryota > Metazoa > Chordata > Mammalia > Rodentia > Heteromyidae > Dipodomys > Dipodomys ordii. The sequence goes on along the minus strand of NW_012267245.1, from coordinate 543,229 downwards.
ATCTACATATCAAAACAGAAAGAAAATAGCCCATCCTGAAATCTGTAGCTCCTGATCTCAAGAATTCTGGAAGGGAACACTTAGCCTATAAAAATTGTTCTAAGTAAACTAAGAAAATATTCTTGTGATTTAGAAAAATCCAATACTAATGTGCAAACATTGCTTTTATATGATTCATATTGTCTTTCCTAGCAAAAACCACCTCACTGAAGTATACAGGGTAGACTTTAATTTTTTTGTAAATACTGTAAAGTTTTCATCCTATGTAATTGTGTAAAAACAACAGAACTCTGGATAAAAGAATTTTATGTGGCCAGGGGCCGGTGGCTCACGCCTGTAATCCTAGGTACTCAGGAGGCTGAGATCTGAGAATTGCAGTTCAAAGCCAGCCTGGGCAGGAAAAGTCCGTGAGACTCCAGTAAACCACCAGAAAACCAGAAGTGGTGCCATGGCTTAAGTGGTAGAGCACTTGCCTTGAGGTGAAGAGCTGAGGGACAGTGCCCAGGCCCAGAGTTCAAGCCCTACAATGGACAAAAAAAAAAATTCCTATGTAATAAACCAACCAAGTACAAGCAAAAGCACATAGCTATTTGATTTGTTTTAAATTTTATGGATCTACATTTTGAGGTGTCAGGTTGGTATTTTGTGTTGATATTGTTTAAGTAACATATAAGACTTTTAATCTTCTAATTCCTTGGCTGAGGATGGTTGATTGGGATTTTGTCACTCCTAAAACACAGCATTTTAAGTTGTGTCTTTATTAGGCCTTGTATCTCCAGCAGGATGGCCAAGGTTGTTCATAAGTCTGTTTAGGAATGTATCAGGGACTTCTCAAGTCTGTTTACATTATCAGTAAAGATGTCCCTTTGGCCAAAGCAGGTTAAATGGCAGATTGCAATCATTGCACAAGGGTACTCTGAACATTTGTATACATGGAAAGGTGCCATTTGACAACCATTATTGAAACATTATAAAACAGGAAATTTGTATACCTTTTCCCTATATAACTTTAGGTGAAAATTTCTGAGTTATACATGTTCTCCATGGTGTTGAAATATGTAAATAAATGAAGTAGAACACAAATGCTCAATGGAGTCTTCAGATCCCTTTGCATTAATAAAAAGATACTTCATACATCCCTCCAGTATTTCCGTAATGACTAGTTTTAATGAAGATGTGATGTGTTTATTTGGTTTCCAATATTCAACTGTATTTTGGGACCATTAGTTTTTATGAATTCTATATGTATATTAACCTAGAAATGAATTGCTTTCATAATATCTACTTTCATAATATCTACAATTAATGGGCTGTGGATTTGAGTTTAGTGGAGAGTTTAGTGCTCTACTTGAGACATAAAAGATTCTTCTCCCATTAGAAGGCTTTATGCTTTTCCAGCCCATGTATCATGTTTTGAGCAGGAAAATTTGGGGCAAAATCACACAGGTTTTTTTCCCTAACTACTTCATTTGCCTTCTCTCCCAGCCTTGCTTGCAGAATATTTTGTTCATTGTCAAAAGAAGGAAAGAATGAAAGGATCTCTGGTGAGTTATTTTTATGCCCCTGCTAACTTTGAATATCAAAAAGTCAGGGACAGTGGCTAGGCCCTGAGTTCAAGGTCTAGGACCAGCACTAAAACAAACAAACAAAATACTAAAACTTGATGGAGCCTGGTAGACTTGAGAAAAGAAACAAAAACTTCATGTAAACTCACCAAGTCTTGAGTTCAAGCCATAGGACTAACAACATCATGATTTAAAAAAAAAATTAGAAATCAAACTTTGGTTCAAATTGTACTACTAGCATTGAGAAAAAAAAAATCTCAGGAAGGGTTTACTACATCCTGAGTTAAAGGCCTGGGAACAGCACCAAAACAAAATGAAAAAAAAAATTAACTCGTGCCTAAAGTTGTAGAGACTGCTAGGCTTGAGGAAAAATAAATAATTAAGTAAATGAAAAGGATGGCTAAAGAAGGGAAGAGCCAATTAAGGTTTGTAAAATCATGGCTTACACTTTGAATCCTAGCTGCTCAGGTCACTGAAAATCTGAGGATCACAGTTTGAAGCCAGGCAGCAAAACAAAACAAAACAGAAGCTGAGCTGTTGCTCCAGTTGTAGAGCCTGCTACCTTTGTGGCCTTGTGGCAGGGTGGGAATGGGTGGGGGGTGGTATGGCTGGGATGGAGACTTAGACACATGGTCATGAGTTTAAGCCCTAGGACTAGGACAAAAAACAAAAGCAGAAATTCACTATGGGAAAATTGTAGAACCCTCTAGCATCTAGGGAAAAAATAGCCAGAAGTTCAGTTGAGGCTCAAGGTGTGGAGCCTGCTAACCTTGAGCAAAATCAGAAAAATCAAAGCAAAACAAAAGCAAAACAAACTCAAGGGAAGTTGCAGTCCTTAGGATCAGCAAGATTGGCACTCAAATAAAGACAAAGTAGTGAAAAACTGAGCTTTGGCTCAAATTGTACAGCTCATTATAATTGAGAAAGAAAAAGAAAAAAAGATCAAAAGTTGGTATTTGGGCCTGAGTTCAAGGTCTAGGATTACCAGCTCCCTCTCATCAAAATAATAATAATAATAATAAAATGAAGGAATGAAAAAGAAAGGAGGGTAAAAAGAAGAGAAAATCCCTTGAAAGTTCTTGAAGTTATCAGGGTAATATTTGCTCATGCATATAATTCTAGATTCTCAGGAGGCTGAGAGTTGTGAATTTTAATTTTTATCCTGCCCAGGTGGGAAAAACCATGAGACTTCTAACCAAAAAAAATCACACACAGGTCAGGTGCCAGTGGCTCATGCCTGTAATCCTAGCTACTCAGAAGGCTGTTGTCTGAGGATCAGGTTTCAAAGCTAGTCAGGGCAGGAAAGTTCATGAGACTCATCTCCAATGAATCACCAGAAACCAGAAGTGATACTCTAGCTCAAGTGAGAGTGCTAGTCTTTAGCTGAAAGCTGAGGGACAGAGCCCAGGCCCAGAGTTCAAAACCCACAGCTGACCAAAAAAAAAACAAAAAAACCACACATACATGACACATACACAAAAAGCCCAAACAACCCCTCCCCTCAAAAATAAAACAGGGGAGATAGAGCTTTAGTCAAGTGGTAGATCTGTATCCTTGACAGAAGAGCTCAAGACAATACCTAAGACCTGATTTCAAGTTCTATGATCAGGAGAAAGGTTTGGATCAAATTGTACTGTTGGCTTTGAGAAAAAAAAAAAATCTCAGGAAGGGTTTTTCCCTTTGTCCTCAATGGTGCAGAGGGAAAAACAATTTTAAAATGAAAACTAGAAATTGGAAAAAAAAACCCTGAATGAATTGTTTAATAAGAATAAAAGAAAAACTTAAGAATTCCTTTTAAGGTAGGAAAGAACAAAGCAAAGAAGATTCAAATAAAACCAAGTTGAGGGCTGGGAAGGTGGCTTAGTGGTAGAGAGCTTGCCTAGCATGCATGAAGCCACATAAACAGAAAAAGCTGGAAGTAGTGCTATGGCTCAAGTGTAGAGTGCTAGCCTTGAGCAAAAGTAATTCAGGGATAGTGTCCAGGATCTGAGTGCAAGCCTCAGGACTAGCAAAAAAAAAGAAAAAAGAAAACAAGCTGACCTCACCAAAACTGCACCCCAAATAATAACCACAGAACCTTAGTTTTCCTTTCTGTCAGAGAGGTCAGTTCTTTAGAATATTCTCAACCTATTGCAATGGATCTTTCTTCTCTGATCCATTGGGCTGTACAGCCTTCGGAAAAACTGATAGGCAGTGCACTATTTGACTTTTATTTTCCTTGTGTCCTAGGCCTAGTCATAGGGTAGAGGAATTGTGGGCATAGGCAGTGATAATCACTCTTGAGACACTTGCTCACATGAGGGGCTTGCAGAATTCAACATTTCACCAGCAGTGATTCACGCTGGTTTCTCTTTTCTTTTTGCTCATAAAGGTGTTTTAGATTTTAAGGAAGGATGGAGTTACATCATACTTACACAATTACTTATAGAATACACAGGTTCTTACAGCTTACTTACATAATTCATAGATTGATAGATTATAGAACTCACAGATTCTTAGATTGCTTATGAAATTCACAGATTTATACCATGTACATTTCTAAGGGAAGATAATAGGGATTTGTCTACATACTATAAGTAAAGTTAGAATTAAAAATAAATTCAAGCTTAAAAGATAAGGTCATTTAGCTAGTTTTAAAGTGGGAACACAAACACCTCTTAGCTATGCCCATTCATCGTAAGTGTGCTAAGGATGGAGAATACAGAGAAAACGGCATTTCCAAGCAACTGCACACAGTTTGACCTTGTTTCCTTAGGATGATAAATGTTCCAGTTTTGTCTTTAGAGGACTTTCACTTATTTTTTCCTAAAAAAATCAGTTTTTAGTGTTTTCAGGCAGTACAATTTGTGACTATCAGGTTAGGGGAGTAGCAGTGTTCAGAGACTCAAGCTCATTTTCTCTTGCATGTTCCTGTTGTTACAAATCCCCTTGCTGGGGTTGTTTTGCTGTACCAAGATGGGTAGCAGAGAAGCTCTTGCATGTCACTGACAAGGCTTTTGGCTCTCATTGCTTTGGTGTTTTTTAGGGCTCTTTAGTGCCTTCTCTGGAACTGCTCTTTTTCCAGGTCTGCAGAGAGCAGCACAATGTGTGAAGGACAGTAACTATCCTGCTAACCACCCTCCTCCTCCCCCTTTTTCTTCTGGAGTTACAGTCTGTGCTCTCATTCTTAGGCTGTCCAGAGGGAAGGGCATTTTCCTTTGATGTTTTATTTCTGTTCCCAAAGCAAGAGCAGCAGGTGTCTTTACTGAGCATAATGGGAACACAGCAACTTGAACTTTCTGTGCAGCCTCCTCTGGCAGCTCTTTACTTCCATACCAGGCATATCTCCTAGGCCCGACTCCAGGCTCATTGCAGCCCTGCCTCTTGCTAATTCTTCTGACTGTGTTCTTATCCTGGGGCTGAGCAGAGGTAAGGGATTTTGCTTTATAGCGCTGTCTCCTTATGGCTCTTAGGGAAGCAGCAGCTGTGGAGGGCAGGCACCGAATCATACAGGGAGTTGAGGCTGGGACTGGAGCTACTCTGCAGCAAGCAGAGGAGAATGGCAGGCAGGGAGACACTGCTGTGTCTCTTCTGCTTCTCATGGCAGATCTGCACAAATTCAGATGGTAATGGCAAATAATGAAGCAGAGCAGGTAAACGTGCTCTCCTCTGTAGAGGGAAGGTGGAAAGGCTTGTGGGAGTTATGATCAACTACCCAGGTGCACTGATTTCACTTTCAGAGTGCTGACAGTATCTGGTTTGAAGCCATCTTTTATCAGAAAAGAGATGGCCATGACTTCATCGAAATCCCTCTGCAGTACTGATTTGCAGATCTGAGGTTGTGTATCCCAAGGGACACATTGTGGTGACAACTGTTTGGTCTAATTGGTCAGGTAGTGGCTCTGGATACAGGGAGTCTTCCTCAACTCGATCAAACCATGGGTGCACCATGAATTGTTGTATATCTGGCCTCTGCTGTGGGTCTACAGTTAAGAGCTTCAAAAGGATGCTAAGTCCCTTTGAAGTCAGGTGAAATGATATATTGTCCCTGCCCTGTACAATTTGTGTACATAGCCATTTAAAGAGGTCATTTTAAATATTTTCCTGTAACCATGAAAAGAAAGATGGTGCCCAGGTGCCAGAGACCCACTTTGAAGCCATCATATTCTTTTTTTTTAATATATATTTTTTTATTTTAAAGATACTGTAGAGAGGGTTACAATTACACGAGTAAGGTAATGAGTACATTTCCTATGAGCATTGTTACCCCCTCCTTTATTTTTCCCTACCATCCCTTCCTTCCCACCTTCCCACTTCCCTGCCCCCACCTTGCTCCCAAAGTTGTAAAGTTTGTTTTCAATATAGTGTCTTGTACATCTCATTGTTACAATGAGATTAAGCATTTTGTTTTTTTCTCTCCCCAAATTAGAAAAGTGTATATATAAGATGCAGGGCACCAGATTCAACACAGTGAAAATGGGTTAAACCGTGGGGAACATACCAAAGCAGCAAACAAAAAATCTAATAATGCATTATGAATATGTTAAAAACAATAGCAAGCAAGAAAAAAAACACTTGTGTCCCTATCTTGGGGTTCATTTCGCTTAACATAATCTTATGTGGTCCTATGTACATAGCTTTTGACATTTTCTGCTTGTCCTAGACATATACTAGTTATTGCAAATAAGAGAAGCCATGGGACCTATGTTTCTTTGGGCCTGGGCTTACTTCACTTAATATAATTTTTCCAAGTCTTTCCATTTCCTAACAAATGGGGCAATATCATTCTTTCTGAGGGAGGTATAGAATTCCATTGTATATATATACCAAATTTTCTTGATCCATTCATCTACTGAGATACTTCTGGGTTGGTTCCATACTTAGCTATGGTAAATAATGCTGCGATAAACAGTGTGCTGGTAGCTTTAGTATGGCCTTGTTTGTGATCGTTTGGATAAATGCCCCAAAATGGGATTGGTGGATCATAGGGGAGCTCTATATGGAGTCTTTTGAAGAACCTACATACTGCTTTCCAAAGTGGTTGAACAAGTTTACACTCCCACCAACAATGTAGTAGAGTTCCCCTTCAGCATCTGTTTTATTAGATTTCTTGATTATAGCCATTCTAACCAGGGTGAGGTGGAATCTCAGTGTTGTTTCAATTTGCATTTCTTTTATGGCTAAAGAAGTTGAGCATTTCTTCATGTGTCTATTGGCCATACTTATGTCCTTTTCAGAGAAGTTTCTCTTTAAGTCTTTATCCCATTTGTTAATTGGGCAATTGTTTCTTTGAGGATTTGTTGTTGGGGGATGTAATTTTTTCAGTTGTAAGTTTTAGATATGAGACCCTTGTCCATTGTGTGGCTAGTGAAGATCTTCTCCCAATCCATGGGCTTTCTATTCATCTTGCTAGCTATGTCCTTTGCCATGCAGAAGCTCTACAGTTTCATGCAATCCCATTTGTCCAACCTTTCTTTGATTTGTTGTGTTTCTGGGTCTCTATTAGGAAAATTTTGAAGCCATCATATTCTTGTTGCAGGTACATTTTAGGGGCATGGAATATGATGATACCACAGTTTTCTGTGAGTAACCACCCCAGGGCGATCCTGACACTCAGCCTCAAATTACCCACCTTGGCGTTGCCATTTACATCCAGTAGGATTTTTTTCTGGCTTTAGATCACAGTGTATGATTCTGACTATCTGCTTCACAACCCTCCTGGCTAAATCCTCAAAAAGGCAGTGGTGTAAGTCTAAGAGCCATGACAGGTGATTTCCCTTGGTAGCCATTTCCAACACCAGGTGCACATATTTCTCTTCCTGGATCACTTTGTACATTCTGATCACATGGGAGTGATGGAGATTTTTAATGATGTTTATCTCATTTTCCACCATGCTGAGGTGCCCTTCTTTGAGATTTTCACTGCCACCTCGCTGTCTGATAGGTGGGGATAGGCCTTCACCACCACACCATAGCTACCACCTCCAATGATCTCATCAGTATCATACTAGTTGAAAAAGGTCTTCTCCAACACAATACAGTATGACATGTATTCAGCCTGGCTCCATCTTAATAAATATGGTGGATAGTAAATCTTAACTAAACTTAGCTCAATAAATAAGGCAGGTAGCAAATCTTAGCTGAATGAATTTGGCGGGTAACAAATCTTAACTAAAATTAGCTCAATCTAAACCACAGAATAATGGAAATCCACAAACCCACACAACACAAAAATCTCCCTTTCTTGCTCTCCTCATGCCCCCAAAAGAAAGCATCAACCTAGCTCTGATTTAGTCTAGCAGGTCATCCAAAGGAGAGCTCTCAGCATTGTAACTGACAAAGTTAGAGCAACTAACCCCTGCAGGGACCTCACAATGGCATGTGAGGTCAGTGAGGAAATGGACCAATCACAGGTGGGCCTAGTGACATCAGAGAGGAATGGCCAATCACAGCCAGGCATGGATCCCTTGGAGATCTAGCTCCCAGGCCTGGAGGACTGTTGTCAAGGGCTCCAGGTAGCCTGGAGTTGAGGTGGACTGCTATGTTTACCATCCTGGCAGCTTTTCCAGAACCATGAGGACAGTAGCCAAGCGCCTCCCTCCTCCAGGGACATCAGATCCTAGGACCTGTTTCCTCAGAGACACTGTCCCTGTGCTTCAGACACAAGGACCTCAGGCTTCTTGTGGCTAGGGGACTTGCTCCAACAATCTGGATCAACCATCTGATCAAATCATCGTGGATCCCAATGAAGTCCTAGGCATGCCTAGGGTAGGAAGAGTCTACCAGAATGGCCGCTAGTGGAAGAGTCTACCAGAATGGCCTCTAGCTTTAAAAACACCCTGGTTCTTCATGTTTGGTGCCAAATTATATTATTTTAAAAATGACAAAATGAAACAAAACAACTCAAAACCTTTGGTATATAATTTGAAGAAATGATTTTAAATTAAAAGGCTACAAGAAGAAAGATGAAATCACAAAACAAAAGAACAAACCCTGAAAAGGAGAAGCTTCAAACCTAAAGCTGAGGCGTAGGAGGTATTGTTAAGTAGGATACATTGTGACAAATATGTCCAAGAAGGATTAAACCAGGGAGGTGAGGGGAGTGGGAGTCAGGAGGTGAAGCCAGGTTTGCTTGTGCCTTTCTTTCCTTTTATTCAGGGTTCCCTGCACTGGATTCACTGGGTCACAGGGCCTCTCTCCATTCTCTCCCACTTCACTTGGTGATGGAAATATGAGCAATTTCTGGTCAATTTCCACTCCCACTAGGAGTTACCAGCAGTTACTACCATCACCAAGTAAAAGAAAACATCATTTCCTAACAGGTCCTCATCAATTACTTTGCAATCCAGAGGCTGTGGGTTATGTACAAATTGATGAAGGGCAAGGGCTAGGGGAGGGGCTTCAAGTGCTAGATCCCCTGCCTAGCAAGAGGGATCTAGTTTGAAACTAGAGATTCTGTTTGAAACCTAGAACTTCTCTTTTAAAAATCTGTAACTAGTTATCACTTATATTTCTGGCTTTAAAACCACAAAGGCTTATTTATATTTACCAGCTTACTTATGTTTACCCTCTTCATTGCTTTTATTTCATTCTTTGTGTGTGTATAGGGGAGGATGCTAGGGATTGAATTTATGACTTTATGCTCTTGTTTGACTATCTTTTTCTTTTTGGGAGGATTGAGGGGTCTCGTTACAGTACTTGATCTCAGGGCATAGATGTCAACCCTGAACTTTTTTTTTTTTTTTACTCAGGGCCAGAATTCTACCACTCACGTTGGCTTTTTTCTCCTTCTCCTCCTCCTCCTCCTCCTCCTCTTCCTCCTCTTCCTCCTCTTCTTCGTTTCTTTTTTGATAGTAATTGGAGATAAAATTCTCATGGACTTTTCTGTCCAGACAGGCTTTGAACCATGATCCTGCAATCTCAGCCTTCTGAGTAGCTAGGATTACAGGCATGAGCCACCAGTGTCCAGCTTTGCTTGGATTTCTTGCTTTTTTTTTCTCTTGCTCTCTCATTTGAACCACACCTCCAGTTTGACATTTTGCAGGTTACAGGAGATGACATCTCATTGATTTTTCTGCCTAGCCAGGAAGAATTCAGCATCATGAGTAGTTAGGACGACAGGCCCAGCCATTGGTAATGAGCTTATGTCTCACTTTTGAAGGGAAGTTGTTCTCCTTTTATTTATTATTTATTTTATTTACTTATTTTTGTGAGTTGTAGGGGTTGAATTCAGGGCCCAGGCACTGTCCCTGAGCCTCTTTGTATTCAAGGCTAGAGCTCTGCCACTTAAGCAACAGTGCCACTTCCGGGTTTTGAGTGGTTAATTGGAGATAAGAGTCTCACGAACATTCCTGCCCTGGTTGGCTTTGAGCCATGATCCGCAGATCTCAGCCTCCTGATTAGCTAGGATTACAGGTGTGAGTCACCTGTGTTGGGTGTCTGTTTCAAAGCCAGCCCAGGCAGGAAAGTCCATGAGACTTTTCAATAAACTACTCAGATAAAGCTGGAAGTGGTGCTGTAACTCAAGTGGTAGAGCACTAGTGTTGAACTCAAGGACAGGGCCTAGCCCCTGAGTTCAAACCCCAGTCCTCAGACTTCATCTTCCTGCGTATAGGGTTACATGTGTGAGCTACCACAGCCAGGCAACACTTTATTATATATTATATAATATGTATTATATATATTACATATTATCTCAATGCCTGTGACTGCCTCAATAGGAGGGCTCAGTAGCAGTTCTGGTTTCACTTTCAGTCAATTATCAGGTCTGTTTTTCCCCTGCAAGTAGTCTTGTCTCTGGGAAGAGGATAAGGTTCCAGAAGCCCCTTCCCTTGCTGGGTGCATCATATATTGCAAAAGTGATGAAAGAGGCCTGAGTTTAAAGCTAGGATAGATTCCCTGTTGGGGGGAGCCTGGATTGGTGTGCAGCTTTGATCAACAAGTGACTCTGGGAAGACTAAAAACAAAACACACCTCAAATCCAATTTCCTTCAGAAACCTCTAAGGAGCTAGAAGAGGAGATGGGAAGGGGAGAGACTGCAAATAGTTTCCTTCCTATTATGACTTTGATTGATATACTTTGCTCATGCAGTAATTACTGAATACAGTAGTTACAATGTGCCTAGCCTGGGAAGATCCTCAGTTTACCTTCCCATGGTTGAGATATGTATGAGCTAAAATCCTCAGTTCTTAGCTCCACTTGGGCTACATGGCCCAGGGAAGAGGCTCCTTTTTGCAAACTCCTCTGTCCAGAAGGAGCTCCAGTTTTCTGATTCTCAATAAAGGGAAGAAGGTACTGCTAAAGATAAGGGTGCTATAGAGTATGAGGTTGGAGCCCACGTCCTACAGAGGGAGGCCCAAAATAAGATCTTCTCTGAGGAGAAATCAAGGAACTAGAGAGGGAGTGAATATTTTAAACCAGCTGAGAAGGGAACCACACAAAGTTTATTTTTACGTGTGTGTGTGTGTGTGTGTGTGTGTGTGTGTGTGTACACATGTACCAGTACCAGGGCTTGAACTCCAGGTCTCATGCCCTTGCTTGGCTTTTCCTGCAAGTCAGGTCCTCTACCACCTAAGCCAAGCCTCTATTTCAAGATTTTGCTAGTTTATTAAAGATATATGTCTGTAAGCTCTGTCTGCCCAAGCTGGCTTTGAACAGGAATCCTCAGATATGAACCTCCTGAGTAGCTAGGATTACAGGCAGGAGCCATTAAGCATCCAAGTCCATACAAAGGTTTAGAGGAAGAAGTTCCTAGAGAAGAGCAGGGCAAATTTTTAAAGGCCCTTCCTATTTGTCAGCTTGTTGGATATTTATTTGTTTATTTAGGAAAATATTAAGATCAGCATAACTAGGAGAAAAGCAAAAGGAGTAAATCAATCACATCATATGGCCTCACAGGCTGTAAGGATTCTCATGGATTGTTAATGTGAGGGAAAGCCACAGGTGAGTTCCCACAGTTTACCTGGGTTTCTTATGAAAGGATGCCTCTGGTTGCTCTGTTACAGTACTCTGCTCAATATAAGAGTATTATTATTCACGAAATTATTCATAGTAGTGAAAAGGTATAAACAACCTAAATGGCCATGGCTAAATAAACAAAATGTGGTCTATCCATCCAATGCAATACCATTCCCTCTCAAAAAGGGAATAACATTCTGACCCATGTTACAACATGAGTGAATCTTTAAAATATAGTAAGTGAAATAAACCAGATATAAAAATTATACTTTGTTTACACATCCATGAGGTATGAGAAAATAGTCAAATTTGCTGGGTACCCATGGCTGACCCTTAAAATTCTAGTTATTCAGAAGACTGAGAACTGAGGATGGAGGCTTGAAGCCAGACTAGGCAGAAAAGTCTCTGAGACTTTTTATCTCCAATTAACTACCCAAAAGCCAGAAGAAGAGGAGGGACTCTGTAATTACCCGTGGGGCCCCATGGAGGGGACCAGGCATCAAGAGGTGAGCCTCAGAGCTCCACAGACTGGGCCACCTGAGAGAGCAGGGCTTTGAGAGGCTGACATCACCCCCCCCCCCCACAGGGCCCTGCCATGCCTCGGAAAGGGGCGGGGCATGTCACCAGAAGGGGCGGGGCATGCCTTCAAAAAGGGGTGGATGTGCTATTGGAGGGGGTGGTGCGTCGAGTCTTACATGGTGAGCTGCCGATTGGGATTGGAGAGGGGGCAGCTTGGGGGAGGAGCTTGAATGGTGGTTTGAAACCGTTAGTGGGGGAAGGGCATATATATAGGTGGCGGGCTCCAAGGCCTGGGGGGGAGCAGGAGAAAAACCAGGGGCCAGAGGAGCAGTTAGGGGGAGTAAGGGAAAACCCGGGAGACTCCTGAGGAGAGAGGAGTCCGGAGGAAACCGGGAGCAGCCCTGAGGAAAAGAGGCGAGAGGAGACCGGGGTCCTGAGGAGAGGTTAGAGGGAGGTTAGGGGAAGAACCGATAGTGAGTTAGTTACCGTAGAGGGAGGAGAGGAGGGAGAGACGGCAGAGCGGAAAGCTTGCCAGAGCCCGGCAAGCCTCGAGAGGCCATTTGGGACTTCTTGGGAGGTCATCCGGGACCTTCCTCGAGAGAGGCCTGTGGAGAGGCCCCCCCCCCTCCCGGAGCAGAGCAGGGCAGGCCCTGGACAGGGGAGAGAGGCCTCCATGCGGGGGAGGAAGGTTAGAAAGGGAAAAGCCTTCCCCTCCGGACGGAGCTTCGGAGGACCGGGGCTGGAGGTTTGCAGACCAACTCATAAAGGTCAGGGGGTCAGGACTGCCCACTGGAGGCTTGGAGGTTTGGTGGCTGAGGCTGCTCTTGGTTCTGGGTATCTAGCCCAGGGCAAGATAGTCTCACGATCGACCCCCTTTCTGGTGTAAATAGTGTAAACTTCTTTTGTCCGCCTTTCACCGTCTGTGCCTCGATGGATTGTCTCGCTCTCTGCGCATCATCAGCAAGTACTCAACCGCAGAACATCAGCCGGGAGCAAAGAAAAGTTCAACTTCGAATGGAGAATGAATAAGGTGGCCAGTGCAGGTGGAAAGGTAGTGGGAGAGGCTGAGGGCCTGAGGTGGGAAGACTGCCAACAGACACTGACATCCCAGGGTCAAAGCAGGTCTTGGTGTCCTCAGGCCCAGCTCAAGACCAGAGGGGAGCCCCAGACCCCGGGGGCTGGCCAGTGATAGCCAAGCTCCAGCACCATCTGCAAAGTCCAAGGAGCTCGACTCCCGGACCAAAGCTCATAGCAGCAGAGGGGGCCAGTACCGGATCCTGGAGCGCACTCTAACCTCTCCCAAACCGACCATGATCTCCAGCGATCGGCCGTACCAATTAGTGCCCAGCAACCCAACTCTGCCCCCTTCTCACCGTCCTGTGGGCGGGGGAGTCATGGAGGAGCAGGAAGTTCCATTGCAGCTCGGGAGTGGGGGTATCCGATGTTGGACTCCCCCAAGTCGCCCCCGGATAGAGTGTAATGCCCCTCAAGAAGGCGGAAGTCGGCAGGTAGAGGCGATTGCTAGCAAGAGTAAAATAGGAACTCGCGGGGTCTGGTGGCTCCACAGTGCCCAACACTGATGTTGGCTGCGGTGACTTCCCCCTGCACCTGTGAATGACTCATGGTATCGTCCAGCTCTGAGCTGCAAGGCTTGGGGGTTGGAGCAGGCGGCGCTACTTCGGCTGGTGTTTGGTGAGTTGTTATTGTCGCCACCGCAGCGTGGATGGGTGCCTGACTTGGTGCAGGGCTGCGGGGAGGAGAAGGGGCTTCTGCAGGCGGCTCTGGTACTGGCGGTCCTGCTCTTGCTGCCCAACGTGGGGCTGTGGGCTCTGTAAGGCCCGCTGCAGCCGGAGAGTCAGGAAAGGCGCTGGTCCCCGGAGGTGAGTGCCTCGGTGCTTTGGGGCTGGGAATGCTGTGCCCCTCTTCCTCAAACACTGGTCTGCGGCTCCTTCTCCATCCCCTGTCGGTGTCCTCAGACGGTAAATTGAGGCTCCGGGGACAGGGATTTGTCCATTCATAGAGACAGAATTAGAAGCCAGGGCCCTTGATGTCCAGTCTGTGACTCTTATTTCTAATTTCCATACATTACACTCAGTCCTCCTTCCTGTTGCCCTCTCCTGTCCCCTAACCTCGTCCAGGGTTCTCTTTCTGGGAAGTACCCTGTCTGCATCTGCCTGTATCCCAGGGTGTGATGCCTTCTGCAGGACTGGTTCCCTCCTCATCTCTGCTCCCCCCCTCACCCCCACCTGTTGATCTTGGTGCTTCTGCTCAGGTCAGTCTCTTGCATTTTACCATTTGCACAGGGACCCCTAGGCCTCCCTGCTCCCCTCTCCCTATTGGGCTCTCCCCCATCCCATTTCTTTCTCAGGTCCTGTGGATTCCTTGGGGAGTGACTGCAGAGATTCTCTTGGAGCTTCAGGTCCCTTGGATGGGGGTGAAAGGTGAATTTCTGGTTCTTGAGGAACATGCCACCTTTGACCCTCCCGGAGTATAGAGGTGTCCTGGTGGAGGGATCCCTCAAAATGTCCCAGAGTACATTTCCCTGAGGGTGGAATGCCACATACCTCCCTTCTCCTCTGAACTGATGGGATGTGGTATATTTTGCATTCCAAACTGTGATCATATTTGTTTCTGCCTCTTTGAAAGTTATTCATGTACCTGAGCCTGTGTATATGCATTTGGACTAAATTAGTATTTTTGTCTTCGTGTGCATGTGTGCTGTGTGCATGCATGCGTGTGTGCATGCGTGCGTGCGTGCGCACACATGTGTTTAGAACCTGGGTCTTGAACTCAGGGCCTGGGTGCTATCCTTTAGTTTTTTTTTAACTCATGGCCAGTTCTCTACCACCTGATCCACAGCTCCACTTCTGGCTTTTTGGCGGTTCATTGGAGATAAGAGTCTTACAGACTTTACTGCCAGGGCTGGCTTAGAACCAGGATTCTCAGATCTCAGTCTCCCGAGCAGTAGGATAACATGTGTTATGTGCCACTGACACCTGGCTTTGACTAGCATTTTCCTGCTCAGTCACATCACTCCAATCTCCTGGCAACTCTATGCATGTTTGAATTGCTTCCTGGCAACTCTATGCATGTTTGAATTGCTTCATGTAGTGGGACATTTCAGACTTGCTTACAAGATTTTTCTGATTCCATAAGTAGTGGGTAATTCGTGTATCCGGGTCTGACTTGACTGACTGTTGGCTGGCCTCAAGTGAAGAGGCTGACTTTTTGAGGTTGATGGTTTTCCTTTCTCCTCGGTGTCAGGCTGCTCTCTGGCCATTCTAGTATCTTGAACACAGAGGGCTCTTTGGCACAAGGCTAATCAGTTGGAGCTTAGCAAATGCTCTAGTTAATAACTTGAGATGAACTTGGCAGCTGGAAGTATGTCCTATAGCAGCTGTCCCTGACTATGTTTGAATTGTGTGTCTTCTGTATTTTGCATATGCCTGACCTTCTGCATCTCATACCTGTGTCAGAGTCAGAGACTCTTGTTTCTACAACAACCACAATGGAATGGGGAAAGGAGGTGAGTCACTGAGCCCAGATCCATCTTTGAGACTTCTCCTCTTTCTCAACTTCAAGTGAGCACTGGAGAACAGCTGGTAGCCAAGGCTACTAACTAGCCCAGGGTCTGCAGGAAGGGTTAAGCTCTCCTCACCCAGAGTTGATTATCAGGTCTGGCCATATCCTGGAGGAATGGAACTGGCAGCTGGCAAGATTCAGGAGCCCCTCAGGAAGCTCACCCCCACTCCAGAGTGATGGATCCTGGGTGAGAGCCTGGGGTCTCTTACTGGCTCCTGTTTCAGTCATGGCCTTATGGATTACTGGACCTCCGGTTAATAAAGAATATTGTTAATTAGGTGGGCATCAGGATGTCATGCCTGTAATCCTAGCTACTTAGGATTCTGAGAACAGAGCTCATGATTCAAAGCCAGCCTGGGCAGGAATGTCTGTGAAACTTTTCTCTCCAATTAACCACTCAAAAACAACAAAGTGGATCTGTGGCTCAAGTGATAGGGCACTAAACTTGAGCATGAAAGCTCAGGGACAGCATGCAGGCTCTGAGTTCAAGCCCTAGGACCAGCCCCCAAAATAAAGCAAAACAACTAAAACACACAGTTACTCTCCTGGGGACTTTTAGAGAACTATGCTGTGGTTGGCAGTTGTAGGCCCAGGTAGGACTGTCATCCCAGGAACCCATAAGGAAACTGGAGTCCTGGGGCTTGAACTTGTTTGAGATCCCCATCACCAGCTAGATTTCTGGAATTGTGCACAAGGCTATCTCATTATTGGGCATGTACAGCCTTTTGACCTCTTTTTGTTTCTTTCATTTAACTTTCTTTCCCTTGGAAGTGGAGCTGTGGCTCAAGTGGTAAAGCATCAGCCTAGAGAGAAACACAGCACACAGACCCAGAGTTCAAGCTCCAGCTCTGGCACAAACAAACATTTTCTTTTAGACCTGTATGAGCCAGGGGGAGCGTGGTATGGGAGTGAATAGTGTGTGCTCTCTTGCTTACTAGCTAGTGGGTCTTTTTGTACTTTTTGGTGGCAGTCCTGGGGCTTGTAATCATGGCCTAGGTAATATTCCTGAGCTTTTGTGTTCAGAGTTGTATCACTTGAGCTACAGCTCTAATTCCAGGCTTTTGGTGGCTCATTGGAAATAAGTCACATGAACTTTCCCGCCTGGACTGATTGAAACAGATTCTCAGATGTCAATCTTCTGAGTAGCTAGGATGACAAATGTGAGCCGCCAGCACCTGACTTAGTGGGACTTCCTGGAGGCAGCCCCAGAGACTTGAAGACTTGGTGTGTGTGTGTGTGTGTGAAAGAGAGAGAGAGAGGAGAGAGAGAGTACGTGAGAATGTGCATGCATACACATGTGCATGCCGTTGCTTGAACTCAGGACCTCATAGTCTTGTTTTTGTTGTTGGTCCTGGGGCTCTAACTCAGGACCTGGGACGTATCCCTGAGTTTCTTTTTCTCAAGGCTACTACTTGAGCCACAGCACCATTTTCTGCGTTTTCTGAGTAATTTACTGAAGAGTCTGATGGAGTTTCGAACTGTGATCTGCAGAGATCAGCATCCTGAGCATGAGCCAGCAGCACCCACCTGATATTTTTAAAGAAGGATGAGGTAGTGATTATCATTAAAGCTTACCTCCAGGCATGAATAGGTCTCTGTGCATAGTTGTCATTGTTATTTTCAGAGATGAGGATGGAACTCGGCCTTGTACTTGCCAGGCAAGTGCTCATCCCCAAGCTAAATCCCCAGCCCCACTCATATTTTTTATTGTTTTGTCTTTTTTTGCTCACAATTGGTGCTCTACCATGTGAGCCACATCTCTACTTGTGTTTTCTGTTTTGATTTTTTTTTTCCTTGTTAATTGCTGATAAGAGTCTCAGACTTGCCTGCCCAGGCTGGCTTTGAAATGCAATGCTCTCATGTCAACAACCTCAGGAAGTAGAATTGTGGGCTTCAAGAGGCTGGGGAAAGGGATGGATGGGTGCTGCTAATAAATTGGTTCCCAATTTCAGTTTGGGGTATCGAGAAAGTTCTAGGGGTTGGTATCAGTGATATTGCCTGAAAATGTGAATGTACTTAAAGCCACTGAAGTGTACACTTACAGTTGGTTTATATGGTTCATCTTATGTTATACTTATTTTCCCAGGATGAGAGAAGAATTAACATGCCAGCCAGAGAGGGCTTGGACAAGAAAGGATGGCAGGAGGCAAGACCCTTGTAAAGTTCACTCGTTTAGTTTCTTACTATCAAATATCAGTTGTTGGGCCATTTGTGCTGGGCCTATGCCAGGTTGGAGCAAAGGCAGTGGGTAGCTAGCTACATGGAACTGGCCCTCATTTGAGCTACAGATGTACTTCTGGCTTTTTGCAGGTTAATTGGAGAAAAATCTGTCAGATGGATTTAAAACCTAGGCTGGCTTTGAACGTCAATCCTCAGATCTAAGCCTTAATGTATATCTTAAACACATGAATGGAACTTGCCCATTTGTTGTTGTTTTTGGTTATCAGGCTTCAACTCAGGGCCTGGGCACAGTCCCTGAGCTCTTCTGCTTCGCGCTAGTGCTCAACCGCGTTGAGCCTTTGCAGTTTTGTTTTCTGGTGACTCATTGGAGATAAGAGTCTCACAGACTTTCCTTGCAGGCTGGCCTTGAACCTCAATCCTCTGATCTCAGCCTCCTGAATAGTTAGGATTACAGGCATGAGCCACCTGCATCATGCTGGGAACCTGCTCTTCTATGATTATCTCCATTTTACAGATATAGAAATGGAGGCAAAGAAAATGACTTGTCTATGATGTCACAAGTTAGTAAGACCCAGAGCTGAGTCTTTTATCCTGGTATCTCCAATTGCAAAGCTCACCCTCAAATAATACTCCATTTGTGTGTGGCCTTTGTCATCCCCTACCCTCACATTCCTGTAGCAAGCAATCAACAACACCCACAGGTGTGATTAAGTACATGGCTCTGTTTGGTGAGGAGTCTGCCTGGGTTTGAGGCTCATCTTCACGACTGAAGTTGGATTGTGATGTTTGGGGGCCAAAATTCAAGTTTTGTAATCTTGGTCTTGGCCAATCATTTGCTGTGTGTCCCAGTAGCCTGGTTTGTAAGACAAGGATAATTATTACCTATCTCATGGGTTTATTAGCAAGTTCACAAAGCAAAGGGTGGGTTGGTGCCTGGCATATTGTCAGCAACCCATTAAAGTCAGCTGTTTGTTTGATTAAGTAGAGTTGGCAATCTTGGGCTGAGTGTCTCAGTCACTGGTAAAGTCTATACTTTTTTAGCATGAGGAGGAGGAGGAGAAGCAGGAGGAAGGAAGGGAGGGGAGAGAAGGAAGAACTAAGAGAAAGAGGAAGGAGGAGGAAGAAGAAGAGGTGGAAGGTAGTCAGGCACCAGTGGATCAAGCCTGTAATCCTAACTACTACAGATCTGAGGATGATGGTTCAAACCAGCCAGGGCAGGAAAGTCTGTGAGACTCTAATCTCTAATAAACTACTCAGAAAAAGCTGGAAGTGAAATTTGGCTGAAGTGGTAAAGCACTTGCCTTGATTGAGCATAAAGAGGCTCACGGATAGTGCTCAGGCCCTGAATTCCAAGTCCCAGAAACAGCAAAAAATAAATAAGCAAAACAAGAGGTAGAAGGAGAAGAGAAAGATTGGGTTTTATGGTAGTTGTTGCTATGACAAATTACTTGACAGAAATAAGAGAAAAGATTTATGTTGCTCAGTGTCACAGATTTCAGGCAATCATGGCAGAGCAGAACAACACATGATGGCCAGGGAGTTAGGGGGAGGGGTAAGAGATGGAAAGAGAAAGCCTGGATTACAGGATTCTCTTCTTCCCCTGCCCCCCCCTCCCGCCCCCCACACTGCTTCAATTCCATATGGAAAGCCAGCTTGTGGGATGGTGCCACCCAAATGCAGGAGGGATTTCTGCTTCAGTTAATCTGCTATGGAAACCCCCAGACTCTCCCAGATTGGTGCTTTACTAATCAGCTGGGAGCATCTAAACCCAATCAAATCAATCCCAATTAAGCTCATCCTCAAGATTAACCATCACAGATGACTACTTCATTTGCCTCCAAATTTACCTTCCTTGTTCTCTCACAACTCACCTATCATTGATCATTCTTGTTTTAATTGTGTGTGTGTGTGTGTGTGTGTATGCACATGCATCTACATATGTATGCACTTGTGCTTGATACTATGGCTTGAACTCAGGCTCTGGGAGCTCTCTCTTAGCTTTTGTGTCCAAGATAATGCCAGTGCCCTACCATTTGAGCCATGCCTCCACTTCTGGCTTTTTTGGTGGTTCATAGGAGATAAAAGTTTCACATGCTAGGCTCTGTTGGCTCACACTTGTAATTCTAGCTACTCAGGAGGCTAAAATCTGAGGGTTGAGGTTCAAAGCCAGCCAAAGCAGGGCAGTTATCTCCAATTAACAACCAGCTGTGATTTAAAGTGGTAGAGCACTAGCCTTGAGAAAAAAGAGCTCAAGGACAGCACCCAGGCCCTGAGTTCAAACTCCACCATTGACAAATAAAAAGTCTCATAAACTTTCCTGCCTGAGCTGACATTGAACTCTGATCCTTAGATCAGACTGGCATCCAGTCTCTGTGATAATGGATGTTCCTAAAATTGCCACAACTGTTTGGCTTTAATGGAGCCTGCAAGATGCAGAACAGGGTCAAAGCTGGGTGTAGAATGGCTCTGCCCAGTGGAGAGGGCAGAACTGGTCATCACCATAGGCTGAGTGGCTCAGACAACAGTTGTCTTCCCCTCCCCTGGGGTCCATATCAGTCAGGCCTTGGAACCTTCCAAAGTAGCTCTGTAAGTCACAAGGAGATGTTGTATATGGAGTTACTTAGTCAACTAATCCAGTAAACAATATCAGCAGGACCTAGCCAGATTTATGATGGGCTGCCAGAGGACCTTTTGCTAAAGGAGATGTGACTGCTTGTGGCTTCTGCTCACCACTGACCAGGCTTGAACAGGATCTGAGCACTGTCCCTGAGCTCTTTTGCTCAAGATTAGTACTCTATCACTTAGAGCCACACAGCTCCACTTCTCGTTTTCTGGTTGTTAATAGAAGATGAGAGCCTCACAGACTTTCCTGCCCAGGCTGCCTTTGAACCACAATCTGCAGACAGCTTCCTGAATAGCTAGAATCACAGGTGTGAGGTATCAGCACCCAGCCTTTTTTTTTTTTCCTGGAAACCTAGTTGTTCTCTGTGTATAATGGTGATGTTCTGAATATGTTTTTCAGTGTTCCCATTGTGTGTGTGTGTGTGTCTATGTATGTCTGCTATTCCTGGGGCTTTAACTCAGGGCCTGAGTACTGTCCCTAAGCTTTTTGGAATTTTTTTGCTCAAGGTTAATTCTCTACCACTTGAGACACAACTCCATTGCTGGCCTTTTGGTGATTAGTTGAGTAGTTAGGAAATAGGCCTACGCCACCAATGCCCAATGAGAAAAAGGTACATTTTACCAATACAAATATGCCTACATCCAGTAGAAGCATGCACATTTCATGTTGGGTACTCATGGCTCTTTTCTGTAATCCTAGCTAATGTGTGAGCCACGGAGACAGGCTCTACCTCAGTTAAGAGCAGTCATTTTTCCTCACTTGCTTGTGTGAAGAATTTAGTGGCTGATGCCTATAATCCTCACTACTCAGGAGGTTAAGATCTGTGGATCACAGTTCAAACGCAGCCTGCGCAGGAAAGTCCCTGTGAGACTCTTATCTCCAATGAGCCACTCAAAAACCAGAAGTGGAGCTGTGGCTCAAGTGGTAGAGTGCTAGCATTGAGAACAAAAACTCATGGACAGAACCCAGGTCAAAAGTTCAAGCCCCAGGACTAGAAAAAAAAATTCTTGCATAGTGCAGAAGTGAAAGTATGTACCAATAAGTTCAACACTCAGGAGGCTGAGGCAGGAGGATCAAGTGTTTGAGGCCTGGACTATGTAGTTTAGTTTGAAGCCATCATACAATGCATAGTAAGATCATATTTCACAAAATACAAACAAAAGGATTCCTACGTGATGAATACAGTGCACCTTCCTCTCCAGCCATCCATGTAGATTTGAAGACACAAAATAAGAATTAATCTTCTCAGGGACAGCTGATATCGGTATCTGTGGTCCAAGCCACTACTGGCAGCAAGAAGGGTATTAAAAGCCTATTTCCTGCCTTGATTAAGATTCCTTTCTAAGCCAGGTGCCAGTGGTTCACATCTATAATCC
The DNA here is from genome assembly GCF_000151885.1 of Dipodomys ordii. Classification (NCBI taxonomy): domain Eukaryota; kingdom Metazoa; phylum Chordata; class Mammalia; order Rodentia; family Heteromyidae; genus Dipodomys; species Dipodomys ordii. The sequence continues at coordinate 521,446 of NW_012267245.1, read as the reverse complement.
TAGCTACTCAGGAGTTTGAAATCTGAGAATAAAGGTTCAAAGCCAGCTGGGGCAGGAAAGTCTAGGGGCCCTTATTTCCAATCAAGCAACCCCCCAAAAGCTAGAAAAGGAGGTGTCACTCAAGTGGTAGGACACTCAAGTGGTAGCACAAAAGCTTGAATTCAAGCCCCAGGATTGATTGGTACACACAAAAATTTTTCCTATGGACCCTTCCTTCTCTTTGGGCTCTGCATGCAGGCCATGAAACATGTTTGGTGTAGATTCAGAACCACCGCTGCTTGTGTGGGTGCTGATGATACCCATTGACCAACTCCCTCTGACCCTTTTACCATTTCCCTGGTTCGTTGGCCTGCTGTGGGCTCTGCTCCTCAGCACTCAACAACTGTGGATTTCTTCAGAGGAGAAAGCAAGCTAGAGGGGTGACCAACCTGAATGGGGCAGGAAGAGAGCTTGTTCACTGCAACTCAAGCCTTTTCCTACAAGTTCAGGCTTGCACAGAACCCCACATCACCCCTTTACTTAGCCTCCTGTTCTTCTGCTTCTGATCCTTCTGGAACATGATACACCTTACATATAATCATTTCAGGGGCTCCCTGGGAACCTGAAGGCAGCATCACATTGCTGTCTAGTCTTCCTCTCTGTCCACATACTGTCTTCACTGAGTATATCCCCCCTTCCTCAGCATTCCTTCAGTCTCCCCATGGAAGTGCATCTTAGTGACATGGGCAGGCAAAAGAGAGTCACTGTCTGTTGCATCTACTGTGTGTGTGTCTGTGTGTGTCTGTGTCTCTGTGTGTGTGTGTGTGTTTCCTAAGGTTTGAAGTCCAGATCTGGGTGATGCCCCTATGCTTTTCTGTTCAAGGCTAGTGCTCTACCACTTGAGCCACAGTTCCATGTCCAGATTTTTGGTAGTAAAATGTAAAAAGATAAGATTCCACTGGCTTTCCTTCCCAGGCTGTCTTTGAACCAGGATCCTCCGATCTCAGCCTCCTGAGTAGCTAGGATTATAGGTGTGAGCCACTGAGGCCCAGCTCAGTAATTTTTTTTTTTT
>NW_012267245.1:511312-513875 GCF_000151885.1 Dipodomys ordii | reverse complement strand
TCTTCGCTCTTCTCTGTTCTGAAATTCTTTTCTTCTCTTTCTTTTTTTGTTATTTCTCACCTCTGGTTTTTCTCTGAGTGTTCGTCTTTTTGTTGTTGTCGGTCTCTTGGGGAGATTAAGCGTTGGAACTCGAACTCTCTTTTTGGTTGGAGAGAGCTGTGGCGTTTCCCTACTGCCCCGTCGCCATCTTCTCAGTAATTTTTTTAAGTGCACTTTAGTGATCTCATCTTCATTACATCTGTAATGATACTATTTCCAAACAACATCATATTCTGAGATAACTGATATTAGGATTTCAAAATATGAATTTTGATAATCAATACATGGATTGTGCTTTTCATGTTGCTTTTTTTTTGTGCTAATGCTGTGGCTTGAACTGAAGGCCAGTAGCTTTTTTCCTGAGGGATAGCATTCTACCACTAGTGCCACAGCTACACTTCTGACCTTTTCTTAGTTGACTGGAGATAAGCGTCTCATGGACTTTGTTGCCTTGGCTGGCTTTGAACCTCACTCCTCAGATTTCAGCCTCAGAGGTAGCCAGAATTACAGGTATGAGCCACCTAGTTTTGTGCTGCTTTTTAAAATTTATTTTCACTTTATGAAATTACATATTTGCTCATGGTCACAAAATGAATGAGGGAAAATTTGAATTGTCATCTAGATTTTCTGATTCAACAGCCTGTGCTTTCCCTCTCCAGTGACAATTATCTGATTGTCTAAGAACTTTTTAGATTTCCATAGTACACACTATTCCCACTACCTTCCAGACTGAGGCTACATGTTGTTTGTCTTTATGATTTTCTTATTGGCTTTCCTTTCATGTAACCTAATTTACACATTTATATAACCTGTTTTCTTCCTGTGGGCATTGCATTTACAAACTTGTGTCATGTCATACTTTACTATTACTTGATCCTCCTCCTCTTCCTCCTCCTCCTATTATTCTTATGACTCTGAGGTAGGAATGTCATTATGATATCCAGGTTGATTTCAATCTCCTGAGCTCAAGTGGTCTTCCCTCAGACTCCCAAATAGCTGGGACTATAGGTACACAGCATTATGTTTGGTTTCTCCTTTATTATTGTTATAAAGATAACCCATGCCTTTTTTGTTTCATTTTGTTTTCATTTTGTGATGGTCCTGGAGCTTGAACTCCAGGCCTGAATGCAGTTCTAAAACTTTTTGGTCCAGGCTAGTGCTCGTGCTCTACCAATTTAGGCCACTGCTCCACTTCCAGAATTTTGGTGATTAATTCATGGATTTTCCTGCTTGGGTTGTTTTTGAGCTATGATCCTCAGATCTCAACCTCCTGAATAGTTAGGATTATAAGTCAAGAGAGAGCCATTGGCACCTGGCTTGAGCACATTCTTTTTCTTTGCAGGGGGCGGGGGGAAGCAGGGGGTCCAGTCGTGGGGCCTGAACTCAGGGCCTGGGCACTGTCTCTCAGCTCTTCAGCTCAAGGCTAGTGCTATACCACTTGAGCCACAGTGTTACTTCCAGCTTTTTTTCTTTTCTTCTTATGTGGTGTTGAGGAATCGAACCCAGGGCCTCATGTAGGCAAGGCAAGCTTTCTACCCTGAGCCACCTTCCCAGCCCTGAGCACATTGTGTGTGTGTGTGTGTGTGTGTGTGTCTGTGTGTGTGTGTGTGTGTTGTGGGGCTTGAACTCTGGGCTTGGGCACTATCCCTGAGCTCTTCAGCTTAAGGCGAGCGCTCTACCGCTTGAGTCACAGTGCCACTTCTGATTTTCTAGTGGTTAATTGGAGATAAGAGTCTCAGACTTTTCTGCCTGGGCTGGCTTTGAACCGTGATCCTCAGATCTCAGCTTCCTGAGTAGCTAGGATTACAGGCCACTGGCGCCCAGCTTCCTGAACACATTCTTTTTTTTGTTTTGTTTTGTTTTTGGGTCTGGTTGTGAGGCCTGAACTCTGGGCCTGGGCACTGTCCCTCAGCTCTTCAGCTCAAGACTAGCGCTCTACCACTTGAGCCACAGCGCCATTTCCAGCTTTTCTCTTTTTGCTTATGTGGTGCTGAGGAATTGAACCCAGGGCCTCATGCATGCAAGGCAAGTGCTCTGCCACTGAGCCACCTTCCCAGCCCCTGAACACATTGTTTATGAAAGCATCTCCCCATGGCAAGGGACTCAATTAGATGATCTTTTGGCCACATTCTTCATGTTTCAATCTCCCAGTAGAGAAGACATAGGTTTGTACAGCTTAATAGCAGGCAGAGTCACAGGAGTTCTTCAATCGCTTACTGTTTTCTCCCTCTAGCCTTTGCTTTTGAAGATGATATCTTTTTTAAAATCCCTCACCTAGGAGTGGGGTGTATGGGTGTGTGAGTGTGTGCATGCGAGTGTGTGCGTGCGCGCATGCATGTGTATGCCCATGTGCAATGAATGCACTCACATACTGTCCCTTGTTAATTTGATCATTTCTAAGCTCTCACATATCTCTTTGAATTCATATTATAATCTTATAAATGCGTTAGAAACACATGCATGAAAGAAAAAAACATTAAAATACATATCTAAGGGTTCATTTTCCTGACATCACATTATCTGA
>NW_012267245.1:509410-510617 GCF_000151885.1 Dipodomys ordii | reverse complement strand
TTTTTTGAGTTCCAAGTATATTTTAGATATGAGACCCTTGTCTGTTGTATGGCTAGTGAAGATTTTCTCCCAATCCGTGGGCTTTCTATTGATCTTGCTATCTATGTCCTTTGCCATGCAGAAGCACTGCAATGAAGTTGCACTTTTAAAGTTGCTAGCAAGGTCAATTTGATGATAGAAATTTAAGTATCTAGGTAGATAGGAAGGAGTGCAATTATCTTTGGTGCAGATAACATTGTCTTTTTATTTGTGCCATCCTGGGCCTACAACTCATGGATAGCTGCTGTCCTGGAGCTTTTTACTCAAGGTTACAGCTTTCCCACTTCAGCTGCAGCTCTACTTCTGCTTTTGATGGTTAATTGGAGATAAGATTCTCAGGTACGTCTTTCCCCAGACTGGCTTCCAAAGTCAGCCTCCTGAGTAGCTAGAATTATAGTCAGCAGCCACTGGCTCCCAAAGCTAACATTTTATTTAGAAAATCACAAGGATTCACTAAAATTTATTATGTTTAATAACTGAGTAACTGAGATCAATGAAGTAACAGTGTATAATGTATGCATAAAAATAATTGGACTTGGGGCTGGGAAGGTGGCTCAGTGGTAGAGAGCGCTTGCCTTGCATGCATGAGGCCCTGGGTTCGATTTCTCAGCACCACGTAAGCAAAAAGAAAAAAGCTGGAAGTGGCACTGTGGCTCAAGTGGTAGAGTGCTAGCCTTGAGCTGAAAAGCTAAGGGACAGCGCCCAGGCCCAGAGTTCAGGCCCCACAACTGGATCCCCCCCGCAAAAAAATTGGACTTACATTTTGAGCAATGAACAATTTAAAACTAATATAGGGAGTCAGTTCTGTTTATAGTAGTATAAAAATAGAACACTTAAAAATTAATGTATCAAAAAACTAACCTTGAACAAGGAAAACTACATTAGACAGCGAATCTTGAAAGCAACCCAGTGTTTACTTGATCCTATTCTTGCCTCTCAATTTACTTTTACAGAAAGAAACTTTTATTATATTTATATTATTCATTTTTACTTATATTACTATATTTATAATAATATATTATTGCATGCATTCATGTAAATCCAAATATGCCCCACAATCTCCATTTTTTTTTTTTTTTTGGTCCAGTCGTGGGCCTGAACTCTGGGCCTGGGCGCTGTCCCTCAGCTCTTCAGCTCAAGGCTAGTGCTCTACCACTTGAGCCACAGC
>NW_012267245.1:504747-508620 GCF_000151885.1 Dipodomys ordii | reverse complement strand
TCTCATTGTTGCAACAGGTCCACCTGTATCCTTAAACAACTGGTTTTTCCCCATCTCCTCCACAAGTTATACTGACATCAAATATAGTGAAAGCAACCACCCTCTCTTTAAAAGAGTAATGGAGGTGACATACCAGGCTCTAAGAAACCCCCTGTAAGGGAATGTTTCAGTAGTTAGCTGAAGAAATTTATTAAAGGAAAGGCAAGTAGAGCCCAGCAAATGCTCACAGACAGTGGCCAAGCTCTCAGTTCAAGCCACAGGACCAACAGCAAGTAGAAAAAAAAAAAACTTAAAGGAAAGGCAAATTTCAGAAACAAATAACCAGCAACTCCTTAAGAGTTCATAGATGGAATTTGGAAATTTCTGAGAAATTGTTAATTTCAAGAAATCTAAATTGACACAATATTTTACTGTACTTCGCAATCATGCTACTTTATTCCAGTGTATACATTAGCACAGTGGAAAATGGTCCAAGAATCAGTTTAGTGGCTATAAATACTTTTTGAAAGTGAGAGGGGAGATATTCTAAAATTTAAGGCAAAACAGTAATTTAGAGTCAGCAAAACATATATGTTAAGCAAAAATATAAGCATAAGCAACAGAATCTCATAATCTCTATTGCATTATTATAATTAAAAATTAAAATAGGAAATTATGTACTGTTCCCAAAACAGTTCCATTATCTGGCTAGTGTCACAGTATTTCAGGAGGCAAACAGTGATTTTCAGGAAGAAACTCATTTTAGCTGCCACAGTTGGGAGACAAAGGTCACCATGCATTGAGGCATCCTCAGACCTAGGGTCTGACACTGGTCCAAGCCCTGTCTAAGCCCACTTTCTCTAGGATGTCCCCACATTGTGGGAATTGTAGTCTCCATTGGAGCACAGATTCTTTGAAAGTGGTGTGTGGTTTTTTTGAGCAGAAGAACCTACTACATGTGTATCTCTCCACCCACTGTTGGTGTTTTCGCTTTGCAAATTCTAGCTTTTTTCCCTTTGCCTTGCTGCTGGAAGTGTTCTGAAGTACTCTAGTTGGAGCCCCAAAGCAGGCGCCCAGACTCTCTTCAGTGGACCTTGACAACTATGACTTGAAGGGATCCCAGGCTGTGGAACTGATGTCAGGTAAGAAGCCCGAGCAGAGTGCAGGACGTGCCCTCCACGTGTTCCTCTGGTCAGGACTTCATGATGTGTTTGTGGTTCATGAGTTTGCACTGCCATTAGTGTATGTGCCTCCAGACATGTGAAAGTGGCTTCCACAGTTCTGAGAGCAAATTGGGTATTTCTCCAGACTAGGAGAGCTGGGAGCTGTGCATTAATATTCCATGACCAAGAGATTCTGCTGTTAACCTATGTGACTTTATTCACTTTGCCCAGCTCTAAGATGAGCACAGTAACAATTCTAGTGAAATTGTGCAGTGTATGCCTGCCTTGAGTCCATTTATATTGCATTTGTATTTTAGGGTTCTTTGTTGTTTCTCCTACAGGTGTCTGCTCTGCTCCTGCCTTGTTTTAGCACTTCTGGCTTCAGTTCAAATATGTTTGTACATGAGCTTTTGTCTAGAGACAGTTCTACATGGGATATTGGAATAGTGTGTGGTGGTGCTGTAGTTTTAGAAATGAAGCCTAGCAATGTTTGAAGGAAGGCATCCTATGAATTGGAATCTCCCTCCTGAAAGAACAGACCTTATCAACTCTGACAAGCCCTAAAGAGCAAAGGCAGAAAAGCACAGGAAGGGTTAAATGTTTTTAGCTTTCCTTGCTTTAAACAAAAATCGGTTCTACTTCCCAGAGCACAAAATTCACATGGAACTCTTTCCCCCAACAATCTCAATCACTTGGTGCTGTTGGAAAGTTTAGACCAACTTTCAGGAGTGGTAGGCAACTGGACTGAGGAATGAGCCAGAGCCTAGTTATCACAGGGGATATGAGGCTGTGGTTTGGTGTGGAGGGATCACTGTCACAGCTGAAAGTATCTGTCTATGTACTAATCCCTAAATCTATTCTCATTGATTTGTTCAGCTTTTCCTGCTATCACTTCCAGTATGTGATCTCTCAAACTTACCCCAAATGTGCCATCTCTGGAATTGCCAATGCTAGATCTAGTATATTCCTTCTTCCTGCCTATTCAGGAAGTGTTAGTCAAGGGTCCTTGGCCTTACTAAAAAACTTACAAAAGCAAACTTGAGGTAATATATTTTGCTCAAGGTTGTATGAGTTGTAGATTTTACATACCTAGTGTTACCCTTTTTGGCACAATCTGCCTACAGAAATATTATTTCACTTAGGAAATTCTGTTTAGGAATTGAAATAAGTGAAGCATAAGCACTCCTTTAAAATATCTTATAGAAACATGTTGAACCAGTTTTTATCCTCTGCATATCTTATGGCTTTTGCAACTTTAAAATGTTACTAACATGGATATACTCCACTTTATTTATTTGGTCTTTGACAAATTCCAATTTCTCTGATTTGAGCCTATTTTACATCGCTTAAAATGAGAGAGACTGACAACATGTATTCTAAAACAATTGATAAAATATATTTTAAATGTAATGCAATGCCAGTTTGTTCTGTGCTAGTGGTCTCTCTTAAACTGAGTGCCTGAGCACTGACCATGAGCTTCTTTTGCTCAAAGGTAATGTTCTACCACTTAAGCCACATCTCACTACCAGCTATTTTTGGTAGTTTATTAGAGATAAGAGTCTCCCAGACTTTCCTGCCCCAGCTGGCTTCAATCTGTGATCCTAAGTTCTCAGACTTTTGAGTAGCTCGGATTATACCCTTCAACAGCCAGAGCCCAGTTACAATGCCCTCTTTTAAATACAGATTATATTGCTAATAAACCAGTCTGAAATAGAAAATTTTAAAATTTTCAGGAGGGATGTTCAGTCACTAATATATATGAGAATAGTCCAAATTACAAAGCATAAAGAAAATATCCCACCCTGACATTCATAACGCTCCTGGTCTCAAGCATTGTGAATACAGACACTTAGAGCATACAGTATTTTTTTTAAAGTAAGAAAACATTCTTGTGATGTAGAAAAACCAAATACTAATGTGCAAACATTGTTTTAAATGATTTATCTTTCCTAACACAACCTAACTGAAGTCTACAGAGTAGATTTTCAGTTTCTTTAAATGTCAGTGTAAAATTCATTTTATTTTAAGAATTTCCATTCTGCATTATTGTGTTAAACAAAAAACAGCATTGTGGATAATAGCTTTTCCTGTGAAATAAGCCAACCAAGAAGTACAAACAAAAAGACAAAGCTATTTAATTTAATAGTTTTAAGTTTTACAGTCTACATTTGGGTGTCCTCAGCTTGGTATTTTGTGTTTATATTGTTTAAGTAACATGTAAGACTTTAATCTTATGGTTCCTTGGTTGAAGATGGTTTGTGGGGATTCTGTTATTCCTATGACCACTATTTTATGTTGCATCATTTTTTAAAATATTTTTTTTTTCATTTTTTAAAATATTTTATATTGTGAAAATACTGTACAGAGGGGTTACAATTACATGGGCAAGATAATGAGTACATTTCTTATCAAGCATTGTAGCTTCCTCCTTTGTTTACACTTCCCATCCCTTCCCATAATCCCTCCCCCCACCTAATCCTCCCCCGCCCCAAGTTGTAAAGTTCGTTTTTTGACATGACAATTTGTACTTCTCATTGTTGCAACAGGTCCACCTGTATCCTTATTTAAACAACTTTTTTTTCCCCTTCCCCTCCACAAATTATACTGACATCAAATACAGTGAAAGCAGGGGTTATACTGTGGGGGAGGGACATACAAAACAATAAAGAAATAATCTTATAAATGTGTTAGAAACACATGCATGAAAGAAAAAAAAACATTTAAATACATA
>NW_012267245.1:478366-504327 GCF_000151885.1 Dipodomys ordii | reverse complement strand
GGTTGAACAAGTTTACACTCCCACCAACAATGCAGTAAGGTTCCCTTCTGTCCACATCCCCTCCAGCATCTGTTGTTATTAGAGTTCTTGATTTTTGCCATGTTGCATCATTTATTAAGCCCTTTATATCCAGCAGGATGGCTGAGGTTCTTCATATGAATATTTAAGAATGTGAGGGACTTCACAATCTGTGTTTATATCATTTTTATTGATGTCTCTTTGGCCAAAGCAGGTTAAATGGTAAATTGCAAGTCATTGCACAGAGTACTCTGAGTATTTGGGTACAGGTAAATGTGCCACTTACGAACCATTATTGAAACATTAGAACACCAGAAATAAGTCTTATATACACTTTTCCTGCATAACTTTGGATGAAAAATACGAAGTTATAACATATATGCTTTCTAGGGTGTTTAAATATGTAAGTGAATGAAGTAGAGCATAAATGCTCAATGGAGTCCAAGATAGCTTTGCATTAATAAAATACTTCATATGTGCCTAAGTGTATTTCAGTAATAACTACTTTTAGTGAAGATAGGATGTGTTTTTTTTATTTCATATTTTTGTGGGAGCATTAGGTTTTACAAATTCTATATGTATGTTAACCTAAAAATGAATTGCTTTTATAGGATCCAGCTACCAATTTATGGACCGTGGATTTGTCTTTAGTGAAGAATTTAATGCTCTACTTGATACAGAAAAGTACTTCTCCCATAAGAAGTCTTTATGCTTTTCCAGCCTGTGTATAATGTTTTGAGAAGGAAAATCTGGGGCATAATCACATAGGTCCTTTCCAGACTACCTCATTTGCCTTCTCTCCCTGCCATGCTTCCAGAACCTTCTGTTCATTGTCAACAGCATACAGGAATGAGAGGATCTCTGGTGAGTTGCTTTTTATTTCTCACTTTTTTTTTTTTTTTTGGTCGGTGATGGGGCCTCAACTCTGGGCCTGGACATTGTCCCTCAGCTCTTGAGCTCAATGTTAGCATTCTACCACTTGAGCCACAGCGCCACTTCCAGCTTTTTCTGCTTATGTGGGTGCTGAGGTATCAAACCCAGGGCCTCATGCATTCAAAGCAAGCACTCTACCACTGAGCCACCTTCCCAGCCCCTCACCTTTTTTTTTTTTTTTGGTTGGTCATGAGGCTTGAACTCCAGGCCTGGACGCTGTCCCTAACCTATTCAGCTCAAGGCTAGCACTCTGCCACTTGAGCCACAGCGCCACTTCCATTTTTCTGGTGTTTTTTGGGAGATAAGAGTCTCACAGGGACTTTCCTGCCCAGGCTGGTTTTAAGCCATGATCCTCTTATCTCAGCCTCCTGAGTAGCTAGGATTGCAGGTCTCAGCCACCAGCACCTGGCATGTCTCACCTTTTTTACATTCCATTTTATGAACCTAAGGGTATCTAACATTGAAAAACAGAAAAACAGATTCAGCTTCAGGAACATGTTTCTAAATAAGATAAAAATGGCTTGTAGATTTAGCAGATTAAAAAATCTTACATTCTGTCTGAGTGCAAATTTGCTTTAGTTTATTTCTAGTTTTTAGGAGGAGACTTCTCATGGAAGGTGAAGGAGGTGAAGGATCATTAGTAACTGGTGAGAGATCACATCGTTATGAGTAAATTAAACTATCTTAATGAACTTTACTGGAGTTGCTGAAATAGTGTGGCCTCACATAATTTTGGATGTTCTAAGGGACTGAGTAAGCTTAAATTACTCTCCATACATACTTCTTGGAGTGTTTCATGGTCTTTATCTTACTTGATACTTAGGCTATATTTGATGATATAGTCTATGGCCTTTTTAGAAATCCCTCTGTTTTATTCTAAAGTATCTTCACAAGACTTTCCTTCTAAAATGTTCTCTATTTATCCTGTTTCCTGCTCACTAGCTTTCTTTATTTCTCTTTCTCTCTGTATCTGTTTTTCTCTCTATCTAATTTTCTCAGTCTGTCTTGCCTTCTATATGTCTCTGACTTTTTTCTTTTCTTCAAATGCTCTATCTAGGAACTAGTTTTCCTTACTGATCAATTTTCCTTTGCTGATGTGGCACTTAATATTACTGTTTCCCTTTCCTGTTATAGAGGGAAATTGTTGCCAACTGTAATCCCAGGTAGTTCTACAGGATTCCAGAGCCAAAGAAAATTAGACAAACACAAACACAGGGGTCCCAAGGCTCACTAGCCCTTGGACCCTGAGTCTCCACAAGCACGTATATTTGCTTGAATTTACATAGGGAAAGTTACCATGGGTACATGCCAAAACTAAAGCATCCCTCTTGGCGCCTAGCTACTCAGGAGGCAGAGATCTGAGGATTGTGGTTCAAAGCCAGCCTGGGCAGGAAAGTCCATGAGACTCCTATTTCCATTTAACCACCAGAAAACCAGAAGTGGCACTGTGGCTCAAGTGATAGAGCATTAGCCTTTAGCTGAATAGCTCAGGGAAAGTGCCCATGCCCAGGGTTCAAGTCCCATGACCAACAAAAAAATAAATAAAGCATCTGTATTTCTATTACAATCAGAGCCAAAACAGAGTTTGTGAGAGACAATTTTTCCTGTATTGTTTTGAGACAGGAGTCTGCAACCAGAGAAAGTCCAGACATGAAGTCCACATTACCTTTGCCTTCAAGGTCAATAGCACTGAAAGTTCAGTTCCGAGCCTTTCTAACACTAAGGAAGGGGTGTGGCACTCCAGTCCCTTAACCCTCTCAAGAGGTGTCTGTTTTAACTCTTTCATGGCCAGCTCTCAGTATTCTGAGTACAGTTGATGTAGAGTTCCCAACTTCTCAAACCTTTTTCATCTTCAGATCAACTTCAGAGTTCCCTATAGAAATTACTACCTTCCATCCTTCAATAAACAGCAACAAATTGATTTCTCCTGATTCTCTTGTCTTTGTCTGGTCTAACCTCATTTGATGTGGTACTGAGGTTCTGGTTTTTCTTCTCTGTTTGAATATTTTCATTCACTGCCAATATGATATAGAAGCAGGTTTTGATAATAAACAATACAGTGAATAGGGTTTTTATATTTGAAATATCACTGGTGCCAAAATCTGACAGACTGCTCAGTAATAGACTTGGATCTCTCACTAATGTTTGTGGCAATATGTCCTTAGGAATCTCCTGGGACAGATGATTCAGGAATATGTGACACATTCAAACAGTTGTCAGTGAAAAGATATACAAAGATTAAAAGCAAGGCACACAGATTATAATAATTTGTATCTTTTGTCCATATGTGTTTGTTATTAATGCTATTTGTAGTATACCTTTCCAGCTAAAAACTGTTGATACATTGTCAAACACTTTCAACTTGTTATTTCACTAAGAAAAATAGATAAATACGTCATATCTCTAGAAGCCAAAATGTGAGTTTTCCATGTTGCTTTTTTTAGCCTGTTCTTGCTATGTAGTTCAGGCTGCTCTTAAATTTGTTATGTAGCTTAGGATGGCTGGTAATCCTTTTTGAGTTTCCCAAGTTTAGAGAGTTTACGTGTGTTTCATCCTGTGTGGCTACATTAACCATTCTTATATGTCAATTCAGTGATACAACATATGGCCAAATTGTTGTGCAGCCATCCTTTCCATCTATCTACAACAAATTTTCATGTTCCATATATGAAGCTGCATAATCATTAAATATACAGCTCCTGTTCCTCTCTATCCCAGTGTCTGGAATCATCTTACTTTTTGGCTCTATTAGCTTGTTGATCTTTGGAAGCTCAGTAAGGGAGATCATACCATGAATGTTGCTTCATGACTGGTGTGTTTTTTTTTCAGCATATTGTAGTATTCTGCAAAATGTAGTCATTTTTTTCTTATTCAACACATGTATCTATTGTTTTCCTGCTTCTATCTTTTGGTTATTGTGAGTAGTTGTTATGAAGTGATTCCCCAAATGTTTGTTCTAATGCCTGCTTTCCCTTCTGTACAAATCTAGAAATAAAAGTGATGAACCATATTACTATGTAATTATCTATTTAGTTCCTCTTAGGAGTCTCCATCCATACCATCCGTGATAGTCTTATATTCCTGAGAGAAATGCACCAAAGTTCACATTTCTTTCACATCTTGCCCAGTCAGACTTTGGAAGCTTTGTTTGTTTGTTTTTGTTTAAAACTATGTCCATGTTAACATGTGTAAAATAGTTATTTCATTGTAATTTTTGTGTGTGTGTCAGTTGTGAAGTTTGAATTCAGGGCCTGGGCGCTGTCTCTGTGCTCTTCAGCTCAAGTCTAGCACTCTACCACTTGCCACAGTGCCACTCTGTACAATGAAAAATCACCTCTAATATAACCCGCAGGCCTTCTTCTATGTACTGTAAATCAACTCTGATACCTATTACAATTTAAATCCTATGTATATAGTTGTAATACCACATTGTTCATAGGATAATGGCAGGTGCCAATTTTTTTAAACTATTTTGGTTCTCTAATTGAGTCTGGGCAACTCACAAATATGCAAGTGTTATTAATGAATTCTCTTTCCCTGAAAATATCTTCCATCTACATTTTTAAAAGAGTTCCTCTGACCAACGTATTGTGATTTGAAGGTTATTTTCATTCAGCACTTTACAGTTATAGTTCCTTTATGTAGTTTAGTCAGTATTCACCTCTGGTATTGTCAAACATAGCTTCATTGGAGGAATTGTTGGCCATTCTTCATCTGTACTGGGGTTTGCACAACAAATTGGTACTATATTTCTCTATTTCTCTCTATAAATTATATTACTATATTCCAACTTAAAATTCTTCTATAATTTTTAGATCACATCATTCTTTATTCTTATTTTTCTGTTTTGTTTCTAGTAGTCATATTTCACTTTTTTTTTTTTTTTTGTATTGTGAATGTTCCTTAAGCCCCTATTTGCCTCCATCCTTCCAGGAAGGCCTATTAAAATGAAGATCTGTTCAAGAAACATTTTTATTCCCCACCCACCTATATTCTGTATTGTAGGAGATAGGCGATGTGCACAAAAGTTCATGCTGGAACTTCTTTGTTTACTCAGGAAGGAAGTATCAGGATACTATGTCCACAATTCCATCTTTAAAATTTAATAACAAAATGATTAACATCGGATATTTTTTTGGGGGGGGTCCGGTGGTGGGGCCTGAATTCTGGGCCTGGGCGCTGTCCCTCAGCTCTTCAGCTCAAGGCTAGCTCTCTACCACTTGAGCCTCAGCACCACTTCTGGCTTTTTTCTTTTTGCTTATGTGGTGCTGGGGAATTGAACCCAGGGCCTCATGCATGCAGGGCAAGCGCTCTACCACTGAGCCACCTTCCCAGCCCAACATAAGATATTTTTATTGTGGGAACTAAGTCAAATTTTTTAAGTGCCAAATCACTCACTAGCTATTTTCTTGAGTACTGTTATTCCCTTTTCATATTCACCAGGACACTGTGCTGTTTTTAGGTCTACTAATGGAAAATGTAATCCATGGTATGTACTGACTATATTCTGATTGCTTATGAGACCACTTTTTAATAGATGATCTAAATAGGCTTTTTAGCGACCCAGAATATGAAAATGCAGGAAAAAACATTTGCTTGCTTCTTTGTTTCCCTGAGATATAGTAAACTTTATCAAAATAAGCTAAACACACTCTTTCAGATACCTACTTCGACTTAATGTTGTCATACCACATAACTACCTTCTTAGAATTATTTACTCGTCTGTATTGCTAGCACCAGAAATGTGTCTGATGTATTAGGGAAACTTTCTATTAGCAATGACCAAATTAATACAGAGGAAAATATTTTTAGTTTGATTTTTGTTTCTCCCACTGTATAGATAATACTGCAAGCTCCAGACATTTTATGTAATATGAAAGGATCTGTGTAGAAGAATAAAATTCCAGACTTAGTGTTTTCATGACTCAGGGCTAATTACTTGATGGAAATGTGCCGTTACAGAAGCTGGTGTCATTTCATGATGTTGCTGTGCGTTTCAGCTGGGAGGAGTGGCAGCACCTGGATCTTGCTCAGAGGACCCTATATAGAGATGTAATGCTGGAGACCTACAGCAACCTTGTGTTCTTAAGTGAGCAAAAGTCATGCTAATTTGCAATGTCAAGTGATTTGTTTTTAGTAGATATTTGAATATTTATCAAATTTTCAATGCTATTTGGATGGTAGATTCCAGTCCATGGGAAGTGTCATTTCTTTCTAAGGAAAACTTCAACTTGATTATATAACAGCTGAGGCAAGTTTATTCTCATTCTTCCAGAGGCTAAATCAACAGTTTGACAGAAGTTCTAAACTATGTTCCACTAACAGGAGACTGTCTTCCCAAACTTGAGATTATTTAGGTGGATATACAATCTAGAATAGGATGTATATCACTATTGAAAGTATGATCTGGAAATCACTAAAGGGAGTATTTCTAATTAAAACCTGGCACTGGCTCCAGTGATTCATGCCTGTAATCCTAGCTACTCAGGATGCTGAAATCTGAGGATTTTAGTTGGAATGGCAAAAAAAGGCCCCATGAGATTCTTATCTCCAATTAACCACTCAAAAACTGGAAGTAGAGCTAATATTCAAACTGGTAGAATGTTAGTCTTGAGGAAAAGAGCTGAGTTCAAGCCACACAACCAGCAAAATAAATCCAAAGTTGGGCAAATGTCACCCATGGAGCCAGAGAGAAATGAGAAACAAGAGTTAGCAGCAACTTTGTGTACAGGATGTATAAAATTTTACAGTATTTATGGCCCAGTATGAGCAGTAGTTCTATACTATTTCTTCCTAACAGGGCACTGTGCTCCTAAACCTAAATTGATTGTCAAGCTGGAGCAAGGTGCAGAACCATGGAGAAGAGAAGCCTCAGACAAGAATCTCACAGGTGAGATAAAGCATGTTGCATAGTGATGAAGCCAGAGCAATAATGTTCCTAGTTACCCTGAGTCCTGAGAGTAACAAAGAACTAGGTGTCAAAGACTTGTAAACTAAGAATGCAGTGAGTATTTGGGTACAGGGAAATATGCCATTTGACAACTATTATTAAAACATTATGGGCTCAGAAGGTAGCTCAGTGGTAGAGTGCTTGCCTCACATGCGTGAGGCCCTGGGTTCGATTCCTCAGCACCACATGAGCAGAAAAAGGCTGGAAGTGGAGCTGTGGCTCAAGTGGTAGAGCTCTAGCCTTCAGCTGAAGAGCTGAGGGACAGCACCCAGGCCCAGAGTTCAGCCCCCACAACCGACCAAAAAAAAAATATTATAACACAAGAAATAGGTCTTATGTACATTTTTCCTGCATAACTTTGGGTGAAAAATACAAAGTTACAACATATATACTTTCTATGGTGTTTAAATATGTAAATGAAACAGGTAGAGTACAAATGCATAATGGAGTCCTAGGATACCTTTGCAGTAAGAGAAAAATAGTTCATATATTTTAGCAAAAAAAGAGTTTCATATATTTGAGCAATAACTAATTTTAGTGAGCTTGTGATCCATTTTTTTGTTTCAATTATTCAATTATTTTTTGTGAGAACAATAGTTTTTATCATATCTGTATGCATTAACCTAGAAAAGAATTGCTTTAATAATATCTGTCTACCAACTAATGGACTGTGGATCCGTTTTTAGTGTAGAGAGTTTAATGCTGTACTTGAGACTTAAAAGATTCTTCTCTCAAAAGAATGCTTTATGCTTTTCCAGCCCATATATAATGTTTTGAGAAATATCTAGGGCAAAACCCAACAGGTTCTTTCCTGACTACCTCTTGCCTTCTCTCCTGGCCATGGTACCAGAACATTCTGTTCATTGTCAACAGCAAGAAAGAACGAAAGAATTTCTGGTGAGTTGCTTTTTATTTCTCACTTTGTTAGAAACCTAAGGGTGTCCAAAACATAAGAACAGAAAAACAAATTCAGCTTTGGGAATATGTTCCTAAATCAGATAAAGATATGCAAAGTTAGATTAAAAAATGGATGATATGACAAAGTAAACAGATACCCATACACAATGAGACGGACAGAAGATAGTCTTAGAAGAAAAGTACTAAATTGTAATACCCAAGCACCTCTTCATATGTAGAATATGCCGCTGAAAAGAACCCCAAGACAAGGAAACAAAGGACTTCTTCTTAATTTGTCTTATATTTAGATGATGCTGTGTTCTTTACCTCATAAATGTACATACCATCTGATATATGTTATGTTAACCCTGTTGTATATCACCTTTAAAACAATAATAATCAGAACAAAATACTCTCAAAACTCATAATTACCTCAAAAAAAAGATGGCTTGTAGATTTAGCAGATTATAAAACGTTACAATCTAATTGGAGTGCAGATTTGATTCCATTTGTTTCAAACAACAAAACAGATTTGATTCCGTTTGTTTCAAACAACAAAGCATCTATAATAATATTACAATCATGGCCAGGTACTGGTGGCATACACCATAGTCCTACCTACTCAGGAAGCTGAGATTTAAGTCTATCAGTTCAAAGCCAACCCCGGCAGGAAAGTTCCTGAGACTCTTTATCGCTAATTAGCCACTGGAAAACCAGAAGTGGTGCTGTGGCTCAAGTGGTAGAGTGCTTGCCTTAAGCTGAAGAGCTCAAGGACAGTGTGCAGTCCCAGAGTACAAGCCCCATGACCCACCCAAAAGACCAAAAATTACAATGAGAGCCAAAAAGAAAGTTTGTGAAAGACACTTGTTCCCTTATTCTTTAGAGACAAGAGACTGCAGCCCAGAGACAGTCCAGACATGAAGTCCTCTGGACCTAGCCTTCAAGGCCAACAGTACCCAAGGTTCCATTCCCAGGGGGTGCCACTGCAATCCCTTAATCTTCTCTAGAGTTGCCTGTTTTAACCCTTCCATGGCTAGCTGTCAGCATTCTGAGTATTGTCAAATGGAGTTCCAACCTCAAACCTTTTCCACTTTCAGCTCCACTTCAGAGTTCCCTACTGAAAATTACTACCTTCCACCCATCAATATACAGAAAAAAATTAATTTTTCCTGATTCTATTACCTTTGATTTAATGTCATTCAATGTGGTTGTACAGTAGTGCAGTTTTATTTTTTCTTTTTGCTCTATTTGAATATTTTTATTTACTGCCAGTATAAGATAAAAGCTAGGGCTTGGAAGGTGGCTCAGTGGTAGAGTGCTTGTTTTGCATGCATGAGGCCCTGGGTTCGATTCTTCAGCACCACATAAGCAGAAAAAGTTGGAAGTGGTGCTGTGGCTCAAGTGGTAGAGTGCTAGCCTTGAGCTGAAGAGCTGAGAGACAGACCCAGAGTTCAGGCCCCACGACTGAAAAAAAAAAAAAAAAAGGTAGTTTTGATAATGAACAGTACAGGGGCTAAGGGTTTTATATTTGAACTAACATGGATGGCAGAATCTGACAGATATTTGCTCAGTAATAGACATTGATCTCTCAGGAATTTCACTATTAGCTAATATGTCTTGGAATATATCCTTAGTAATCTACTGGAGAAATGACTCAGGCATACATGACACATTTGAATAGCAGTGAATGGAAGGATATATAAAAACTAAAAGCAAGATGCACAGATTATAATAACTTGTGTATCTTGTCCATGTATGTTTTTTATTAATGGTATTTGTAGTGTATGTTTCCAGCTAAAAGCTACCTTAACATGTTTTCAAATACTTTTAATTAGTTTATTTCAAAAAGAAAAATAGATACGTAAGTCATATCTCTGATAGCCACACAAGATGCATTAACCATTCTTAAATGTACAGTTCATTGATATTATATATTGCTGCATTGTTGTAAGACCATCCCTTCCATCAATCCACAGCATTTTTCATCTTCCATATATGAAGCTGTATAATCATTAAATAGGCACCTCCTGTTCCTTTAAATCCCAGTCTCTGGGTCTATGAGATTGCTGATCCTTGGAAGCTCAGTGAGGAAAATCATACTATGGCTGTTGCCTAGGATTGGTGTATTTTATTTAGCTTTTTGAATTCAAGATTCATCCCTGCTGTAAAATGTACTAAACTTGGGGCTGGGAAGGTGGCTCAGTGGTAAAGCGCTTGCCTTGCATGCCTGAGGCCCTGGGTTCGATTCCTCAGCACCACATAGCAAAAGGAAAAAAAGCCAGAAGTGGTGCTGTGGCTCAAGTGGTAGAGCGCCAGCCTTGAGCTGAAGAGCTGAGGGACAGCGCCCAGGCCCAGAGTTCAGGCCCCACGACCAGACCCCCCCCCAAAAAAATGTACTAAACTTTTCTTTCTTTTCAATACATTTATCTATTGTTTTACATACTTCTAAGTTTTGGTTATTGTGAGTTGTTGTTATAAAGTAATTCTCCACATATGTTTTCTAATCCCTGCTTTTTCTTCTTTTGGATACATATCTAGAAATAGAAGTGCTGAACCATATTCCTGTTTTATATTTTATATTAATTTTATATTAATTTCTTTTTAGTACTTTCCATGCCATCTTTGATTGTCACTATTACCTTCTTTTTAGAAAAGTCTCTTCAATATTTTCCCATTTTATACTCAGATTTTGTGTGGGGGGGAGTTAGTTGGAGGATTTTGTCTTAAATGTACTCATTCTTTCTAGTCATTAATCTATTTAGAGATATGTGCAAATACTTTCTTTCATATTAGGCTTTTTCCTTTTTTTTTTTGGTCAGTGTGGGTCTTGAACTCTGGGCCTGGGTGCTGTCCCTCAGCTCTTAAGCTCAAGGCGAGCGCTCTACCACTTGAGCCACAGCGCCACTTCCAGTTTTCTGTGGTTTATTAGAGATAAGAGTCTCACAGACTTTCCTGCCCAGGCTGGCTTTGAACAGCCATCTTCAGATCTCAGCCTCCTGAGTAGCTAGGATTATAGGTATGAGCCACCGGCCGACTTTTTCTTCCTTTTTGACTGTGCTTTCTGATACATCAGGTTTTAATTATATGCATTTAATTTTGTTTACTTTTGTTTCAGGCACTTTTGGTATTCTATCCAAGGAATTTCTGTTAAATCCAATGTCGTGAAGCTTTCCTCTCCTACTGTCTTCTTTTCTTCCTTTCCCTTTCTCTTTTTCCCTCCTCTCCTTTCCTCTCTTGTCCCCTCTTTTTCCTTCTTTTCCCTGTCCCTTTGCTCCCATTCTTTCCTTCCTCCACTCATTTTTTTTAATCTTTATGTCTCAGATGAGGACTTGCTGTGTTGCCACAATTGGTGTCTAACTTAGGAACTCACGTGCTACACCTACCTCAGCCTCCACTAAGCCTTTCTCATGCTAGTAGTGGAACTTGAATGCTCAGGCCTCACAGTCAATCAGCTTCCTCATTTGCTGTTGACACTATCATTTGAGTCATGCTTCCAACCTGTTTATTAGCTGCTTAAATTGAGTTGTCTACCCAGACTGGCTTCCAGATTTCATCCTCCTTAACAGTCTTAAGTCAGAAGCACTTGTTTTGTTTATTCTTACTTGAACATTGAACATTACCAGTTAATTGGATACTGCAATAAAACAAGATTATTGTTACTGGTTTATGTAGAATTAATACTCAACCCTATTGAAATATTTCATGATTCAAACTAAGTGTTGTATTTTGTTTCTAATAATTGTGACTGTTCTCCTAAATGTGGTAGATTTTCTTCCCTAAGCAAATAGTTTATGCTGGCACAACTCCATGGAGGAATTGTTTTAAAATTAATTCATTGTTATATAGGTGCTGTACAGAAAGATTACAATTATATGAGTCAGGTAATTAGTACATTTCTTTTCACACAGTGTCTTCCATTTGCTAACTCTCTCTCAATCCCTCCCTCCCATCTCTTCTCTCATGTTGTATAGTTTACTTTCATCAGTGTTTGATGACATCCCCTGCTGTATTTTTTCACCCTATTTCCCTGGAGTTCTATGGCTTTCCCCACCGTCCACAAGATATACGTGTGAATGCACCACACATAATTTTTGTTTTAAAGGTGAAGTATGAAAGTGGTTACCATTAATATTTTATAAATCACAATGATACAGTACATTTCTTCCAGCTTCATTCTAATTTTCCTTACTTATTGCACTGATAATTAGAAGTACATTATTTAGTTTAAATGTATTTATAACATAGCTTTATATCTCATATTGATTTCTAGAAAGTTTGTCTTGAGACTTATTCACAGTGTGTCTGTCTTGGAAAATGAAATACCACAGTGCTTTAGAAACAACATTTAGGTTCAGGTAATGCCATTATTGTGTGTGTTCCTGCCGACTTTTTGTCTGGTTGTTCTATCAGTAAGAGATACATTAATTCTCCAATAGTAATTGTAGATTTAATAAATCTGTGATCTTTTTTTTCTTTTGGTTTGAACTCAGGTTCTGGGCACTGACACTGAGCTACTTAAGTAGCTCAATTCTTCCACTGTACCACTTGAGCCACAGTGCCACTTCTGGCTTTTTCTGTTTATGTTGTACTGAGAAATCAAAACCAAGGCTTCATGCATGCTAAGCACACACTCTATCCATAAGCTACATTCCCAGTCCTAAATCTATTGCCCTTTTAATTTCTTTATAATACAATTAACTCTATGAAATCAGGCCTTCATATTTGCCATGTAAGTACAATATTAATTGATCCATATGCCTAGTACATATACGTGGTTTTTAATATACTTATATGTTTATTACTGAATCTTTACACATTATACATAATTAATATGGTGCTATCAGATTTTTCTTATGTAAATCATTTTAGGGACATTACATAAAATATATACTATATATTCCTTTATACTTACCTACACATTTACGATTTTAATGACCTTGTCCTTTGTGTTTATCTATATTACCATCTTTTGTTATTCTCTTGAAGCAGGATTATTTCTTGTAACTTTAAAATATATATATATTTTTAATGAATTGTATATCCCTGAAAATATCTTCAATCTACATTTTTAGAAGAGTTCCTCTACTCAATGGATTATGATTTGAATGGTATTTCTTTCAACACTTACAGATATATTTCCTTCTGTTTATTAGTCAGCATTGCCCTCTGGTATTGTCAAGCATGGCTGGATTTGAGGGATTATTAGCTATTCCTCATTTATAATGGGTTCAATGTGGGAGTCAAAAATCTCTCCTTTTAGCCTTTTTGATTTTTTTCCCCTCCTTTTAGCTTTTGGAAAAGAAATTAATACTACATTTCATTCCAACTTGTAAAATTTCCTTCTATATTTTTACATCATATCCCTCTTTATACTTTTTTCTCTATCTTGCTTGTGGCTGTCATACTTCACATATTTTGTCATCTTCAATGTTCCTTAAGCATCTATCCATTTGCCTCTATCCTTCAATGATGGCGTGTTAAAAGGCAAATATGTTCAAGAAATACTTTATTCTCCTCCCACCTATGTGCTGTATTGTACAAGGTAGGGAATGTTCACAGAAGTTCATGTTAGCATTTTTTTTAATCTCAGGAAGTATTAGGGTATCTTTGACCACACTTCACTTTAGAATTTTAATTAATGGTTAACAAAGGATATTTTTATGCATGAACTTAGTCAAATGTTGTAAGGGTCAAATCAGTCATTATCTACTTTCTTAAGTACTGTTACTCCCTTTAATGTTCACCTAGATACTGCTTTTCATGAATCTACTAATGTGGTTTGTATTCTATGTGGTGTCCTGGATGTGTTCTGATTGCTTATGAGAGCATTTTTTGTTGTTGTTGTTGGTTATGGGGCTTGAACTCTGGGCCTGAGTGCTGTCCCTCAGCAATTCAGCTCAAGGCGAGTGCTCTACCACTTGAGCTACAGTGCCACTTCTGATGAGAGCACTTTTTAATAGAAGATCTAAATAGGGTTTTCAGTGAGGCACACTATGAAAAGCCAAGAAAAATTATTTGTTTTCATTGTTACCCTCATATGTAGCTGACCACTGTTTTAGATACCTACTTAGCCTTAATGTTATCATGCCAAATTATTAGCTCCTTAGAATTGTCTTGTCTCTTTTGCTGGTACCAGAAATATATTCTGATATATTAGGGAAACTTTGTATTTTAATTACCAAGTTTATATAGAGGCAAAATATTTCTACTTTGATTTTTCTTTCTTCCATTGTATAGATAACACTGCAACCTCCAACTATTTTATGTAAGACAGATGCATGTATGTAAAAGAATGAAATTCTGGACTTGGTCTTCTCATGACTCAGGGCTAATTATTTGATGTAAAATGTGCCCTTACAGAAGCTGATGTCATTTGATGATGTGGTTGTGGACTTCAGCTGGGAGGAGTGGCAACACCTGGGTATTGCTCAGAGGACCCTCTATAGAGATGTAATGCTAGAGACCTACAGCAACATGGTGTCCTTGGGTGAGCAAGAGTCCCATTCACTTCCAAGTTCAATTGCTTTGTTTTTAGTAGATATAGGAATATTTATATTGTTTAGATAAAAGATTCCAGTCTGTGGGAAATACTAAGAAATACTTCAACTTGATTATATAACTCCTGAGGCAATTTTATTCTCATTCTTCAAGAATACAAACCAGCAGGTTGACAAAAGTTCTAAACTATGTTCCATGGACAGGAGACTGTCTTCCCAAACCTGGGGTAATTTTTGTATGTTGATTATAATCTAGGACAGATTGTATATCACTATTGGAAGTATGATCTGGAAATCTCTAGTGTGTGTATTTATAATGCAAATCTGAAACTGGGTCCAGTAGCTCACATCTATAATACTAGTTTTCAGGAGGCTGAAATCTGAGGATTTTGGTTTGAATCCAGGCCAGGCAAAAAGTCTCCATGAGATTCTTATGTCCAATTAAACATTCAAAAACTGGAAATAGAACTGGGACTCAAAACTCATAGAATGGTAACCACACAACTGGCAAAGTAAATCCAAAGCTGGGGGAAAGTCAACCATGTAGTGGTTAAGAAAAGAGAAACAAGATTTAGGAGCAACCTTGTGAGCAGGATGTCTGAGATCTTCAAGTAATATGGCTCAGCATGGGGAATGGTTCTCCACTGTTTCTTATTAATAGGGCACCATATTCCTAAGCCTAACTTGATTGTCAAGCTGGAGCAAGGTGTAGAACCATGGAGACGAGAAGACTCAGACAAGAATCTCACAGGTGAGTTA
This sequence comes from Dipodomys ordii, assembly GCF_000151885.1. NCBI lineage: Eukaryota > Metazoa > Chordata > Mammalia > Rodentia > Heteromyidae > Dipodomys > Dipodomys ordii. The sequence continues at coordinate 489,273 of NW_012267245.1, read as the reverse complement.
AAGCATGTTGCATAGTGATGTTGGAGCCAGAGCCCCATTGATAAGTGCATCTTGGGCTGTACACAGCAATAATGTTTCTCTTTCCCCTGTGTCCTCTGTATGGCAGAAAGCTAGGTGATCCTTTGTGTCAAAAACTTGTGAGTCAAGAATTCATTGGAGACATGTTGAATTCTGTGTGGCAATAGAATGAATGTTAGTAATTCTCTTTCCATTTGTGGAAATCATTCTGAAAAAGAAAAAGAAGTTTAGAAAATAAGATTTAATTTTCTTTGAAACTAGGACTCTGCAGGTATGACAAAATATGTAGTATACTCTAGCTGCTATCCTCCATTAAGGAAAATATAGCTTGTCAATGGTGGTGGGAAGAGACTGTGTTTCAGAACTGAAGCTTTTAGTCTAAAGAGGATGAATACCTGGGAGATGAGATAGGGAGTATCCTTGGTCTTCCATGGTTTTGAGGGGCAGGAGTGTCAGAAAAGGAATTTTGGTGAGACTTTGTGGAAGGTGTAGAGCAACAAAATTTAAAATTCCCACAGGTATCTAAAGTAATTCATTTTTTTTGGGAGGGGGGTCCGGTCGTGGGGCCTGAACTCTAGGCCTGGGCGCTGTCCCTCAGCTCTTCAGCTCATGGCTAGCGCTCTACCACTTGAACTACAGCGCCACTTCTGGCTTTTTTCTTTTTTCTTATGTGGTGCTGAGGAATCAAACCCAGGGCCTCAGGCATACAAGGCAAGCACTCAACCACTGAGCCACCTTCCCAGCCCCTCAGTTATTTTCTTAATTGATACATTAGGGAGAAAAGCATATATTTCTCATGAATCAATTACTACTTTGATATTTAAAAATCTCAACAGTTAGGATGGGAGAAAATGTCTTTATCTGCACATCAAGGAATCTTTTGATCTTTTGTTTTTGTCTTTTTTTCTGTGACTCATTTTAGATGTCCAAGCAATGGAGGATGTGACTTCCTGCCAGGAAAGTCCAGATGAATATCTATGTGAAGTATCAGTCACAAATAGTAACACAGTGGAAGAAAGAATGAGATTAGTAACAACTTCTAATTTGAGCTCAAAAGATAAACTAGAGCTGATTAGGAATAATGGGAACTCTTTAGGGATGAGGACTGAGGTGTTCATTGAGTATCAGAACATGCTTCCCTATGGTGAACTTGATGAGGTGCATGTTGCATATAAGCCTCCTGACCAATCCCTCAGATATTTAGATCATTTTAGTCAAAAGGATGAGAGTCCAGATGAGCTGCAGTATTTTGAACATAGTGGAAAAAGGAAGGTATTAAACTCAGAGATCATATTCTTTAGCCGTAATTGGGTTCATGTGAGAGAACCCTCCTGTAAATATAATGAATATAGAGAAGATTATAATAAGTCTACATTCCTTGCACAAGGAGTACATCAGGGAGGGAAAACCACACCTGAATGTGCTGCATATGGAAATTTGTTCTACTTAAGACCTATAGTCAGTACACATCAGAAAATGTACAAGGGAGACGATCCTTGTACTTGTAGTGAATGTGAGAAATCTTTCAGGAAGAAAATACACCTTACAAAACCTCAGAGCAAATATCCAGAGGAGAAATCCAATGAGTATATCCAGTGTGCAAAATCTACCTCTCAAAAGTCAAACCTGACTTTCCAACCTCAAACACCCATAGAAGACAAACCTTATGAACATGAGGAATGCAGGAAATTTCAGAAGTCAGCTCTCAGCAGGCATCAGAGAGCTTACATGGAAAAGGAACCTTATGAATGCAACCAATGTGGCAAATCTTTTACCTGTAAGAAACATCTTGATGTTCATCAGAGAATACACATAGGAGAGAAACATTACGAATATAAGAAATGTGAAAAGTCCTTCACCCAGAAGTCACAGATCAACAGACAAAAGTTATGTCACACAGCAGAGAAATTATTTGAATGTAACAAATGTGGAAAGTCTTTCACACGGAAGTCACACCTCACTTCGCATCAGATAACACACACAGGAGAGAGACCTTATGAATGCAACCAATGTGGAAAGCTTTTCAGGTGGAAGTCAAACCTCACTTTGCATCAGAGTACACACACAGGAGAGAAACCTTATGAATGCAACCAATGTGGAAGATCTTTCAGAATCAAGTCACACCTCACTTCACATCAGAGAACACACACAGGAGAGAAACCTTATGAATGCAACAAATGCGGAAAGTCTTTCAGAAGGAAGTCACATCTCACTTCACATCAGAGAACACACACAGGAGGAAAACGTTATGGATGTAACACGAGTGGGAAGTCTTTCAGAGGCAAGTCAGACCTCATTTTGCATCAGAGAACACACACAGGATAGAAGCCTTATGAATGTAGCAAATGTGGAAAGTCTTTCATAAGGAAGTCATTCATCCCTTTGCATGAGGGAACACACATAGGAGAGAAGCCTTGTCAATGTAACAAGTGTGGAATGTCTTTCAGAAAAGAAGTCATACCTCACTTTGCATCAGAGAACACACACAGGAAAAAAACCTTATGAACATAACAAATGTGGAATGACTTTCAAGTGGAGATCAGATCTCGGCAGACGTAACAGAATTCACACTGGTGAGAACCCTTATGAAAGTAACAAATGTGGAAAGTCTTTCCCCTGAAAGATATATCTCAGTGATCATCAGCGAAGTGACTCACCTAGGAGAAAAGAAAACTAATGAATATAGCATATGTGCAATGGCCTTTAATGAGAAATCAGTCCCCAGTGTATCCAAAAACCTACACAGGAGAGTATAGTAAATGTATAAAAAACACTTTTCCAGAATCACATCTTTACAGGTATCAGAGACCTGGACCCATGACAGAATCTCTGTGAAAGTAACTGTTAGAGGAGTTTGGTCAACCAGCAGTCAACTGATTCATGGCAGAGGTAAGCTAGGTTTAATGGGAAACTATTCTTTACACTCTGGTAGTCAGTGACCCAACATTTCTCTTTCTCTCATTGTGTTGCGTGGGGATGATGTAGCTGCATTATTTAAAGGATTTGGACACAGTAATAGACATTCACTACTTCCAGGCTTGCACAGTAATTAAGAGAGTGAAGTCTTTTATAAGAAGGAATGGTTTTTCACAGTAATTTTATAAGCTCTTCTCAGAAATAAGAGCTGCAGGCCTTTTGGGCTGGAGTCAGATCATCTACAAGGTGTTTTGTGGAGTAATACACTAAAAAAAAAAAACTTTCCAGATTTGAGCCAACGATATGAGAATATAGATTTCTCTACTGCTCCCCTAAATTCTTCCACTGTATTTGTGGTCCATGCATTATAACACAAATGAGTATTTACAGTTTATTTTTTGAAGGGAAGATCTTATGGAAGATACCAGTCCTGTATTACAAAATATGCACAATAAAAAATTTTTCTCATCACCTTTTGCCCTAAATTGATAAAAAAAAATCGGAGAACCTGGAAGTACACACATTTGTAGATACATTTTCTTAGTGTGTGGGTACAAGTCAAGAGACTAGACATTGTCCTTAAGAATTTTATCTTAATGCTAATGCTCTACCACTTGAGCCACCAGCTTCACTTCCAGTTTCTTTGGTGGGCAAATAAAGATAAGAGTCTTAACCATTTTGTTTTGAATGTGTAACCCCAAAATGACTTTTTTTTTTTGGCCAGTCATGAGGCTTGAACTCTGGGCCTGGCACTGTCCCTGTACTCTTCAATTCAAGGCAAGTGCTCTACCACTTGAGTAACAGTGGCACTTCTGGTTTTCTAGTGGTTTATTGGAGATAAGAGTCTCACGGACTTTCCCATCCGGGCTGGCTTTGAACCGTGATCCTCAGATCTCAGCCTTCTGAGTAGCTAAGATGACAGGTATGAGCCACTGGCACCCGGCATGACTTACTTTTTTTATTCACCTAATCACTGATGATGAGTCACTTGTGATTGATTCACTCTTTGCCCATTCTGTAGTTCTGCTAAGTAAGCTATAATAAAATACAAGTGTAGAGGATGTGAAGAGCCTAGGTTTTCTCACTGTTCTGGAGTCTGAAAGTGAAGTTCTCAAGAGGATGAATATCTCTCTGCCACACTACTATCACTTTCTCCAATTCTGTTCAGATAATTGTGCCAAAACACAATGAAGACATAGTTTTTATTCAATCCTATTCTGGTAGTAATGTAAAAAAATTAGAAATGTGGAAAAAATGAGGAACAAAGGCTAGTTAGAAGATGGTTACAGAAATCCCAGGGATGAGGGAGACAAATCAATAAGACTGTGCTAGACATTTGGTATGGTAAAATTCAGGTAAAAAGTCATCCTCATCACTTCAAAATACTGTATGTACAATATTATGTTCCATATTTTCATTGTGCAGTGACTTCATATCCAAAACCCAGAATACATGTATTTCTTTGTGATGAGAAGTCATCTGTCATTTGTAATCACATGAAGAATTTATATTAAGTTAAGGAAGATATTATATTAAGCCAACCTGGTATAGAAAAATACTTAGTAATCTGTCATAAAATTGGAAGTTAAGAAAAATAGAACCAACTTCTCATAGAGGCTGAGAGTAGGATGGCTGACTCTGTGACAGTAATATTTCTTTACAATCATTTATCTGACTACAATTATATTGTACTTATTTTGAAGTACAGTGTGTTGTTCCACAGTTTCATCATGCAGTGATTGCATATCCAACAGCCAGAATGCATACATTTCTTTGTGAGAAGGCTGTCATTTGCAGGCTCAGGAATGATCCAGAAAGACATTAAGTGAAATAGCCAGGCAGAGAAAGACATTGAGCAATCTCACACAAAAAGGGAAGCTAACAAAAATAGAACCAATTTCTCACAGAAGTTGAGAATAGAATACTTGTTACCAGACAAATGGAGAGATTGTTCCATGTCTCCAGGAGTCTCTGTTCAGGATTTTGGTCTTCTTTGTCCTTTAGTGTCATTGCCATGAGTCAGTGTGTGCTTTTGAACACTTTCCAGTGTGGCATGTGCTTAAATATCACAGACTGTTTATGTGGAAATGCCTTCACTGAGAGAAGTTTACATAGAAAAAACATCAGAGAAAATCGTGACAGAAATCAGGTTTGTGGCCTGATGTCCTGGTTTCAAATGGAACTTGGAATCTATACAATGTATAGATGAATTGATTCATTTTTAAAAAATATTTGCTTTGTGAAATACCAACATGAAGCCAATTTGCACAACTAACATGAATACAAAACAAATAAGAACACTGTTCAGAAAGAAATGTACTCAATACCTGACTTCAGTAACTGTGACCCCTCTGTCTGTATATCACCTTTACCATAACAATGTTTAAAAAAAGACAAAAAAAGAGGAATGTAAGATAGGTTCTGTTAAGGATGTATGTAGCAATGGGAACAGGGATGGTGAACAGATAGGGTAAAGGAATGTGAATATGGTCCAAAAAAACTGTGTGTGTGTATGTATGTATGTATATATGTGTACATATATATACATATATATATATATATGTATATATATATTATATATGGAACTTGCTGGCATTGGTTTTGTTGTTATTGTTAGTGTTTTCTGCCATTCCTAAGGCTTGAACTCAGGGTGTGAGCACTGTGCCTGAACTTCTTTTTGCTCAAGACTAGCACTCTACCCACTTGAGCCACAGCACCACTTCTGGCTATTTTTTTTTGTTTATGTGGTACTGAGGTATCAAATCCAGGGCTTCCTGTATGCTAGGCAAACACTACCACTATGCCACATTCCCAGTCTTGCTGACATTGTTTGAAGAAAGGGGATGAGGAAGAGAAGAGAGTAAGGGTAAATTCATATGCATATATCGAAATATCACAACGCACCTCCTTTGTTCAACTAATGCATGCTAATTAAATATAAGGGAAAATAGCATAGTCAAAGAATTATAGGGTACAAAAAAATGTTCAACCCTCCAGGTGCTGGTGGCTCTTGCCAGTAATCTGAGATCTGAGGATCACAGTTCCAAGTCAGCCTAGTAAGGGAAGTCTATGAGACTCTTACCTTCAATTCATCACCAAACAAAACAACCTAGAATTTGAATTGTGGCTCAAGTGGTAGAGCACTAGCCTTGAGCACAAAAACTTAGGGAAAGCCTTTAAGCCCTGAATTGAAGCTATATTTTTATGTCATAGTTGTCATAGATGTCAAATGCATTGTGATGTCATAGTTGATGATGCTACTTTATTTAAAATGAATCAATTACTGATGTAGTTGGTTTAGTAGAGGTCATAAACAAAACTGATTAGTAGGCAGGCTCATTGTTCGTTGTTCTTGTGTTTTTCCTTTACTTATCCCCCCTTTTCCTTATCTAGTTGTAACTGGATATTTCATTTCATTCCATTTTCTCTTTTCACTTTTGATGCTCTAACCATGGGACTTGCACATGGAAGGTAGGTATTACACATCAGTCTAGTCTTTTTTTTAACATAAAAGTGTGCTTATTTAGTCAATTTCCCATGCAATTTAAAATATAAACTTACCAGTGACTTTAGTTTACTTTCAATAGTACTGTCCTCCTTTACAGTGAGTGCAGTGGCCCAACAGAGAAGAGACTCAATTCCTCTGCTGTCCCTTATAAATTTCACTTGTCCACAAACTAGCATCAACAGATATATTTCTGCTCTTATTACATTGAACACAATGTCATTTGTTGGGGTAGATAAGATAAAGTGAAGAAAACCTTTTCACTTATTTATTGTGAGTTTGACTGTTCCATCTTGCTGTACACTTAAGGTTCTCACTCTTGTGATTTCAGGTCTCTATGAACTACTTTAAAATTTGTTTTCTTTTTAGGACACAGGTGACACTACTGGTGATGAATCTATAACTTAGCACTTTATAAGGATATGCCATAAACTTGAGCCTTACCCAAAGCCCCTAAGTATTTTTGTTTACTTCAGACATTTTTGTGAATTTGTAACAATAGGTAAATCTGAAGGGTTGTTTCAGAGATTGAAATCCCCTTACTTAGGCCTATGTAGCTAGAATGATAAGCATGATCCATAATATCTCACTTATTCAAGCTACACCTGATGGCAAACTATTTCATTTCTGCTTTTTTTTTCTGAGCTAATGAGCTTAGAGCCTCCGAGTTTTCCTTGAGTTGTTTCAATGTTGATGCTCTATCCCTGAAAGCCATGCTCCAGTTTGACAGTTTAGTAATTAAAGATAAATCTGAAATACTGCCTGACTTTACTGTAATGTTTGATTTTGATTGTGATCCTCAGATCTCAGGCTGCTCAGTTTTTTTCCCCCACCTTTTAGAAACTCTTCATTGCTCCTTTACTTTGAAGGATAATTTAAATGGCTACCAATCTTATGATTGGACAGGTTTTTCAACATTAAGATATTTAGTTCTGTGCTATACCTATCCTAGCAAAGACACTTGGGGACATCTCCCAGCTCTGAGAGGAAAAAAGAAAGAATTGATGGGAAAATAATTCTCAAAAAAAGAATAATATTTGGTGAATCTGAGAATTATTCTTTTAGAGGTAGCACTCAAGAAAATAGCTTTTACAGTAAGCAATTTTTAATGTTTGTTTTTTGGTAAAATACTGTTCAGAGGGCTTACATGAGTAAGGTAATGAGTACATTTCCTATAAAGCATTGTTACCTCCTCCTTTGTTTTTCCCCTATCATCCCTTTCCTCCTCCCCAACTCATCCCTTACCCTCTCCCCGAAGTTGTAAAGTTTGTTGTCAACAAAGTCTCTTGCACATCTCATTGCTACAATGGGTCAACCTGTATCCTTATTTCTGTATTTTGTTATTTCCCTTCCCCTCCCCACATTATAAAAATGTATATACAAGATGCAGGGCACCAGAATAAAATACAGTGGAAACAGGGGTTATACCAGGGGGGTAGAACATATAAAAGAAACAAAAAAAATCATTTAGTACATTATCAGTACATTAAAAACTACAGCAAGAAAGATAAAACCTCTTGTGTCCTTATCTTGGGGTTCATTTTGCTTGGCATCAATATGCAAATTCTTGAACTGTTCAAAAAATGATGCAGAGGCTCTGGCATTTTATAGTGTTTGAATATAACAACTAATACTCTTCATTTACATAGACACAGAAAAGTTGACCTAAGTTTAAAATTCTTAGAGCCAAGGTAGATGCCATTATATATTTAAGTAATTAAACATATGCTGCAGGCATTTAGAACCTGTTTTTACCTGAGGAAGTGCTTAACTAGTAAACCAAGACCAGGACTCTAGATCCTATATAACCCAGTCATCCCTAATAAGGCCTGAACTGTTTGCTTAAATTAAAACCTCTACTTTCACACTTTCATGAATAATTTTTTGTGTGCTGATCTGAGGTCTTGAACTCAGGACCTGAGTGCCATCCTTGAACTTTTATCTTTTTTTTTCAACCAATGCTTTCACTGTACCACCTGAACCACAGTTCTACTTCACAAGTTTTGGTGGTTAATTGGAGATATTTCCTGCTGGGGCTGGTTTCAAATGAGATTCTCAGATATTGGCCTCTAGAAAAGCTAGGAATAAAAGAATGTGTCCTAGGGGCTGGGCTAAAGTAACCTTTTCTCTCTGGGCAAAAGAAACTTTATCCAGAGCCTCTCCTGGGGCTTCCTAGGGCTGTGGCAATTCCAGTATTTATTTTAATTGTTCAAACAGGGCCATTAAGTCTTGGTCATGATTCCATTTACAACATAAAGACTGTGGACTAACATGCCCAGAGGTGGCTAGGTTGCTAGCTTAAATTAATAGGCACGGACCACAATATCCCACTGATTCAAATTACATCTGCTGGTAACATTTTGTCATTGCTATTATTATTATTACTTTGCCAACACAAAGGTTTCAGCTCAGAATTTGAGGGTTCTCTTGAGTTTTCCACTCAATGATGGTTTCTACATGTTGAGACAGTTCCACTTCTGTCTTTTGGTGGCTAATTAATGATTACATGGCAAGCATCCTTTCAGAGTTATTGCTTACTGGATTGGTAAGATACCCTTTCCTTCTTTTACTTTAAGACCGTCAATTAAAAATGAGCCAATTACACTAGCGCATGTATGTAATCCTAGCTACTAAGGAAAGCAAGATGAGAAAGACAGTATTTCTAGGCCATCTCATGCAAAAGCTTCATGAAATGGTATCTTAGCCAATAAAAGGATGGCTCTGGTGACATGTGCCTAACTTTTTTGCCACTTGTGACATGTAGTTATAAAAATTAGTGTCTAGAAATGCCGAGGCAAAGAAGCAAGACACTAATCGGAAAAATAAGTGATACAAAAGGGCTTCTGGTATGGTTTTAAATGGTAAAGGAAATCTCAGAAATGTGTGCCCCTGAGTTCAAACCAGAGGACCACTAATATGAACAATACAAACAATAAATTCTTTTTTTTTTTTTGTCGGTCATGGGGCTTGAACTCTGGGCCTGGGCGCTGTCCCTCAGCTCTTCAGCTCAAGGCAAGCGCTCTACCTCTTGAGCTACAGCACCACTTCCAGTTTTCTGGTGGTTTATTGCAGATAGGAGTCTCACGGTCTTTCCTGCCCGGGCTGGCTTTGAACTGCAATCCTCAGATCTCAGCCTCCTGAGTACCTAGGATTACAGGCGTGAGCCACCAGCCCCCGGCTAAAACAATAAATTCTTGAAAATATTCTTTGTAGGCATTTGAATGTCGCTTATGAAATGATGGGAAAACAGACTTTTACCCACTAATTGTGAAAAGACCTTTGAAAATGGCAATAAGGTGTTCTAAACGTTCTGCTTGCTGTACCTTTCTTTGGGATTAATGAGTCCTGCATGGAACCAGAACTCATGATCTATCAGGGCACTGGTGCCTCATATCTGTGTTCTTAGTTAACAGTATGAGATCTAAAGATCACAGTTGTAAGCCATACTAGTTAGGAAAGACTGTGAGACTGTTATCTCCAATTTACCACCACCCAAATTGCCATAAGTCATGCTGTGATTCAAGTGATAAAATGTTAGCACTTTTGGTCTTTTATCACAAAGCTCAGGTACAGTGCCCAGCCCCTGAGTAGAAACCTGAGGACTGGCACAATTTAAAAAATGGCTCATGTGCGAAGAAGTTGTCATTTCTGTATAAGCCTAAATTACTCCATATAGTAACATCACTATCCCTCAAGTTGCTTTTTCAATGTCATATAAGCCAGGGTACTGATAGACTTTCACATAGAGTTTGGTATCTTCATTCATGTGAGTGCACATAAGTATATCTTTGTTTCAGAGGAAGTCATAGGTTCTTTCGGAAGTACAAGTTACTATGTAGGGCAATGTGGCCCACATCTATAAATTCTGGATTGATGCCTTTGAAGAGCAATCTCAGCACATGAATATGGTTAAATATTTCAGTATACTTTAAATGGCAGCATGAGAGATAAGAGTTAACTAGTGATCATTTAAGATCCCAAAAGACCAATATGTTTGAATGTGGAAAGTGTTCTTCTCGTCTGGGGCCATACATGTAGGAGAAACACTGTTTTCACTTTAAACTTTTTAGATGTGAATTAGTATTTTGTTGTTCTCCCCTTACTGTTTACAATTCATTGAAAGGCCACTTCCAAGGATGAATGATAGGATATGTAGTTTCAGCTCAATGTAAAAGCTCCTGTGTCCTGAAATGAAAAGGGGTGAACCATGACCTGGATACACAACCACCCTACCCAGTGGCTAACACTGGAGTGAGTCAACGTAATTTTTCAGAAAGTCAAAGGTCCAACCACAAAGTTCATCTTGTAATAATTTCCAAAGTTAGGCTTTAGAAGATTTCTGCCTTTGGGGCTGGGAAGGTGGCTAAGTGGTAGAGCGCTTGCCTTGCATGCCTGAGGCCCTGGGTTCAATTCCTCAGCACCACATAAAAAAAAGCCAGAAGTGGCACTGTGGCTCAAGTGGTAGAGC
>NW_012267245.1:460770-478300 GCF_000151885.1 Dipodomys ordii | reverse complement strand
CCCCCCCCCAAAAAAATAAAGATTTCTGCCTTTGTATGAAAGATTTCAATTCCAAATTATATTTTCAGATTTCCAATAACCAAAATGAATGTTACAGGATAAATTATGCAATAAGGTATCTGTGTTCGTCTGTATTGCAGAACATACTGATGTCTTTAGAGAGCCATCATCACCAGGGACAGTTAATGCCACCTAAAGTCCTCACCCTGAAGCACCTGCTCTTCAGAGATTAAGCATTCAAACAAGAAGCTCCAGTTCCCTGGAGCTATGTAAAGGACAAAAGTCCTACAGAGCAGGATGGTAGGTGAACCTACCTTAACCTTAAATGATGTGCCCCAGAGTCTGGGAGGGACAGAAGTCGGAATGTTGAGCACAGTGGGCCCTGAACAAGGCTATAATGATGGGATTTCCACTAGACCCTCAGAGGTAACACAGGGCCCACTTGCATTACTGTAAGCACTCTCATGACTTTGTCCATTTCTAGTTCATTTGTCTTCCCCATAGTTATCACAATGTTAAGGGTATATATTTTTTTCTATTCTGTGTAACACATCTTTTTTTGTCCCATGCATGGATTTTTTTTTCTTTCAGGTTTCTGGATCTCAGACATTAGTGTTTGAAGTTCATATTGCAGCGATCTCTGTACTCTGACAAGATACTATCTGGGGCACCCACAGCCAACTGTCTTTTCACTCACTTTTAAGCCAAACAAAACAAATTCTTTTGTAGTGCTCATTCTAAATCTAATGTTTGTTACCAAAAGTTTGTGATGGAGACTCATCTGGTGTGGATGTTAATTGGGCTGTCAGGCTATGCTAGACCTAAAAATGGGAGTTACTTGAAGGGAAAGTAGGGAGCCAGCTGAGGAGAGGAGGGCAGTACTGAGGCCTTCATGTGACAGGCAAGTCTAGCAGGCACCTTGGGACAGGAAGGAGAAGCTCAGAATGAGGCCTCTGCTGACCATCAATCTGTCATCAGCACAGCATGACATCTCTCGCATGGACCAGGGGGCTATAGGGGCTTGGGCAGAGCAGACTGGTGACATGGGTACCTGTAAGGTCATCAGCCTTCCCTCGGGAGTTAGACCTGATTTCAGGTCTGACCCAGAGGCCTTTTCTATGGATGGGTTCTCTCAAAAATTTGTTTTGAAAATGGACTATACAACTTTGAAGGAAGGGAAGTCAGGAGGGGAAAACTAGGGAGAGGCTGGGGGAGAAGTAACACTGTTCTAAAGGAAATGTATTCATTACCTGATTTATGTAACTGTAATCCCTCTGTGCATCATGTTTACACTAAAGTTTAAAACAAAAACAAAAAGTCATGCCCTTGCCTATCTGCCAACCCCAACTATTATTAAACTATGAGCCCCAAATTAAAGTTAGGTATGTTACCTATAGTCACAGGTTGATGGGTAACTTTGTTTCATTTATATATGTTTGTAGTCATGAAGTGAGAGATTGGGTTGAGAAGGATGGGAGGATATTGAAAGGTGTGTCATTAATCAAGATTCATTGAACTAATAAACTGATTTGAATAATACTTTCTTGACATGAGTACTTAAAATAGAAATATAATTTAAAAAAATTTTGTTTTCACAGTTTGTTTCTGAACAGCAGATAATGAGATGATCAGCCTAGAGGTTCCATTGAGCTGTGACAGCTCATTTCCCTCAGTACTTTCAGACCTTTCCAAAATAGGTCTGATGTGTTCCCTTTCTTCTGTGAATTGGCACACTATGTTGTTACATGGTGGAAATACTCTACTGATATGTATTTATCATCCATAACTAAGATGAATAATCCAAAAATTCATAGGAAACTTTGCACAAGATGCCCGGACTAGAGCTGGGGTTGGGGGGAGCGGGGAACAATGCTGGTTATAATCACAATTCCAAGGTTCTAATTTGATAAAGCTCTACAGTGACAGAAACAGCTTGGTAATAGTACAAAAATAAGACTGAAGAACAATGGAACAGAAGTCCCAAAAGTAGCCTATATACTTAAAGCCATGTAATACTTGACAAGAAATACAAACATAGAAGTTGACAAAAAGACCCTATCTTCAACACATCACACTAGGGAAACTGGATATCCATATGCAGATCAGTAAAACTGAATCCCACAGCCTGTTGCATTTTACTACTATCAATTCAAAAGATACCAAAAAAGCTCAATGTAAAACGTGAAGCCCTTAAATTACTACACAAGAAGTAGGAGGAATGTTAGAACTTAATGCGCATAGGAGGAACTTTTTGAATAGAGGTCAGGGGCTCATCAGATCACAGAAAGAATTGACAAATAGGATTACATCAAGCTAAAACATTTCTGCATAAGAAAGGATGTACTTAATAAGCTAAAAGCCTGTGGACTAGAGGAACTTTTCTGGCTATACATCTGAAAAGGACTTAATTTCCAGAATATACAGAAAGATCAATAAATGCTCAAAGAAGTGATCTGATCCAATGTATAAATTGGCAAGCTAAAGATAGATGTATCATGAGTAATAATGGCCAACAAATTTGAAGAAATGTTCAATGTCTTTGGCCATAAAGGAAATGAGAATTAAAGCCACATTGACTTTACATCTCAGCCCAGTGTCAATTACGAAAAATAAAAACAACAGTTTCTGTTGGGGATTCAGGAGAAGAGAAAATCCTATTATGCAGTTAGAATTTAAAAGGTACAACCACTGTGGAAGGAAGTGTTGAATTCTTCAGAGAACCAATCCTAGAAGTCCATATGATCCAGCTATACCACTCATGAGCATTTACCCAAAAGATTACAAATCAGGCTACACAAGTCATTTGCATACCTATGTTCATTGTTGAATTATTCACCATAGACAAGTTATGGAAACAGCCCAAATTCCCTTCAATGGACAAATAGATGAAGAAAGTAGAATTTTTAGGGAATACATAATTCATTAGCAGGGAAATGAGTGAACCTGGAAAAAAAATTGGTATATGAAGTCAATAAGGCTCAGGAAGACAGTGACACTTAAATTACACACACACACACACACACGGAACCAAGACATTCTGGAGAGGATGGTGCACAGAAGTTCCTGTGACATAGGTCCTGGCTGCTGTGTGGACCCCGAGGTCTGGGTGTGGGATGGGCGTGGCTTAGGGACCCAGAATCTTGTACTGTCAGGTTGACTGGGCAGTGGATCTCCAGCTGCAGTCTCCTTTGGTCTCTTCTCCCCTGTCAATGGCCTGTATGGCACCTGCCTAGCTATCAGCTCTTGGAGGGAAGTGGAATACAGCAGCAGGGCCTAGCCAGGAGGTCAGTTTAGGGCCGGTCCACCAGCCCAGGCATTCCCTGAAGCTAGGGTGCAGGGCAAGCATGATCACAGAGTTGTCTACAAACAGAAGCAGGAAGTGGGAATACTGAGTAGGGTCTTCATCCTTCGGACCTCATAATCTCACCCTCCTTAGTAGCTAGGATTACAGGCATGAGCCACCAGCAAGAGACAGTGTCAGAAACAAAACTACAGCACCAACACAAACTGAACACGCTAATTTAAGAAAGAAATACATCCCCAATTGGGTAAAGGCAAGCTCCAAATAGTGCACCTAGGAGGGAAGCATGTATTGGAGAACAATTTAGCTTTCCTTCTCACAGTCCTGATAGGCCCCTGCTGCTGCATGTACCCTGGATTTATGCGCCATCTTTTCTGTCTCCTGGCCAGTTCTTGGAGCTTTCCTCGCCGCTGAATTACATCTTTTTTTCATTTCTTCAGTCTTGGGAACATCTTCATAACTCTAACTTCACATTTTGATTATGACACCATCCGCTCATTGTGACAACAGAAAGCTATGATGACATGGTCACATGACATCACCTTATCATGGTGAGGTCCAGGACACAGACGGTGACTGTCTATTGTGTGATTTCCTTCTATTTCAAAGGTGGCATGTGGGTTGATTACAGAAACTCATTGTGACCTCATAACCATTGTGACTTCACAATCCCTTTGTGACCTCACATCGACATTGTGATATCACTCACCCACGGTGACATTGCAAACCTGTCCTGTCCTCATAACTTTTGTGATATGCTTCCCTTGTGATAACTTAGGTGCTTTGTGAGCTCACAATCTCTTTTTGACCTCATCACAATTCAGGTATGACATGTGATGTCAGAAATCCACTGTGACATCATGACCACTCTGACACACTGCCTATGTCATGAGGACTGGGTCACATTGTGACAAAATCCTCTTAGGAGCTCACCACCTTTGTAGTCACACATGCCTTTGGAGATTTCCCATCTCCTTTGTGAACTTATGTACTCACTGTGATGTGACAACATTCTGATTGTGACATCACAGAACTACAGTGACATCATAGCATTATGACATCATGCAGTCATTGTGACATCACAGACACATTTGAGGAGGCCTATTCTGTCATTCCATTCTAATTAAAATGTTGCATGTGGGTTGATACCAGAAACTCATTGTGACCTCATAGACATTGTGACCTCATAAAATACTGTGACATCACCACACAATTGTAACACCACACTGCCGTTGTGATGACACGATCACATTGTGACCTCTCCTACTTATTATGATTTCTTAGTACTGTGAAACAACACATGAGCTTTATCACATTACAGTCCCATTGGGTACCCATACACCTCATTGTGAACTGACAATTGAGCTCAGACACGATATTGGAATATTACAAAACCTGTGTGATCTGTTGTGTGACCTCGTGTTGTCGTTTCCAAACCATGAGCTCATTTTAACATCACAAAACTACAATGTCATCACAGCATATTGCATCTCATGGTAATTGCGATGCCCTAGACAACTGGTGAATGGCTATTCTGTGGTTTCATTGTATTTGACAGGTTTCATATGGGTTGATAACAGAAACTCATTGTGACCTCATAGGCATTGTGACATCACAATGCCTTTGTGACATCACAGTGCCATTGTGATATCACTGTGCAAGTGTGTTTTCACAAATCTAGTATGATCTCATAACTTTGTAGAAACTTCATTGCTTTTGGAACTTCAAGCTACTTCTGTGAACTGGTATCCATATGGTAATCTAGTAGCAATTGACTTGGATATGCCGTTTTGATGTTACAAATTCGTGGTGGTGTCACAAGTCCATTGTGACATCACATGGTCATTGTGACATCACTATCATATTGTAACACCAGAAAACTATGGTGACCCCTGAGCACCTCTGAGAAAAACTCATTGCCTTTGTGACATCACAGTTCCTTGGTGTTCCCATATCCTCATTGTGAACTAGAGATCAGACGTTCCATTGTAGCATCACAAACGCTTTGGGACATCACAAAACTACAATGGTGTAGCATTATGACATCACCTTTTCGTTGGGATGTCATAGACACTCGTGGTGACTGCCTATTTTGTGATTTCCTTTTCCTTAAAAGCTGGCATGTGAGTTGATAACAGAAACACGTTGTGACCTCATAAGCACAGTGACATTACAATCCCTTTGTGACATCACATTGCCATGGTGACATCACAGTCCCTTTGTGACATCACAAGCCTGTCCTGTCCCCCTCACTTTGGTGACATACTGCCCCCGAGATATCTTAGGCACTTTTTGAGCTGATAGTCTGTTTCTGACCTCATCCCATTTCACATAGGACATGTGATATCAGAAATCTTTTGTGATATGAACACTGGGAAATCACACTTCCAGGTATCATGACCATTGTGTCACACTGTGACATCACAAACTTCATTAGGACTTCACTTTGGTGCCAACACTTGCCTTTGGTGATGTCGCAGTCCCTTCGTGGACTCATATACTCATTATGAGTTAATGAAAATTAAGATCCAACATGCCATTGTGATGTCACTACTCCATAGTGACATGAAAAGCCTACTGTGGCCTCATGACCACTATAGCATCTCCCACTACTTGTGACATGAAAATGTCATTATGACATGATATGGTGATATCACATTCCCATTGTGATATCTCTGTTCCACTGTGGGTTTTCACTAAGCTAGTATGACCTCATAAGTCTTTGGAAAGTTCATGGGCTTTGGGCCTTGAAGCTCCTTCTGTGAACTGTTATCCCTATTGTGAACTAGAGCAATTGCAATTGAACATGTCATTGTGAGATGCCACATTTGTTGTGACGTCACACATCTATTGTGACCTCATCACCACTGTGACATCACAAACCCATTGTAACATCACATTGGCATTAGGATATCATGATTGTGATCACGGTATGGCATCCCATACCTCTTATGACCTCTTAGCATCTTTCCAAAAGCACCTGGCATTTGTGATGTCATGGTCTGTCCCTTGGGGTGCCCGTTTCCTCATTGTGAATTAATGATCATTGAGATCAATCGCATGTGCCCTTGTAACACCACAAACCTTTTGTGACATCTTCATGACTGTGACTTCACATTTTGATTATGACACCATCCACTCATTGTGACATCACAAACTATGATGGCATGGTCGCATCATGACATCACCTTGTCCTGGTGAGGTCCAAGACACACACGGTGACTATTCTGTGATTTCCTTCTATTTCAAAGGTGGCATGTGGGTTGATTACGGAAACTCATTGTGACCTCATAACCATTGTGACTTCACAATCCCTTTGTGACATCACATCGACATTGTGATATCACTAACGCACGGTGACATTGCAACCCTGTCCTGTCCTCATACCTTTTGTGACAAGCTTTCCTTGTGATAACTTAGGCCCTTTGTGAGCTCACAATCTCGTCCCAACCTCATCACATGACAGGTATGACGTGTGATGTCAGAAATCCACTGTGCCATCATGACCACTGTGACACCACACGGCCATATGTCATGAGCATTGGGTCACATTGTGACAACAAAACCCTCTTAGGAGTTCACCACCTTTGTCGCCACACATGCCTTTGGAGATTTTCCATCCCCTTTGTGAACTCATGTACTCACTGTGATGTGACAACAACTGGGATCTGGTAATAGCCTTCTGATTGAGACATCACAGAACTACAGTGACATCATAGCATTATGCCATCATGTGGTCATGGTGACATGACAGACACATTTGAGGAGGCCTATTCTGTGATTCCATTCTAATTGAAATGTGGCATGTGGGTTGATAACAGAAACTCATTGTGACCTCATAGCCATTGTGACCTTATAAAACACGGTGACATCAGAAAACATTGTGACATCACCACCCAATTGTAACACCACACTGCCATTGTGACATCATGATCACATTGTGGCCTCTCCTACTTACTATGACCTCTTAGTACTGTGAAACAACAAATGAGATTTGTCACCTTACAATCCCATTGGGTACCCATACACCTCATTGTGAACTAATGACAATTGAGCTCAGATATGATATTGGAATATTACAAACCCTCTGTGACCTCATCACCAGTGTGACCTCCTGTTGTCATTACCAAGCCAGGAGCTCATTGTGACATCACAAAACTACAATGGCATCACAGCATATGGCATGTCATGGTCATTGTGAATTCATCACCAGTGTGACATCCCATTGGCTTACCAAACCATGAGCTCATTGTGACATCACAAAACTACAATGGCATCACAGAATATTGCATCACATGAACATCATGATATCCTAGACACCTGGTGAATGGCTATTCTGTGATTTCATTGTATTTCACAGTTTTTATGTGTGTTGATATCAGAAACCCATTGTGACCTCATAGGTATTGGATATCGCAATGCCTTTGTGACATCACAGTGCCATTGTGATATTACTGTGCAAGTGTGCTTTCACAAATCTAGTATGACCTCCTTTGTAGAACCTCGTTGCCTTTGGGACTTCAAGCTTCTTCTGTGAACTGGTATCCACATGGTAAACTAGTAGTAATTGACTTGGATATGCCATTTTGATGCTACAAATTTGTGGTGATGTCACAAACCCATTGTGACATCATTGTCACTGTGACCACACACACATGGTGATATCACATTGTCGTTGTGACATCACCATCATATTGTAGCACCAGAAAGCTATGGTGACTCCTGAGCACCTTTGAGAAAAACTCATGGTCTTTGTGACATCATAGTTCCTTGGTGTTTCCAAATCCTCATTGTGAACTAGAGATCAGACATGCCATTGTAGTATCACAAACCCTTTGGGACATCATCAGTGTTACATCATTGTCATGACACCATGAACTCATTGTAACATTCCCAAATCTACAATAGTATTATAGCAGTATGACATCACCTTGACATTGTGACATCAGGGACATGCACATGAAGGTGCAGAGGAGGAACTCAGGGCACAGCAGGGTACTCTTGGACATAGAAGAGGAGTTAAGGGCATGTGGAGGAGATGCGGGTCCAGAGGAGGAGCTCAGGGCAAATGGGATGAGTTCAAGTTACAAAGTAGGATTTAAGCATGTGGTAGCGGAGCTGAGGGCCAGAGGTGGAACTGAGGATGAAGAGTAGGAGCTCAGGGTGCAGCGGAAGATCTGAGGGTCCAGAGGAGGAGTTGGTAGTGGAAAGGAAGAGTTGAGGGTGTAGAGCAGGAACTAAGGCTCAGAGGGGGAGCTGAGGGCACCGAGGAGGAGCTTAGTGTGCAGAGGAGGAGATGAGGGTGCAGATGGGGTAGATGCGGGTACAGAGGACATCTGAGGGCACAGTGCAGGATCTGGGGTTGCAGAGGAGGACTTGAGGGTTCAGAGGAGGAGCTTATGGTGGAGATGAGGAGCTAAGGACCCAGAGTACGATCTCCTGGTGCCCAGGAGGAACTGAGGGCAAAGAGGACCTGAGAGTGCAGAGGAGAATCTGAGGGCACAGAAGAGGAGCTGCGGATGCAGAGGAGGAGCTGAGTCCACAGAGCAGGAGCTGAGGAGTTGAGGGCACAAAGGAGCACAAGAGATGAGGAGGTGAGGGCACAGAGGAGCTGAGGGGACAGAGGATGATCTGAGTGCCTAAAGGAGGAGCTGAGGGCAAAGAGGAAGATCTGAGTGTGCAGAGGAGGAACTGAAGGCACAGAAGAGGAGCTGAGGGCACAGAGGAGGAAATGAGGGTGTAGAGGAGGAGCTGAGAATGCAGGGGAGTTGTGGGCTCACAGGAGTAGCTGAGGGTGCACAGAATAAGCTGAGGGTGCACAGAAGAAGCTGAGGGCGCAGAGGAGGAACTGAGGGCACAGAAGAGGAACTGAGGGCACAGAGGAGGATCTGAGGGCACAGAAGAGGAGCTGAGGGTGCAGAGGAGGAACTGAGGGTGCAGAGGAGGAGCTGAGAATGCAAAGGAATAGCTGCTGGCACATATAAGGAGCTGAGGGTGCAAAGGAGGAGCTGAGGGTACAGAAGAGGACCTGAGGGCACAGAGGAGGATCTGAGGGCACAGATGAGGAGCTGAGGGTGCAGTGGAAGAGTGAGGTGCAGTGGAGGAGCTGAGGGCGTCTAGGATGTGCTGGGGATGCAGAGGAGATGAGTGTGGACAGGAGTAGCTGAGAACGCAGAGAAGGAAGTGAGGATGCAGAGGAGGAGCTGTGGGCGCAGAAGAGAAGGTGGAGGTGCAGAGAAGCTGCGGGACCAACGGAGGAGCTGAGGGTGCAGAGGAGGAGCTGCACATGCGCAGAGGAAGATCTGAGATCGCAGAGGAGGAGGTGAGGATGCAGAGAAAGCTGAGGGCTCAGGAGAAGTGCTGTGGGCACAGAGGAAGATCTGAGGGTTCATAGGACGACCTAAGGATGCAGAGGAGGAACTGTGGGCTCAGAGGAAGAGCTAAGGGTGCAAAGGAGGACCTGAGGGGGCAGAGGAGGAGCTGAGGGTGTAGAGGAGGAGTTTTGGGGCTCACAGGAGGAAATCAGGCTGCAGAGGAGGAATGCAGGCGCAGAGCAGGAGCTGAGGGTGCTGAGGAGCACCTGAGGGTGCAGAAGAGCTGAGGATGCAGAGGAACTGAGGGCGCTGAAGAGGACCTGAGGGCGCAGAGGAGGGCTGAGGCCACAGAGCAGGAGCTGAGAGTGCAGAGGAGGAGCTGAAGGTGCAAAGGAGGAGCTGAGAGCACAGAAAAGGAGCTGAATATACAGAGGAGGTGAGACTGCAGAGGAGGAGGTGATGACACAGAGGAGCTGAGGGCGTAGAGGAGGAGCTGTGGGCATAGAGGAGGAGATGAGGGTGCAGAGGAGGAGATGAGGGGCAGAGGAGGTGCTGAGGGCACCGAGGAGGAACTAAAGGTGCATAGGAAGTGTAAGATCTACTCCTGGATGGTGAGCACACCCTACCCAGTACCTGTGTTATATAGGCAACTGGGACACCTAGAAGAGGTCACATGTGCGTCTGCTGAGGTCACGTCTAGATCTGATGTGGCCACATCTTTCTCCCACCTGGTCCCACATACTCTTACCTGGTCCCACCTCCCTTTACCTGGACACACCTTTCCCAGCCCCCACCCTAGATAAGGCCTAGCCCAGGGCCACATGCCCTCATTGCCAGCCATGTGGAGTGCCAACCTGGCCTGGACCAGGTCTACTGAATAAACCCACCCCTTACCTGAATACCATATGCATGGTGTACTTCTTACTCGGCCACCTCTTTTTAAAAACCTAACATAAATGGTGCTGTTTGAACCCAGAAAGGGCTTAAAGTCAGAATAGGTGGGATTCCTCTCTGCTATTTTTTCTTTTTTGGTTCCCCTCCTTTTTTTTGCTCTGAGGAATACCCACAGTTCTGACAGCCTTTTTGCGAACCAGTCTGCTGCGGACACAGCATATCAATACCATTGCTGGCCTCTACATCTTCCTCCATGCTTCTACATTTTGGTGAGTGAACTACTCTACATTACTCTCTAAGGGTTCTTTGTCATTCAGTCTCTCTCCAGATGTGGTACCATGCCCGAGAACCTAGTAGGCCTTTAACTGAAAGGCCAGTCACCTCTGGAGCCGAGGACATGACTCTGGTTGCTTGGCCACTCCTCCCTAGAGGGTTGGGAGGTAAGTGGCGAGGTAAGCCGCTTCCATTCGGTAAGCCCTCCATCACTCACTGAATTTTCCTTCCTACGTTTTTCTCTTTTGCATTTCTAATGGGTTGGTGTAAGTCACACCCAAAGGAGGAAACTCCATTGGAATGCCTCTGCACTCCCTGGATGTCTTGTCTATTGAGGACTGCATCAACAAGGAACACCTGATTTATGATTGCCACAGTACCAATTGGATAATTGATCTCGATGGTCCAAAAACGGGACTCTTGACTATGTCATTCTGAGACTTAGATGATTTTTGCCATTGCAATGGTAAATGGTCTGAGGTCATTCATATTCAGCCATTCTTTGCTCTCTGGGACAACCCAGCCCCATGCCAATCATGCCTGGCTTTTCCACTCCTCCTGGCACGTGGAGAACCCAACTCTGAGAGCACAGGACCCCCTCCAGAGCCTGATGTGCCTGACCCTCTTTTTGACTCTGCCCCTTTTCCTGCTGGGCATCTGGTGCCTTCCCCACCTTCTTCTTCTTCACATTCCTCCCCTTCACCTTCTCTCCCTCCCCCCCCTGCAGCTCACACTCGGTCTCACACTGGTGGCACACAACCTCCACCAGATCCCATGTGCCCTTTGCAAGAGGTGGCAGGGGCTGAAGGTATAATTAGGGTGCATGTGCCATTCTCAATGTTTGATATTGCTCAGATTGAGAAGTGGCTAGGATCTTATGCCCAAGATTCTAATAATTATGTCAAGCAGTTTAAGAACCTGACTCAGACCTATGACCTTACTTGGCAGGACATATATCTAATACTATCCTCTACCCTTACCACTGAGGAAAAGGAAAGGGTGTGGACTGCCACCCAGGCACATGCCAATGATGCCCACCGCTTAGATATTAACTTTCCAGTTGGAGCAACAGCTGTGCCTAGGGAAGAGTCCAATTGGAATTATCAACATGATGTTCCTGGGCAGGAAAGCAGAAATAGGGTGATAACTTGCTTAGTGGCTGGCCTTCAAAAGGCAGCCTATCTCCCTGTTAATTATGACAAATTAAACCATATTACTCAAAGGCCCAATGAAAACCTGGCTGAATTTAATGAACGCATTACAGTAGTGCTCCAATGCTATACAAGAGTCAGCAGAGGCTAAGGTGGTTCTTAAGACTCATTTTATTGTCCAATCAGCCCCCGATATTAGGAAAAAGTTTAAAAAGGCTGAGGATGGTCCTCAGACCCCTTAAAGAGATCTGGTGAGTATAGTATTTAAGGTTTTTAATAATTGAGAAGAGCAGAAGATTACCAATAAGACTGGCTGTAAGAGGGAGAAATATCAAAGCCTGGCTGCTGCCATCCAGCCTCCTCTGAGAAGAGGTACCCAACATGCACCACCTGGTACATGCTTCAAGTGTGGGCAAGAGGACCACTGGGCAAAATTCTGCCCTTTACCACGACCTGGACCCTGCCCAAGGTGTGGGCAACATGGACACTGGGGAGTCTACTGCCCCTCCTCACCTCCATAAGGTAGGCCAGCCCCTCCCCCACCCCACTCACCCAGGCAGGTGGAGCCAGACATATTGGAGATTCTCTGCTTGGCTACAGGGTGAGGATGCCTAGGGCCACTGGCTCCCAACAACCAGACCATCACTATGGCAGAGCTCAGGGTGTGTTTCTACATAGCCGGTAAGTTAATATCTTTCTCTTGGATATGCGAGCGACTTATTCAGTGCTATCTCAATATACAGGCAAGACTTTTCCCTCCCAGATCTTGGTGGTGGGTGTGGATGGCCTATCTACCTGTCCCCCAACTACAGGGCCAGTACCATGTAAAATAGAAGACTTTCCCTTTTCACACTCCTTCCTAATCCTACCTCACTGTCCTACCCCACTCCTAGGGAGAGACTTGCTCTCTAAATTTCAAATCTCCCTCTAATTCCATATCCCCAAACAGCCTACACCTCTTCTACTTTTATCCTTAGATGAACCTCCACCTGTAACTTTCCAACTAGATCCTTTCCCTTTCCCTCCAGATCTTGTCAACCCTCTTATCTGGGATACTTCCACTCCTACTATGGCTAGACACCATACTCCTGTCCTCATTAAACTTAAAGATCCTACCCATTTCCCTAGTACTTCCCAACATCCCATTTCCCTTAGGCACGACAAGGTTTAAAACCCCTCATCCTTTGCCTTCTTAAACAAGGACTTCTCAGACCTACTAACTCCCCCTTTAATACCCCTATTCTGCCAGTAGTTAAACCTGATGGGACCTATCACCTAGTCCAGGACCTGAGCATTATTAATGCTGCAGTCCTTCCCATTCATCCTGTTATGCCTAACCTATATACTCTCCTTTCACAGATATCTCCTGGTACCACCCACTTCTCAGTGCTGGACCTCAAGGATGCATTCTTCACAATCCCCCTGCATCCTGACTGTCAAGGTTTCTTTGCTTTTACTTGGATGGACCCAGACACTTCAAGGGCACAACAGTTGACATGGACAGAATCCTCAAGGGTTCTGAGACAATCACCATTTCTTTGGACAGGCTTTAGCAAAGGATCTCCTCTCTCTTCAGGTGTCTCCTAGTATCGTTCTCCAGTATGTGGATGATCTTTTGCTTGAGTTGGCTTGCCAACATACAGCTGATCTCCTCAACTTCATGTTGACAAAAGAATATAGAGTCTCCCCTTCCAAGGCCCAGATAACAAAGCCAGAGGTAATGTACTTGGGTTTGTCCATGACTCCTACAAAGAGAAGAATGACTCTTGATAGAAAAGCCTACATTGAGTCTCTCTCTGTCCCACAGACCGAGGAGGACATTCTGTCTTTCCTGGGACTTGCAGGCTTCCTTTTTATTTGGATACCTGGTTTTGTTACATTGGCCAAACCTCTTTATGAGGCGACCAAGGGTTCCTTACTAGAGCTGCCAGACCCTACAAAGCCCACTGGCACCCCATTTAAAGTTCTGAAGCAAGCACTTCTTTGGGCTCCAGCACTGGCTCTACCCAACCTTAAGGAACCCTTATACTCTATGTTACTGAGAAGTGGGGAATTGGCCTTGGGGTACTTGGACAAATGTCAGATCCCTCCTTTAGACCTGTGGCCTATCTGTCAAAGCAACTAGACCCAACATTAAAAGGCTGACCAGCCTGTCTTCAAGCTTTGGCAGCAGCAGCCACCTTAGCATAGGAGAGCACAAAACTCACTTTTGGCCAACCCTCTACCATTCACTCTCCCCACAGACTAAAGGACCTTTTTCTCATAAATCCTTGTCTTCCTTTTCCCCTTCCCATCTACAGCTGTTTCATGTTACTTTTATTGAAACCCTGACCTTTCACTGGAAAGCTGCTCCCCTCTCAATACAGCCACCTTGCTCCAATTCTAACCCATTCCTGTACAGAGATCTTGGAGGAATTTACACCCCATTTTACAGGTACCTCAGAAACTCCTCTTCCTAACCCAAGACACCTGGTACATCAATGGCAGTTCCACATCTACCTCTTCAGGAAGCTGAGTTGTGGGTTATGCCATTGCTAATAACTGTACCATTCTTGAAAGCAGCCCTCTTCCCTCTAGCACTACCTCACAAAAGGCAGAACTTATAGATTTAACTAGGGCCTTAATTTTAGCCAAGGGTCAGAAGATTAATATTTATACAGACTCAAAATATGCCTATCATATTCTCCATTTGTATGCAGCAATCTGGAAGGAGCATGGCTTCCTGACCACCAAAGGGACTCCCATTACTAATGCCTTACTTATTCTTAAGCTTTTAGAAGCTGCTTTCCTTACCCAACAGGTAGCCATCATTCACTGCAGGGGACATCAGACGGGATTGGATGCCATTACCATTGGCAATTCAAAAGCAGACCAGGAGGCAAAGCTAGCAGCCCAGAGACAACTTCAGGGACAACTTTCAGCTCCCTTGCTTCTGGTATTGCCTTCAATACAGCTCTCTTATACCCCACAGGAACTCGAGGAATTTACCCACCAGGGAGCCTCCCAGGATGGTGATCCCTAGGATGAGTTGTTCTTCCTGAGACACAAGCAGACAGCTTTCTTTCCCAAGTTCACCAGGCACTGCACATTGGATACAAGCCTCTCTTCCACCTTCTTAAACTTTTAATCTATTGTCCTAGCCTAACTACCCAACTAAAGGCTATTGCCCAAGCCTGCCCCACATGTTCTCTTTCCTCCTCACAGGGTGGTCTCCAGCCAGCTGCATTCCCTACACACCAAGCCAGGGGAAGACTGGCAGATACACTTCACTCACATACCCAGATGTAAGCGGCTGAAATACCTTCTAATGATGGTTGATACCTTTTCAGGGTGGATTGAAGCCTATCCCACAATGTCAGAGACTGATGACACTGTTGCCTCCATCCTTATTAAAGAAATTATTCCTAGGTTTGGCTTACCCAGGTCACTTAAATCTGACAACGGACCTGCTTTCATCTCCAAAGTGACCCAACAGGTGGCATCCTCTCTAAACATCCAGTGGAATTTTCACATTCCTTATAGACCTCAGTCTTCTGGAAAGGTTGAAAGAGCTAGTGCGCTCCTCAAAACACAACTTACTAAACTTTCTCTAGAGCTCCAGCAATCCTGGCCAGAACTGTTACCCCTGGCACTCACCTGCTCAGGTGCCTCTCCCCACAGCCCTACTTTCCTCAGCCCCTTTGAATTAATTTATGGAAGACCTTTTGTCCTAGATAATTTCCCTACTGACAATACCAAGACTCCATTAATAGACTACCTTCCCATCCTAACCTTTCTTAGGCACATGTTATGCCAACATGCTGACCAGTGTCTCCCTCAGCCTCATCAAGGACCCTTTCCCCTCCCCCAATTTTGCCTGGCGATCAAGTGTTTCTCAAGACCCTTAATCCATACCGTAAGTGGACAGGCCCTCACTAGGTTCGCTGACCATGCCCACAGCAGTTAAGCTCAAGGGACAGCCACATTGGATTCATCTGTAAAGAATAAAAAGGGCTCCTGCTCCTGCTCCTGCCTCTTCTATACCAATACTGACTTCAAGGTACACCTGTTCCTCCCTTGGGCCTAACAAACCCCCTGCCTGAGAAGACTCCCTCCAGACTTCATCCAAGAGACTCGCTTCCTGCAGACATCATCTAAGGATTCATGCCTACCAATGGACAACTGCTGTACTCTGCCTTTTCTGGGAGAGGACCACATTCTGGCCTTTTACCCCTAATGTCAACATACCCCTTAGAATCTGAATTCTATTTCATGATTATTAGAAGGCTGGAATGTAAGGTCTACTCCTGGATGGTGAGCAGACTCCACTCAGTAGTGTTACCTAGGCAAGTGGGACACCTGGAAGAGGTCACATCTGCTGAGGTCACATCTGGATCTGATGTGGCCACACTTTTCTCCCACCTGGTCCCACCTCCTCTTACCTGGACCCACCTCCCTTTACCTGGCCACAATTTTCCCCATCCCTACCCTAGATAAGGCCTAGCCCAGATGCCCTCTTTGCCAGCCCGGTGGAGTGCCAACCTGTCCTGGTCCCAGCAGGTCTACTGAATAAACCTACCCCTTACCTGAATACCACATGCATGGTGCTGTTCTTACTCAACTTCTTTTTAAAAACCTAACAATTAGGAATAAAAATCTCAAAGGAAACTCTGAAGTCATACTTGCTTTTTGTTTAAAGCTGAAAAAAATGACTGAGAGTTTCTTTCTCCATTTTTTGGGCATTCAATTTTTTTCTCCTGTTTCCTACACAGATGGCCAGAAACATTTCCTCTACCAATGTCCTGAAATCCAAAAACATCCTTATCTAAGTAACATTCAAGAGAGTGGACTTACCAGGCACTGGTGGTTCCTCTACTCAGGAGATTAATATATGAGGATCAAGGTTAGAAGTCAGCCCTGGAAGACTTCATAAGACTCATCTCCAAGTAACCACCAAAAACCTGGAAGCTTTTGGCTCAAATGGTAGAATGTCAGCTTTGAGCCAGAAAGCTAAGGGGACAGCACAGGCCCTGTGAAGCACACAAAAAAGAGATTAGACGTTTAACTTGATGACCAGTCTTTCTGGAATTCTTGAGCATTGCCTTCCAAATCCACACTTTTGTACATCACTCTGAATTTCTCATGTTTTTATACTATCTTTTCCAATCCAATCCCTCATTACTAAGAATTAAGTGATATTCATTTTCTTGCCATTTTGTCTTTTAGAAATTCTTTGGAAAATGATAGTAGTTTAAGATGTTATAACATGCATATCTACACATTGCTCTCCATTCCATTTTTAATAGAAAGATTTACTAAGTACTTACATGTCAGTTATTCTTGGATAATTGACCTCTGCTGTCTAATACAGCAATAGCTCATTGAAACATTAATTCAACTGTAGAAAACTAGGGATCAGAAATATTAAGGAACTTGCTATTGATACAGAGCCAGTAGATGGTAAGATCAAGACTCCAACCTCATTTATTCATCTCATACTGCTGCTCTAAAACAAACAAACAAAAAGAGAAGTATGGTTAAAAATCTTAAGTCAAGGGGGGACCAAGATGGCGACGGGGCAGTAGGGAAACGCCACAGCTCTCTCCAACCAAAAAGAG
>NW_012267245.1:444174-454865 GCF_000151885.1 Dipodomys ordii | reverse complement strand
ATGAACTTGTGACTTAGAAATTATGTAATCACTTAATCACAATCAAGAAAAAAAAGAACTTCGGGGAAGGGAGGGAGGGAGGGGATGGTAGGGGGAAAACAATGGAGGGGCTAACAATGTTCAAGAGGAAGTGTATTCATTACCTCACTCATGTAACTGTAACCCTCTGTATAGTATCTTTACAATAAAAAATTTAAAAAAAAATCTTAAGTCAATAGAGCCCAAAGCTATCATAAGCTTGAGACAAATATTAACCATAATAACTTCTATCTCTACTGAGGGAACAAAGGGATTAAGTTAATAGATTCAAAATATAGGTTGCCATTTTTATTTGAATTAATGCTTAAGTAGATAAAATTCTAAAATCTATCCATCATAATCACCTTGATAGATGGTAAAGTCAATAAATCCAAGGAATTATTTTCAGAGTATAAGGGATTGTTTTCTCTAGAATTGGAAAGAAGTAAAATTAATGGACTGTTAAGATATGAGCTCCAAGGTAAAGACAGAATGGTAAGCTCCCATTCATTTGGTGTGTTTATGTGTTTGTGTGTGTGTGTGTGTGTGTGTGTGTGTGTGTGTGTGCTTACATGTGAGTGTATACATATATGTATGTGGGTATATAAGTATTCATGTGTACCTGTGCTTTGGGAAGCAGTTGCCACCCACTGGGATTATACTCAGGCAGGTTTGGAGAGTGCCTTTACATCTATCAGCCCTAGAAATGCAATGGCAGGAAGAGTATGCTGTAAGGAAAAGTATGCAGATTAACAAACCTTCATGTAAGAGTCTATTGTTTTCAACTTCAGAAATGTCTAACAAAAAATCAGGGACCATGACCTCCTGGGCAAAAGGAAAACAGTCACAGCACTTACAGCTGGAGAAGACTGGGCCTTTCTCTTGGGACTAGCCATGATGGTTTGCTCCATCATGATGTACTTTCTATTGGGGATCACACTCATATGCTCATACATGCAGAGGTAAGGTTGGTGGCTGGAACAGGAGGTGTCTTCCTCCTCTCTCCTCTTCCATTGTTCTATCAACCCTAAGGTCATTTTTCTCACCTTCCCTTTTTTCAAAAAGTTTCTGGTATATGGTTACTTGGTGTTACCTAATAAAAATAATAAGGATGATTTATGTTTAAATTGCCTACAATGTGCCAGAGACTTTTCATCCATGATTTGTTTTATTCTCATAGGTACTCCATAAAATATTTAAGTATTAATATACTCATAAAATGGCAAAACCAAGGTTCAAAAGAGAGATAAGTTGTTTGATATAACACAGTTCTAGCATGTAGTAGACCTACCTAAGATTCAAACTCATATTCCACAAGTTCCAGAGTCACTATTTGTGGTACATCATGCTTTTGTCTGCACTCTACCCTCATTCTTTTTTCACCCCACCCCAGCTCTCTCCTGCATCACCCTTCATGTCAGAAGTTCTTAATTTTTCATTCTAACTTCATCAGAAACTTTGAAAATGCTAACACCTAAGTCCTCTATTACCCAAAATGGTCAGGTGATTTTTCACCCATTATGGCAACATTTTCTCGTTTTCTTTTTTACTTTTGTCACTTATACATACACCTTTGCATTTTTTGCCAATAT
Source organism: Dipodomys ordii (assembly GCF_000151885.1). Classification (NCBI taxonomy): domain Eukaryota; kingdom Metazoa; phylum Chordata; class Mammalia; order Rodentia; family Heteromyidae; genus Dipodomys; species Dipodomys ordii. The sequence continues at coordinate 453,255 of NW_012267245.1, read as the reverse complement.
TGGGACTTTAACACAGGCCCTAAGCACTATTCCTTACTTTTTTCCCACAAGGCTGGTGTTCTACTACTTGAGCCACAGATTACTTCTGAAATTTTGGTTTTAATTGAGGTAAGAGTCTCATCGATTTTCTTACACAGGCTAGCTTTGAACATCAATCCTAAAATCTCAGCTTCCTGAGTAGCTAGAGTAGTACAGTCTCGAGCCACCAGCACCCAACCTCTTAAGCACACATTTTTAAACACTGTATTTTAGTTTTGTCTCATTAAAATTATATAAATGGAAACACATAGGATATTTTTGCTTCTCAGGATTATTTCATGCAACATGTTTATCAGACTTCATCCTTTTGGTTGTAGTTTACTTGTGCCCATTACTATACCATATTCTATTATATGGTACAGTATAATAATGCATTTTGTGCATTATCTCTACTTTAGAGAGATATTCTTGTGTATTTCTCTTAGTACATAAGCATACACATTTCTGTCAGGCATAAATCTGAAAACGAACTATCTGAATCATAGGAGGCCTATACTAATCTTTAAAATATAATTCCAAATGTTTTTCCAAGTGTCTATACCATTTACTTTCCCACCAGCACTGTGAGTTCTTACTGCTCTGAATCTTCAGCACTTGCATACGTCTGTAATGGAACCAGTTGCTTATGTATGACATATCTATATCTCTATCTATCTATCTATGCTTTTATATAGACTTATATAAATATATATCTTTGAATTACATTTTTATAATTTACTCTCTTGATCAATATTGTTCAGTGAAAAAAAATTTAATGAAACCACATCTTGTCAGGAGGATTGTGAATTCAACACCAACTCAAGCTAAATACTAAAGCCATCTTTCAAAAAAAAGGATTTTCAAATGTTACCAAACAAATGCAAGGTTTAGATTAATCTATGTATTGACTAACAGCAAGAGATCTATACAGTTTCTATCTTGTTAGTGGATTACCCCCTTCCCAGTTACTTAAACTTCTTTTCTGGCAGAAATAGCACATATTTAAACAAATATAGAGACAGCAAACTCTTCCTTAAAAGGACTTCATCACAATACTGAGAGAAATGTTCATACACAGATTATAAATTGCTTTCTTTTCTCAATCACTTATTTAAGACCTTGCTTACACAAATTAAGCAGACACCAATGCAAACTAAAGAAATCTGAATTAAATTTGAGAGTATTTACCATTTTGGGTAAAAACATGAAAACTATGTCCCAATTTACTTTCCCAATTCTACTGTCCATCATTAATTTAAAGAATATCATAAATATAAAGTATACATGTATTCTCATTAACCCAGTCTACAGAGCATAGATATGTTTTATTTTCTAACACAAAACATGAAGTCTGGCCTATTGTATATACTTAATATGTGATTATATAGTCACTCTTCAGGATGCTAGAAAATGTTTTGTCTGCTTTTGGGATCAAGAATGTATAGGTTCCCTATGAGCAATTTTACTTGTTTGGCTCTTGGATATTGTAGATTAAGAGAGACTGTGTATTGGGGAGTTTTTAGAGTAATTGTAATTACACAATGATGATACAGGCTTTACTAAAATGCTTTGGAGACTTACTGTGCCATCTTAATACCTTAACCCATACTTGGTTAGTTTTTTGTATGGCTCACTCTCTTGTATTGATTATGTTTTAATCCAAAGACTTGTGCTTGCCAAGCAGGCAGTCTAACACTGGAGCCAGAACTCAGTGCTTTTTTCTTTAAACTTTCAGATAAGGTTTTATGCCTTCACCCACATGACCTGAAATTACAATCCTGAATGGCTAAGAGGTGTACCATATATTTGTTCTTTGAGAAAGCATCTCACTAACTTTTTATGGTCAGAATGGCCCCAAATCACAATTCTTCTATTTCCAAGTCATCATAAGCACCTGGGATTGCAGATCTGTACTTAGTTATGGTTTTTGACATTTCCATCCAGTATGCTAACTGGCATACTGGCATAGTTATTTTTTGGCACACAGTAAATATTTGGCTTTCATTAAACTTCTAACCCCTTCCTGATGAGATACTTCCTTTTTTTTTTACAAAAGAATAAAATGAAGAACAAACTCTACCTTTGAAAGGGTCCTGAGCAGCCAATAGCTCACTTCTCACTATCACAAGAAAAAAAGAGGCTGTCAATAAGGTTATTCAACCAGATCCTGCTCCCACTGCTACCTCCTCTCCCTAACATCTTTAATTTGTAGGATGAAGGCTTGTCACTCTGCTTCACACATGACTGGTGAAGCGTGTCTAAGAAACACTTCCATAGCTACAATTTGAGCCAAAGGAAAGGCAGAATCCTAATGTAGAATTCAGCACAGAGTGCAAATCTCTCAGGACAAAAAGGACAAGAATATGATACAAGAGCCATTGAACAAGACTGCTCTTGTCAAACTATAGCTGGTAATTTTACCCTGTTTAGAGGTTTCCTAATTTAGTATGTAACATTTAAGGATTTTAAAAGACCATGTGAATAAATGTGATAATCCAATAGGAAAAATATGTTAATAAAAGTTTATTGAAGCTTCATGCATATTTATCATTTCTCACTGATATATGAAAATATTAACCCATAAGAGGAACAAATTTGGTTCTGAGAACCTGTTTAACTTGTCCTCAGTAACATAATAACTGTATTTCTTTAGGACAAATTCAGCCCTTATTTAGTAAAACACATACTCACTATCACAAAAGAATCCTTCAATAAAGATTTAAAATAAATGGCTAAAATATGATGGAATTTTCAGAAGCCAGATGACATATGTATTAAAAATAACAAGTGATAATGTCAGGAATCACTGAAAGAACAGGAGAGACAATTTTTTTCTCCACTAGCATCTGCCTATTGCACCTTTGTGAGCTACTGGTCCTGAGGACCCAAATTTGATCATGTATGGAATATGCCTGAGCCAACCAGGCCAAATGAACACATGCCAATCCCTGATGGTTTTAAATTTTACTTAAGGAGTGCCTGTATTGCAGCCTTGATACATGATCTCAAAGGAACTTTATGTCAGGTTTTATTTGAAAGACTATTACTATTGCCATTTGGCTAACAAGCATTTCTTTCTTTCCTTCTTTCTCTGTCTCTGTCTGTCTCTGTCTAGATCTCTGTCTCCTTTTTGCTCAAGGCTAGTGCTCTATCATTGGCCTTACAGTTCCACTTTTTTTTATGGTTAGATATGAGTCTCAGACTTTTCTCCCCAGGCTGGCTTCAAACTTGATCCTCAGATCTTACCTCATGAGTAGTTAGAATTACTGACACGAACCACTGGAACCTAACTTGGAAAATATTTGTTAAAAAAAATCGTAACTGGACACCGGTGGCTTACTCCTGAGATCTGAGGATCAAGGTTCAAAGCCAGACCGGACAGGAAAGTCCATGAAATTCTTATCTCCAGTAAATCACCAGAAAACCAGAAGTGGTGCTGTAGCTCAGGCGGTAGAGCACTTGAGCTGAAGAGCAGAAGGACAGCACTCAGGCCCAGAGTTAAAGCCCCATGACTGACAAAATAAATAAGTAAATTAAATTAAAAAAATAAATCTTTAAACTGAAATCAATTCACCAGAAAATAAGAAAATAATGCCTTAAATGATATACAATTTATATTGATATCAAATGTTATTGAGATCAATTCAGTAGTTGTAGCTAGTGAAATTATAACTAAAATTATGGTGTTGCAAAAATATACAAATATCTGAGAATTCATAATCTAAATTGGCTCCATTTAAATTCAGCTATAAATAGTTTATCTGTGTTTCTTTTATTTTGAAGTTGCTTCATCTCAAAAAATCTTTTTTTAAGTGTTAAGAACATGATCTGGGCAGCTTCAAAGGACAAAAGCTAACTCCCCAAAACTGCCTAAAATCCTTTTGGTTTGGAAGCAATCAACTGGTAGAAATTTTTCTCCCTTTCAGTCATGGGTAAATTGCCATCATAAGAAACAATGCACTGTGGAATTCTGCTTCCAGACCTCAAGGTTGTGCTAGCACTAGCACTCCACTGCACTCACAGGTAAGCATACATTTACTTAATAGTGCCTTTCTATATAATATCACCTTAAGCATGATTTACCACAATATCAGTATCTTCATCATCCATTCTTTACTAATAAAAGAAAATTCCTGTATTTTTATAGTCAAATAATATAATAAGTACAACTTAATGAACAGCACTTGTGTGAACACTCTGTCAAAAAAGAATTCTAAATGTATTCCATTAGCTCAGATTCTCTTCATTTTTTAATATCCATTCTGTGAAAAGCAGAAGTTGAAATGTCAATGAATTACAGGATCCTACCCTAAATCACACATATACACACACATACACAAGTATGTATGTATGTATGTATGTATATATATATATATATAATTTATTTATGTTGCCTAAAATGTACAACCCTAGGGATACTAATCACACTGTAAAACACACACACACACACACATGCATATATATATATATATATATATATATACATATATATATATACTTATCCTCATAGTTTATAAATTGGCAAATGGCAATGCTACATGAAGGAATTTTTCATAAGATGAGGTTATTGTTTAAATTTCCAACTGAAACATTGGTGTTTTGTAGAGGAGGTATATTTTTCTAATTTATTCACTATATAGAGCAGTGATCATATTAGAAGGCCCTTAATATAGATAAATCAATAAATACTTGATAATATAAGAAATGAAATCTTATTCCAGCTCAATGAGAGTTGATTACCATAGAAATGGGTAAGAAATCTAAGGACCCACAAAATTCCTAGAAATGTAAGAGAGAGAGAACAGTGATTGTGGGTTGCACAAGGGAAAACTTGGACCCTAGAAAATCATAGCACACAAGGGACATATGCTCCCACCAGAACAGCTTAAAGAAATCATTATGTGGAAGCAGTGGACAGAGACTGAGGCATCTTTCAGCCAAGCAATTTCAAGACTCCTTGTCGAGGCAAACAATAGAGCCCGATCTTAATGAACTATAGTATTATCTCTAAGTCCCTTTCCCAACTTAAGAGGACCTTTCAGAGTAGCAAAGGATATCATTGCAACTTGTTGCAATGTACATATAGAACAATATAAAATCAACTAAGACTTCACAATTGCTAAATAAAATTTATTTAGTCATTGATCCTGTACTAGCTAAACTATATCAAGTGGCATTTTGTTTAACTTGTTATTGCCAGCTGATATATCTACAAATGTCATCAATCAACCATCTCCAGTTCTTGAATTTCCTCTCATCTCACATTTTGTTCCTATTTTTTTTATTTATTGTTATTGTTATTGTTAATGTACGGAAGGTTTACAGTTATTAAATCAGGTAATGAGTACATTTCTTTTTGAAAAGTGTCACTTCTCCCAGTTTTTCTCTCCCAACTTGTTCCCCAACAAATTGTATACTTCATTTTCAATATAGGCTCTAATGAGTATCACATCTGAATCGTAGGTCCTACAACTTAATCCTCTTTCAAATTACTTGTGAATTGTCCCCTCATAAGTCCCATCCTCATTTATTACTTTCCTACATATATTACTATCAATATTTCCACAATTCCTAAACACCTTCTACTAAGAAAACAACTTACATAGGAATACTTTGTTGTACTGTGCAATTTCCTTATGGCATGCTTTCTTTTATGTCTTCTACTTTCTGCTTCTAAAAGTACTATTAATCATTTTATCTGTCTCTTTGCTAATTGCCCATATCTTTCTATTTTTTCTTCTCAGTCCCTCATCCTCCTTTTTAATTAGGGGCACATGACCCATACTCATCACTTTTTTTCTTCCAATCTCAACTTCAGAAGCACAAGAAAATACAATTTTACATACCTTTTCTTTCCTTCCTGAATAAGTCATATGATCTTCTCATTAACCTATCCCACACAAAGGTAAACTCCCACCACTCACAGTCATATAAATAAACTACCTAGAATTACCCCAAAATGGCTTCCCATTCAAGTTCTCAACTTCTCCTACTATGGTAAGGGAGACCCCTCCCAGAACTCAAAGACACAACTTGGATGTAAAATTCATCTAAAAATTGGAAAGAGCCATGACTCCTCATTTAGAACCCCATAGAAGCACAGGATAATGGTGTACCATCTACAAAAATTCAAGATTTCCTCACCCAAAAATGAAAAAAAAATGTTGTACATAGTCTATAGCTGGGATTCACTAGCTCTCAGGTGTGAACTACCATCTCAACACACAATACACCAACGAAACCTTACCTCATCTTAAGGAAGCTTTAAAAAAAAGTCACTAATTAAGAATATTCAGTAACATATCATTACATTTTCCTAAACTGTTACAAAATATTAAATGATATGGTTTCTAGAGTTGGAAAGAGTGAGAAAAATGTATTCTCTTTTCATGCTTGTAGACATTTTGGATGGCAACTACTGAGTATTATCAAATGTTAAATTGTAAAATCCACTTGACAGCAATTCTATTTTGAAAGATGTCTCTTAGAGACAGTAGACTTAAATATGTGAATAAGAATTACAGACATATAGAAAAGACAAACAGAATCAAATGTAGCCACTAGAATAATATAGCTACATGGTGCCAACAGCTACAGGAAGTTGAAAACTACAAACAGGAGATTCTTCCCTAAAGCTTGAGTAGATTTTACAACCTTGCTAAAGGTTTCGCCCTGAGGATCTGACTTGGAATTTCTGGCCTCTAAAACGGTGACAGAATAAAGTTTTAGTGACTGCATGGATCTAATAGCCATTATTAAAATATACTTGCTTACCCCTTGCATAAAAAGTACAAATATAAAAAAACTTTATGATTAAGGATTTAGACTAGTGCTCATAAAGAATTCAATGCAAAGATTTTTTGAGAGAGATTAGGGGTCTAATTCATTATCTAGCACTCACTGTATAGCCTCTAGCAAAATTACTCAAATCTATGAAAGACATGGGGCAGGATGGTTATTTTAAAACAAGAAAAATTGCTTGCCCTGTGAATGAAAATAACTCATGCACCTATAATCTGACACCAAACACATGAGAAGAAGAAGAGAAAAAAATGAAGCCTACAAGAATTTGGCATGTCAAAGACAAAAATGCAATCAAGGATGAAAAGTATTTTAAAAAGAGAAAAGCAGTATGGCCCATATGGATAACTCTCTCAGGCAGGTTAGGCAACTAAGAAATAGCAAAGTAAAATCAATCGACTTCACTAAGAGATGAGCAAACTCCCCCATCAGAAGAAAAAATGCAACATACCCAAGGTCCTGGAAGGGGTATCTGGTATGCTTTGAGAGCCAAGATAGACTGGGACAGGAACCAGGAACCCTAAATCACCCATGTGTCCACCTACTTCCACAAAGAGGCAGAAACTCATCACCTTGAGACTGCTTCTCTGGAAGCTTAGGAACATTAATACCCACAGAGACTTGGGATTCTGTTTCCATAGGGTTAAGAAGATTGGGAGAAGGCAGACAGCAGCCATAGGATCAACCACAAAAACCTCACCTGAAAACTATAAAACCTGGGATCCTCCCAGCCTGAGAGCTGATCATTTTGTTGTGGGTCCAAACTATGGAAAGTGCTAAAGGAGCTCAGCAATCTCCCTGCTGAGGAGAATGAGACAGTACCAGCCTGTAGCTTAATCTCTAAGAGCCTTCCCCTATTTAAAGAGCCTCTCAGCCTAGAACAGCTCAGCATTATTGCAACGGACAACAATGTACATATAAGACAATATAAAGTCAATATAAAGACATATAAAGTCAATAAAGGTTTTTGGAAGTGGATGTTTATAAGTCTACTAGCCATTAAGCCTGCATTAGTTTAACTTGAGTGTTGTATTTGCTTAACACTGGTTTCCCCAGTTGTAAATAATAAAAAGGTAATTTATTTTTCAATTGTATCAACCTTCTCCAATTAATCCTTGAATTTCCTATCACCTGCACATATACACCTGTGTGTGCACTTCTCTTCAAACTCACCTTTATAGTACTCCAGGCCAATACAACTCTAGATACTGTTTCCCCTTCCCTGAACAACTCACTTCACCTCCCCACTAACCTGTCCTACAAATTCCCCCTTGAATGCTAAATTTAACTAAAAATTGGAATAAGAGCCATGAACCTATTTTTTCTTTCTTTTTTTCAGATTCTTTTTTTTATAGTGAAAGCAGGGGTTATACTGTGGGGGAGGGACATACAAAGCAACAAAGAAATAATCTTATAAATGCATTAGAAACAAATGCATGAAAGAAAAAAACATTTAAATACATATCTAAGGGTTCATTTTCCTAACATCACATTATCTGACCTTTTCTGCTTGACTCAGACATATACTAGATATTGCAAATAAAGGAAACCATGGGACCTATGTTTCTTTGGGCTTGGCTTACTTCATTTAATATAATTTTTTCCAAGTCTTCCCATTTCCTAAATGGGGCAATGTCATTCTTTCTGTTGGAGGCATAGAATTTCATTGTGTATATATACCACATTTTCTTGATCCATTCATCTACTGAGGGGCATCTGAGATTTTTTTTGTAAAGATATTGTACAGAGGGGTTACAGTTACATGAGTAAGGTAATAAGCATATTTCCTATTGAGCATTGTTACCCTCTCCTTTGTTCTTCCCCTACTATCCCTTCTCTCCTCATCGCCCCAATTCCTCCCTCCCCCACCCAAATTGTGAAGTTTGTTTTCAACATAGTGTCTTGTACATCTCATTGTTACAATGAGTCATCCTGTATCCTTATTTCAGCATTTTGTTATTTCCCTACCCCTCCCCATAACAGAAGAATATATGTACAAGATGCAGGGCACAGACATCATATACACTGAAAACATGGGTTATACTGTGGGAGAAGAACATACAAGAGAAACAAAAAAAAACACATAGTACATTTTAAATACATTAAAAATAATAGCAAGCAAGAAAAAAACTACTAGTATCCTTATATTGGTGTTCATTTCACTTAACATCTTTTTTTAAATTTAATTTTATTTTATTTGTGAACATACTGTACAGAGGGGTTACAATTACATGGGCAGGATAATGCGTACATTTCTTACCA
>NW_012267245.1:424035-443056 GCF_000151885.1 Dipodomys ordii | reverse complement strand
TCTCTATTAAGAAAATTTCGGCCTGAGCCAAGGAGACCTAGGGTTTCTCCTATTCCATCCTGTAATGTTTTCAGAGTGTCTACAAGCAGACTTTTTAAAAAAGTCATTTTCCCATGCTACAGGAGCAGACATTCTTATTTTCTCTTTCTCTTTTGTCTGTCTTGAAGAGGAGAATAGGAGTTGATGAAGGACAAAGCCAGCTCTAGCAGGAAATGTCTGAGAGACTTGTGTCCCTCCCCCGCCCCCATTAACAACCCCAAACTGGAAGGTGGAGTTGTGTGGCTCAGGTGGTTGAAGGCCAGTCTGGAACCAAAAAAACATGCTCAGGGACAGCACCCCCAGGCCTTGAGTTCTAATCCCACACATGACATTTACCAACAAAACAAAACTATAAACCCAAACCACCCCAAATGCTCTAGACTATAGGAGGATCATGGGTTTTCTTGAAGAAATCCAAGTGAATATTGGCTGTCTGTCTGTGCCATTTCCTCCATCAGAAAATGTTCCCTCTCTCCCTCCCTCCACTTTTCCCTCCCTCCCTCCTCTCTCTCTCCTCCCACTCTCTCTCATTGTCTTCCAATTCTGCACATTAGTTCATCATGATGTGTGTCCTGGGATGAACTTTCAGCCTGGACTTCAATAACCTGGGGCAGCCTATGCACAATCTGTGAAATCTGACCCCTGAAGGGAGGGTCACAGAGTGAAATTACACCCCTGGGGAGGATGTGCAGGAATTTTCTCCAGGAGGGACATGACATCCTTCATTACTAAGTAGGAAGCACTGTAGCCTTACCAAAGATCACCAGCCTGAAACCAGAAAACAAACACCTGTCATCATCAATCATTTGAGTCAGCAAAGAATCTCAGGCTCTAATGTCACTTCCTCTTCCTCTTAGGTGACTTCCTAAGCATCTGAGGTCAATTCCTCTTCCTCTGAGCTCACTTTGTCTTCCTCCAAGGCCCCTTCCTCTTCCTATGAGGCCACTTCCTCTTCCTGTTAGGTCACTTCCTCTTCCTCTGAGCTCACTTTCTCTTCTTCTGAGGCCAATTCCTTTTCCTCAGATCTCACTTCCTCTTCCTATTTCTCTGAATGTACTTCCTCTTCCTCTGAGGTCATTTGAGGACCTCTAAGCATTTGAGGAGCTTCCTCTTCTACCTCATCATGCCTCCTTCGAAAAGTGACAGGTACCCCCAGGTCCTGCAGTCACTTTCTGTCTAAGGCTACTTCCTTTTCCTCTGAGGCCATTTCCTCTTCCACTGAAGCCACTTCCTTTTCCTCTTCTTGTGTGGTCACTTCCTAAGCATATGAGGGACTTCCTCCTCTGTCCCATCATGCCTCCTTGAGAGTGACAGTCCCTCAGGCACTGTACTCACTTCTTCCCCTGAGCTCACTTCCTCTTCCTCTGAGGCCAATATCTCTTCCGCTGCGCTCACTTCCTCATCCACTGAGCTCACTTCTTCTTCTTCTGAACTCACTTCCTCCTCTTCCCCATCATGTTTTCTTCAGAATGTGACCAGTTCCCCACCCCCAAGACCCTGCAGTCAGTTCTGTGTCCTCTCCACCCACACACCCCCTTGCTAACCCTCCACCATTTCCTCTCTCTGCCCTGTGCTCCCTCTGCACACCTGATCTGGCCCAGCCTGGAAGTTTGGATCTTCTACATAAACCCTCTTCCATCTGGACTAGGGTAAGTTTCCTTGTTCTCTCTCCAACCTTTCCAGTGTCTTTATTGGTCTTCTGGTGCCACCACCTGTGCGACCAGAGTTAAAATCTCTACCACTGGTGTCAAGTGAGCCTAAGCTTTTAGGGGACCCATGTGGAATTCCAGCTCATTTTGGGGGGTGGGTGGGTGTCCCTATGAGTCTGGGGATGGACCCAGGAAAAGCACACACTGATTTCCTCCTATTTCCTGGGCTAATAGGAAATCATTCATATTCCAATCCCCATCTTGGACTGAACAATGAGTAGACCAAAGGGTGTGGTTTGACTCTAACCAAATCCTCTTCAATCCTAGGTTCTGATGGTTGGAAACCAGAGAAATCAGGCTTTGAACCGTGATTCTCCAAATCTCAGCCTCCTGAGTAGCTAGGATGGCAGGCATGACCTTGGAGTTATTCTGAATAACAACAACAACAACAACAATAAAATTTGGGGTTCTCTTCAGTTTGTCCAATCATTCCATTGGAGTGGGCTGGGCAGGGGACCTTAAATCAGTCATCCAAGTCAGAATGGTATGCTTGGGATATGATTTATTGGATCACTCGGTTAAGTACTGTGGGAGTACAAATTTCAGGAGAAGGGGAGGAGGAGGAGGAAGTAGGAAAGCTGGAGGTCATGACGGATGACCTCTTGGGAGAAAAAATATCACACATCTGGAAAGCAAGGATGGTACCCAGAGGACTATTTTGCTGGAATGAGGTGTGTATGGGGGAAGTAGCTTCCCAGACACATTTCTGCCTGTGAGGAGGAAGTCCACCTGAAAGGAAGGAAGTGAGCAGAGAGGAATCAAATGCCACCTGCCTTCTGTCCCACACCATTATTTCTTCTTCCCTGTGTCCCCCCCCAAATAAACCACCATTGTGGACACATGAGTCATCACCACAGCCTACTTCCAGAGCGATTTTTTCTTCCAACTTGGAACACTACAGACCCAGGAAAAAGGTGATAGAATGAAGAGTATAGTACCCAATTGCTGGTGTAGGTCTTCCATCCATGGGCCATGTCCTTATTCCTGGGGACAATCATCTGTGGGGGAATTTTTTTTTAAAAAAAAAGGACAAGGAAGAAGAAATTAAGCAAAACAACAACAAAATACAGAATTATGGAAAGAAATTTGATGGGACCAAGGTCAGAGTTTTTAGGGGAAGGATTTCAATTTCAGGATTTGGGGGTATTCTGGAGAAGAGGATCCTGGAAACTCACCTGTTTCCAAGACGTTTTGGATGGTGGAAGTTGGGATGCCCTTCTCTTGGGCAAGCTTCTCCAGCCTCTGTTGCTGCTCCTCAGTCAGACTCTGTTCCTTTCCTGTGGGAAAGGAAATCAGGAAGATGTGCAATGCAATGCAGCCTAGACATGTCATATTTGTGGTTCAGTGTAGTAGAGTGCCCAGCCTAGAGCTGAGGAAGTGCAGGGACAGCAACCCAGGGCCCTGAGTTCAAGACTCACTATGGCCCTGGGCATTTTGTGCTCAAGGTTAGCATTCTACCATTTGCATTCTGGGCCCTGGGCATTGTGCCTGAGCTTCTTCAGCTCCAAGCTGGTGCTTTGCACCACTTTGAGCCATATATCTGTATGGCACCACTTCCAGTTTTCTGGTGGTTTCATTGGAGATCAGAGTCTCACAGACTTTCCTTGCCCAGGGGTGGCTTTGAATCATGATCCTCTAGATCTCAGCCTCCTCCTGAATAGCTGGATGACAGGTGTGAGCCACAGGTGCCCGGCTCCCATTACCTCTCTTATTACCTGTAACTCCCATGTTCGATGCATTTACAATAAAAATTTAAAAAGCAACAAAACCTCTACGGCTCAGAATGTGGCTCAGTGGTACAGTGCTTACCTAGCATGCATGAAGCCCTGGGTTCAGTTCCTCAGTCTACCACATACACACACACACAAAAAGCCAGGAGTGGTGCTGTGGCTCAAGTGGTAGAGTGCCCAGCCTTGAGCAAAAAAGGAGTTCAGGGACAGCACACCCAGGGTCCTGAGTTCAAACTCCAGGACTGCTGCCATGTTGGAGAACATTCTATTTCAGAATGCTCAATGACTTTATCTGCAGGGAAATTGTCATTTGTCTTCATCCCTTGGATCACTCAGTGAGGAGAGCTCAACAGGGAAATGGAGTCAGTTCACCACTGGGGGATAGGCTTTGCTCCTGTCTGCTGAGTTCAGGTAGGATGATCATTTCCAGGGTGGATAGATAGGTGACACAGCCCCATGATGGCTGAGGCTGAGGCTGAGTGTGTGTGTGTGTGTGTGTGTGTGTGTGACACAGGTCCCTGTCTGGTGAGTTGTACAAATGGGGGGGGGGAATCAATGTGCACGTGACAGAGTCAGAACTTTTGTAGAAGACACATGGGGTTCCGTTATTGGGGGGGGAGGGTCTACAGAAATCCATTCTGCTTCCTCCACTTCCTCAACACAGAGTGAGCTCACCAGCCACCAGGATCATGCGTGTAGTCCGTCCCTCTTCATCCACATTCTGGTTGTAGAAGACCACAATGTCTTTGCTTTGCTCCACCATCTGGAAATAGTTCTCCCCAGAATCTGCAATGGTGCGGGGGGTGGGGGGGTGGAAAAAAGAAGAGATCATGATCAGTTCAGGTACCCCCTCCTGGTCTGGGTGGACTAAACTATTTTGGTCCTTTCCTTCTGGTTGATTCTTGGATGAAGTGACTTCTTTCCCTCAATGGTTGGTATAAAAAAAAGAAATATATATATATATATATATATATATAATATAATATAGATTATACAGGTATAAGTGGCTCAGGTCTGCTTTTATCCTAGAAACTCAGGTGGCTGAGAGCTAAGGATCAGGGTTCCAAGCCAGCCCCAGGGCAGGAAATTCCATGAGACTCTCCTCTCCAAGGAAGTATTCAGAAAAAGTACTCCTAAGTGGTGCTGTGGCTCCAGTGGTAGAGCATTAGACTTAAGCACAGAGAGGCTTTGGGGACAGTGCACAAGCCATGAGTACAAGCCTCAGCACTGGGAAGAAAAATAAATTTAAAAAAGAAAGAAGTATGTATTTATTTACTTATATTAAAAATATACTTTTATTGTTTTAATTTTTATTAAATTTTTAATAATTTTAATTTTTATCTTTATATTTTATGGCCTTTAAGTATATCTTTTATTCTTTTTATCTTTAAATGTTTTACTTTTATCTTTAAATATATTTTATGTTTAACTTTAAGTATGTTTTATTTTTATCTTTAAATATGTTTTATTATCTTTAAATGCATTTATGAAGAAGTCACCACTCAGCCAAGCAATTTATCAATACAGTGCATGGCTCTATGTCAAAAATATAGACTTGAAATCATTTTTTTTCTAATGAATCACACCTGACAAACCAGACTGGGCCTCTGTTTGACATATTATATAACACAGTATGTATAGTACCCTCAGTCTAATCCAGGCCAATTTCTTTACATTTCGATGTCAACAAAAAACACTGGCATTTTAATCCATAAAGTGCCTTATTGGAGACCAATTCCTTTCTACAACCACTTAAAGACAATAAAGAGCTTTTAAAATAATCAATTTGTATTGGGGAGGGGGCCATAGGAACACTCTCTGGTGATTCTAGAATTCAGAGCCATGGGCGGATTATCTCTCCCACTGTGTGTTTATAGAGTCCTACAATGTACTCACAATCTGTCACGAACACGCCTTTCTCGTTCTGCACACCCACAACAGTGTATTTATGACACTGTCCATTTTGCCTAGAAAGAAAGAAAAAAAAGCAAAGCAACAGAGAAGTCATTATTTCCTTATCAATATGTTTCAGTAACATGTCCCAGCTTGTAGAGTAGCAACCAAGATATCAACCTTTGGAGATGTTTTGAAATAAGTCATGGTTTCCTTCTTATTCTTTTATTTGTTTATTATTTACTTAGTTACTTTAGTTATTTTTGTGCAAGACCTGGGGTTTGAACTCAGAAACAGAGTGCTGTATCTTAGGGATTTTTATGATTATGATGATGACGCCGACGCCGACACCGACGCCGATGATGATGATGATGATGATGATGATGATTTACTCCAGGCTCAGGCTCTACCACTGGGACCACAGCCTCACTTCTGTCGTCATCGTTGTCTTTTCTTCTTCTTCTTCTTCTTCTTCTTCTTCTTCTTCTTCTTATTATTATTATTATTATTATTATTATTATTATTATTATTATTATTATTATTTTGGTGGTTCATTGGAGATCAGTCTCACAGATGTTCCCGCCTCAGGATGGCTTTGAACTGTGATCTTCAAGTCTCAGGCATGAACCACCTGGTTTCATTTACTTGATTTTATTTTATTTTTTCCAGTTCTGGGGCTTGAACTCAGGGCCCAGGCACTTTTTTCTCTGAGCTTCTTTTTGCTCAAGGCTGGGTGCTCTACTACTTGAGCCATAGCACCACTTCTGGCTTTGTGTATATGATATACTGAGGAATCCAACCCAGGGCTTCATGCATGCTAAACAAACACTCTACAACTGAGTAGAGTGTCCCCCACTTTTTAAACTATTATTATTATTATTAGTCATGGGACTTGAACTCGTGCCTGGGTGTTGTCCCTGAGCTCTTTTGTTCAAGGCTAGTCACTCTACCTCTTTCAACACATAGAGTTGCTTCTTGTTTTCTGGTGGTTAATTGGAGATCAATCTCATGGACTTTCCTGCCCTGGCTGACTTTGAACCTGTGATCCTCAGATCTCAGCCTTCTGAGTAGCTCGGAGTCCAGGTGTGAGCCACCAGCACGCTGATATGGGTTGAATATTTTTATACTCCTATCAAGATAGCAGTATCCAATCTAGAGCTCTTTCCCTGGAAGCCACCTGTGCATCTAAATTCAAGGAATGCCCGTGCAACACACACACACACACACACACACACACACACACACACACACACAGATGCTGGCATTAACAAGTTTCCAGATTCATCTAGAGTCTGTGGTTAGGATCCATTGCCTGATGAGCCACTCATTTCTGAATCAAGCCAAGCACCAATGGCTCATGACTGTCATCCCAGCTACTCAGGAAGCTGAGATCTGGAGGATCACAGGTCCAGAGCCAGCCCCGGGCAAGGAAACTCTCATTTCCAATGAAACCACCATAAAACCAGAAGTGGCACTATATTGGTATATGTGGCTCAAAGTGGTAGAGTACCCAGACTTGAGCTGAAGAAGTTCAGGGAACAGCAATCCAGAGCCCCAAGTTCAAGTCTCACTGACACTGTGGTCTGCACAGAGCTCACAATATCAACTTATTAATGGAGACCAGAGATGCTACTTTTCTTCTCTGTCAATTTCACTGGGTTTTCCTGATGATCAAAGGTCCTGTGGCTCTGGGAAATAAAGGCTCTTTCTCCCTCTCCCTCTCCCTCTCTCTTATTTGGGGAATTGAATGGGGTGGATGGATGGGGGGGACTTTTCTTACTTGACATAAAAGGTGATGGTGATGGATTTCCCATCTTGACTGGCCTTGATGTGCCGGAAAAGGCCTCTCAGGGGTCCATCTTCCTGGATCTTCACTGGGGTGTCTGATAGGATGACCAGGGTGTGCCATGGCCCATTGACCTAACAGGATAGATGTTCCATGGGACAGGTCAGTCAGTGCCTTTCTCCTCTCTTCTGTACCCCAGTTCTTCTCATCCCCAGAGTTGCTCTTTCATGCAGCCCAGTCCCCAAAAATCAATCCTGACTGGGAGGAGGAGAGGAAGCTGGGCCTACTCCTATGGAGTCCCACCCAGTGACACAATTGAGGCAGAGACATGAACCCTGGTGCATATTGAGAAGAGATAGGGATTAAATGCAGTGCTGATATACCACCCCATTTTAGCTCTTATGCAGTTGCCTTAGCTTTTGGGGTGAAGAGAGACCACCTTAAGGATAGAATAGAGAGCATTCAAGGTGTGAAGGCATTGCCCTGATTATGAACCATGCAGGAATTAACATGGTGTGCAAAAAGAAGAAAATCTCTCTCTCTCTCTCTCTCTCTCTCTCTCTCTCACACACACACACACACACAGAACTGGCTCATTCACGCACACACAGGCCATACAAGAGGAGCATGCCAGCAAAGCCTGTTCATGGTACCTCTGATGGCTGCACCTCGGGGCCAGCCCAGGTCACACCAAACAGCAGGGCGATGAGCAGAGCCTTCATCCTGTGTGTGCTGCTGCTGCTTCTCCCTGTGCTGCAGATGCTCAGAGCAAGAACAGCTATTGTGCAGCGGATCCCAATGGATCCTCCTTTTATGTGCTGCATAATGAAGCCACTGTTGCAGGTCTGAAGGCCTTTTGTTACCCAAGTGTCCTCAGACATCCTGGGTTGTGTGTGATGGGCGGTGTCTGACATCTTGTACCTTTGACAGGGGATTAGTTGTTCAGGGGAAATAAGGTGGAGCTGAGTGACCTTCCTGCTGGCCTTGCAAGCACAATGGTGGAATGCTGGGCCAAAACCTGCAGTGGCTCTGTCCCTAAGTCCACACTCACTGCAGGAGGAGATGGGCTCCAAATCCATATTTCCAGAGCCACCTCAGTGGGGGGCTGTGTGGCTTCTTATTCTGCAATCAAAGATGGCAGCCTGTGGCTGAGGCTAATGACAAGGTGACCCCCATGGGACAAATCACTAGATTCAGGACTTCTGTCAGATATATTTTTGTTTAAGGAATTATTATTAGAGAAGTTATAAAATCACTTCTTACCTGTTACATGCTATATATATATATACATGCATATATCATATATAGTATATGTATATACCATATTATTTACTAGATATATATGTATTTATGTACATATATGTATATCTAGTATGTCTACCCACATATATACTAAATAAATACATATAAGTATATGAGTAAATATAAATAAATATGAATATATGTTTATATATATACATATTCCTATTCATGGATATCCTCATTCTTTCTGGCAATCTATTTTGTGTCTGCAGGTACTTTGACAGGAGAAATTATGCCAGAATTCCAAATACAAAACAAAACAAAGTAAATAAAAAAATACAAATATCTCTAAGGCCCCCAAACCTCCAATTGCACACACATACACACACACACACACACACACACACACACACACACACACACACCCTGAAAATACATTGTTCTTGCTACTCTCCATTCTCAATGTGAATTTTTTTTAGGACATACAAGAAATGCTATTTCCTTGGCCTGTGAGATTCATGTCTACAATGAAATCAGAGCTATGTTTGTGACTTGGTCTCATGACTTAATTGTTGACCTGAACTCAATGGTGTGGGATTTACTAACTATATTTTTAAGTATTGCTAGTGATTCTAATGATCTGTCTCGAGTATTCATAGGGTAAACATAGCTCTCCCTAATTAACTCTCTTCTGCTTGAATTGCCTGGATGGCTCCTTTCTCTTTTTTACTTTTATTTTTTGCATTGCTCAGTCATGGGGCTTGAACTCAGGACCTGGGCACTGTCCCTCAGCTCTTCAGCTCAAGGCCAGCACTCTACCACTTTGAGCCACATATGTGGCACCATTTCCAGTTTTCTGGTGATTCATTGGAGATCAGAGTCTCATGGACTTTCTTGCCCAGGGCTGAGGAAGTCTTTCCCAGTCCTCTCCTTTCAGAGGATCTGACAGGTCAGGACAATCTTATGGAGTTTATAGGCAAATTAGCAAAAACAGAAGGGGCTTTTTCACAGGAGAGGCAGAGATAATAATAAACACCAGGAGGAAATACAAGATCTCCATTTCAGTCACCCACTCAGGACCAGACCAGGAACCACAGGACCAGGATCCAGAGGGACGGGACTCCTATCTTCAGACAGGATGACCACAGAAAAGCCAGATTCTCATCATCCCAGGCCTGTGCTAGACGCAGGTAAGAGGACAACACGACCCAGGGTCTTCCTCTCCACCTCCCAGAAAGCACCCAGTTGCCCACTGAGCTCTAAGTTTCTGACCAGTATTTGCTGCATGATTTTTTGGGGGGAATGTTCTTTTCCCCAGAATGTGGTCTCCACCTTCTATTGCCAAAACCTTTGATTTCATCCTCTAGCCTGGACCTAGAGCAGATTTAATCTTCTCACCCTGTTGACTTGACTATTCCTCTTCAACCAGTCTGTGAGGATGCAGAATAATGAAGGGATTGAACATCTGAGCATCCCAGACCCACATTTCATGTGGAATCTACAGAAATGGGATCAAGTCCTTGAAGGTAGCTACATAGTCTGGAAGAACATAGTTTTCCTTTCCTAATTTTGCAGAAACACTCCAGGAGTCTGTAGTTCGCATTTGTGTGTGTTTGTGGGTCCTGAGTTGGACTCAGGGCCTGGGGAAATTCTCCCTGAGGGTATGGGTTCAGTGTACCTTGTAAACCACAGCACCACTTCTGGGTTTTGAGGTGGGGAGATAAGAGTCTTCTGGAATTTCCTGCCCTGGGCTGACTTCAAACCCTGAGTTTGAGACCTGAGTAGGCTGAGTAGCTGGACTGACAGGCGGGAGGCTGGTTATATTCTGAATTTCTTTTCTTTTCTTTTTTTAATACAATTATCTGTTTTCTTATGGACTTAGTTCCTATGATGTAATTGGTCTGGCTAATTCTGGCCTAGGAGACATTGATTGGAGTCTTCACAGTCAGAATTGGATGCTGGGGGAATACTTTATTGATTCACTCAGTGAAATCATGATAGCACGAATGTCAGGAGAAAAGGGCAAGAAGAAAGCAAGGCAGAGCCAGATATCTAGATGATGACTTCCCAGGAAAAAGGAAATGATGTGGAAAAGTTCAGGATGGGTTTATTTATTTATTTATTTAGGTCCTAGAGACAATTCTGCTGCCTGGTGGAAGATAGATTCCTGTGCAATCCTGAGCAAGTTCCCACCTGTGCGTAGGGGGAAACAGAGAGGAGTGAAATGCATTTGAGACCCTGGGAAAGTCCCCAGGGCTAAGATGGCAGATGTAAAATACAGAAGAGATCAAAGGAGAACGTGAGGCCCGGATGGCCAAAGGGCAAATGCACTTCACAGGACCAAATCTGTGCATGGGTCTGTTCCAAGAAGTTGTGTTATCCTAGGAAAGGACATGGTTTTCCCAAACCTCTGTCGAAGACACCTTTTGGGTGGTCATGGCTGAGGTCTATTTTGTCCTGGAAACTCCATGTGGGTCTGCATGCACACGAGTGATTTCTAGGGATCTTTCCTATGGCTAAGGGAGCTTCTCAATATCACATCATCCACTCACAGAAATTCAACTGAGGCCGTGGTATTCAATGCTTCCTACCTAACATGGTTCTGTCCTTTGGTTCCCAAGTTATAAAAACCTATGTGTGTGTGAGAGAGACAGTGAGAGAGAGAGAGATTTATATAAGTATCTATTTGCCTATCTATCTGTCTGTCTGTCTGTCTATCTATCTATTATCTGCCTATCATATCTATTTATCTATCTATCTGCCTATATCTACCTACCTACCTACCTATCTATCCATCTATCTATCTGTCTGTCCATCTGCCCATCCGTCTGTCTATCCACTTGTCTATCTATGTCTGTTTATCTGTCTGAGTGTTGGGCAGTCAGTTGGTCTGTCTTTCTCTCTGACTACCTGTGTGTCTAACTATCATTATCTATAGATACATAGACAGACAAATATACAGATTGACAGACATACAGACTGACAAACATATAGATATAGATACAGATATAGATATAGAAATATTTAAAGTATCTCTCAAGTGTTTTTGTTTTAGGAATTGGAATTTTTTTCCTCTCTCAAATGCTGTTTGGTCATTTATTGACATTTTTTGTAAATCTTTCTTCTAAGGGATGGCTTGTCTATTTCTGGAGTCAATAATCAATAAGGTCCCCTCAGCGGCCCAAACATTTTCCTTCTGACAAATATGTTTCCCATCCCCTCTTTATATTTCTTACTTCTTAAATTCTTAATTCTTAAAACCCTTTGGTTTCTAACCTTAATAATCCTTGTACAACCCATGGCCACACAGACCAAATACTGTGGGTTTTTAAAAATTAGATACTAACTTTATCCTTTATGTAAAAGCCTATTCTTCTTTTTGAGATTTTTTTTTCAAGCCCTAGTGTCAGGCATGTTTGAGGTTCATTTGTTTATTTTGGCATATGAGTACATTTCCTCCAAACACTCTTTGTGACCATTATTCTCTTTACTTTTCAGTTTCACCTTGGTTTATTTTGCTTAAATTTAGCCTCATTCCCCCCAAATAGAAATAAAAATCAATATTATTTCCATAATCTGGCTTATATATAGATTTAGATACACATACATATTCATGTGTGAAGAAACCAAGCTGTAATTTCTTTGATAATTCTTAGCAAGAGACTAAGTTTACTCAGGTCACTATATATATTTATATGTGTGTGTGTGTGTGTGTGTGTGTGTGCAAATGTGCAAGCCATACTCCTGTCTCTGTTGGTTCCCTTTGTCACTCCAGGGCAATGGCCTGGTCTCTGGAAAGTACAGAGAAGGTCAAGGTCAGACTTCAACCACTTCCTTCTTCCTCCTCACTTAATCCTATTCACCTCAGGAGGCTTCCTTGAAAATTCCCCCTCCTATGTCCTTGTGGAAATAAACCACATTAACCATGTCATTGCTCTAACAGCTTGTGATCATCTAACACATCATTCAATATTTCCCTTCTCCCTGCACCCCCTTACTGGGTTTGTTGGTTATCTCTACCATGACTGTATGCAGCTGAGAGAATCCCAGTTTAGAGCTTATTGAATGGAGAATTAATGAGAAGACATTAATTTGAATCCCTAGAGAAAGGCAAGTCCTGTCTCCCAGATAATGGGCAGGCATGAATCTCCAGAAGAAGGGAAGTCCCACCTCCAGGTGGTGGGCATCCTAAGTTACTAGAGGAAGGTAAGTCCAGTCCCCAGATGATGGGCTTGCCAGAATTCCTAGAGAAGAGAAGTTCCATCCCCAGATGCTTACCCATCTATCCATCCATCTATCCATTATTTATCTACTATCCATCTGTCCATCTGTCTATCCATGCACCCATCTATCTATCCATCTATCATCTCTCTGGCTATCCATTCATCCATTCCTCCATCTGTTCATCTATCTATCCATCCATCTAGCTATCCATCTACCCACACATCTATCCATCTATGTATCCATCAATCCATCTGTCTACATATCTATCTATCCACCTATCCATCCATCTATCTGTCTGTCTATCTATCTGTCTGTCTGTCTGTCTTTCTGTCTGTCCATCATCTGGTTAGACTGGCTGATGAGTTAATTAGAATTAATGGATTCAAATGAATTCATCAGGATGCATTAGAGAATGAACTGATGAACCCAAATTAATGAGAACTTATAAACCAGCACATATTAATGAGTCGGGCTTAATTAGAATGGTTCCTTAGCATTCATTAATTCATTACATTGCGTTAATTTGTGGTAGCAGGCAGTGGCAGTCAGCAATTGGGTTTCCATGGAGATAGGTAGTTGGGTGACATTTGTCTTGAGTAGAGGGGTGCCACCTGGGTTTGCACTCCAGGCCAAAGAATGCATCTATGGCCATGCAGGATGTTTCCCTGCAGCGAGCAACAAGCCAAAGCCTGTCCCCACAGTGAACCTGACACCTTGTGAGAATCATTAATTATTATGTTATCACATTTATTATATTCTTATATAATTATTATTCTCTTATTATTTTATTTGTATTATATTATTACATTATATTGTTATGTTATTGCATTATTATAATATAGTATATCATTATTGTATTATTTGTATTATTATATTATATTGTATTATTTGCATTATATTATCTTATGTTGTACTATGATATATTACTATGTTATTATATTGTACATTATTATTATTATTATTACTAATATTATTATTTGGTCATGGGGCTTGAACTCTGAGCCTGGGTGCTATCCCTCAGCTCTTCAGCTCAAGGCTAGTGCCCTACCATTTGAGACACATATATGGGGCTACTTCTGGTTTTCTGGTGGTTAATTGGAAATAAAAGTCTCATGGACTTTCCTGCCTGGGCTGGCTTTGAACCATGATCCTCAGATCTCAGCCTCCTGAGTAGCTAGGATTACAAGTGTGAGTTCCCAGCTCCCAGCTAATTATATTATTTGTATTATTGTATAAATGTATTATTATTCTATATAATTGTTATGATATATTATTGTATGTTATACTATATTATATTGTTACAATATATTATTATTGTGTTATATTATAATACTCTTCTATTCTATTCAATTATTATTATATCATATTATTATATTATTGTATCATATTATTATATTATTATATTCTCTTATTTGTACTATTATATTATTGTATTACTACACTACATTATATTATTACATTATGTGATTATGTTATATTATTATTCTATTCCAGTTTATTATTAAAATATATTACTATGCTATTATATTGTGTTATTACATTATGTTATTCTATTCTATTATTCTATGTGATTATTACATTATATTATTATATTATCATATTATGTTACTATGGTTTTATGTTATATTGTTTGTATTATATTATTGCATTATACTGTATTTTTATATTATTATATTACTATCTTACATTTTATTATTGTACTATAATTTTATTCTATTGTATTATTAATTAATTATATTATATAATTATATTATTGTGTATAACATTATTATTCTGTTACATTATAATTATGTTATTATTGTATTATTGTATCATTATATTATTATTGCTAGAATACGATAATTATAATCCTTATTATTTTTATTTTGAGTCCACTCCAGTGATTTTTTGGTGTGCAAATTAGGTTGAGGTTTGCTAATTGACTGTGGGTAAAAAAGTTAAATCAAATTAAATCCAACTAAACCTAATTTATTACATTATATTATTATATTATTGTGGTGTTACATTATATTATAATATTACTATGCTATTTTATTATTTTACATTATATTATGTTATTGTATTATATTATTGTGGTGTTACATTATATCATAAGATTACTATTCTAGTCTATTATTGTCACATTATATTATCATATTGTTGTGTGATATTATCCTGGTTTTGCATTATATTATATTACTTTTCTATTCAATTATTCCATACATTATAATATTATTGTGATAATACATTATATTATAATTATTCTATTCTTGTGATAGTATAATTATTCTATTCCATTATTATCATATTATATTTTTATATTATTGTTTTATATTCTTGTGGTGTTGCATTCTATTATAATTTTACTGTTCTATTTTATTATTATCACATTATATTATATTATACTGTTGTGGTGTTACATTCTATTATATTACTATTCTATTTTATTATTATCACGTTATATTATTATATTATTGTGGTCTACATTCTATTACAATATTACTATTCTATTCTATCCTATTATCACATTATATTATTATGTTATTGTATTGTGTTATTGTGTTATTACATTATATTATATTAGTCTGTTCTATTCTATTATAATTACATGATATTATTTTATTTTTATTATATATTTTCCCCTGATATTGTTAAATTTCTGGGCGCTGTTGCTGCTCATTCAAAGCCAGCCATGTGGTCCTGGGGTTTGTTGTGAAGCTATCCACATCTTCACATGAATTTACTTCATGTCTTCATATGACTTGGGGGTGGAACTTCCCTTCATCTAAGAACTCAGGCAGGCCATCACCTGGGGGTGGGACTTCCCTACCTCTAGGGATTCAGGCATATCCAACAAGTGAGAGACAGACAGACAGACAGAAGGGAGTTGCAGAATTCTTATGTCTTTCCAATATATTATTTTTTTTTAAAAGCCAGAAATCAGTATTTCTCTGTGAGGCATTTTTTTGTTCAGAGAATGAAGATTCTGGATTTAAAAGGGGGAAAAAATGAAATCAGTATGAGGCCATTCTCCGATTATTCTCCCCTATTTTTCTTGAGTACTTTCAAAGACATTGTTTTCTTAAAAGAGGAATTGTTATTTAAATTCATTACCAGTAGAATAATATACAGATATGGAAGTGGGGTGCCTTGTGGGACGGTCACATAATGGATAAACAATACATAACCAATAAAGTGAGGAGCAGATGATGAACAGGTTGTTTGTGCAAAGGTCAGGAAGCTGAGGCAAGATGGTAAAGACCGGGGTACATGGAGCAGGGCGGGTGAGATGAATGGGAAGGGGAACAAATAAGCAACGCATCAGGAATAATCAAGATGTATCCACATATATATATATACACATATAAATATGTATATTTATCATATATAATATATAATAAATGCATAGAGATATGTAAAATATGTATACATATGCACAAATATACAAATTCATAAAATATGTGTATATACATACACCAATATATAAATACATAAAATAAGAATATATGTACACAAATATAGAAATATATAAAACAAGTACATATACACACAAATATGTAAATTTATAAAATAAGTATATATACACACCAATATATAAATATATAAAATGAGTACATATATACACACCAATATATAAATGCATACAATGAGTACATATATATACATACCAATATATAAATGCATAAAATAAGTATATGTATACACACCAATATATAAATGCATAAAATGAGTATATATGTACACACAAATATATAAATACACAAAATAAGTATATATACACAAATATATAAATACATAAAATAAGTATATATACCCCTACATATATAAACATATAAAATAAGTATACATATATACACAAATATATAAATATAAAAAATAAATATACACACACATGTATATGATGAGGTCAGTAGGAAATAGGAACTGAGTTAGGGTAAACAGACTAGATAGAATGGGGAAAGGTGGAAGAAAGGTGGGTTGAACAGGAGGGACTGCATACTTAGAAGGACACACTAAATTGTGACACACACAAACACATACCACTTTGTGCCACTTTGTGAAGTTTAGGAAAATTTAAATTAAACTTTAAAAAAATACAAAGAAAGGACACCTCAGCAATAGTTAATGCCTTGTTTGTCATCCTAGTGACTCAGGGGAGGCTCAGATCTGGAGGACGGAGGAGTAGAGGCCAGCTTCAGTTGGTAAATTCTACTAATTTCCCTCTCTAAAATAGCCTGCTCTTCAGAAATCTGGAGCCATGAGCCAAATTCTATTATTATTATTACTATTTTAAAAGAATTATCTAGAGCTGTCATAAAAGTGAATAATAGACTAAAAGTGTTATTTTTTTAAAAAAAAAAAAAGCATTTGAGCCATAGTGCTGGTGGCTTATGCCTCTCATCCCAGCTATTCAGGAGGCTGAAATCTGGAGGATCATGATTCAAAGATAGCCTGGGGCAGGAAAGTCCACAAGACTTGAATCTCCAATGAAACCACCAGAAAACCGTAAGTAGTGCCATCTATGGTTCAATGTGGTAGCATACTCACCTTGAGCTGAAGAAGCTCAGGGACGTGCCCAGATCCTGTGTTCAAGACCCAGGACTGAGAAAACAACACAAAACAAAAATGTATCAGTGTACAAATATTTGTTTTATATACACAATTCATATAGATGTACAAATATAGATGTGGATAGTTCTTGCACCAATATTTGTATTTTTTATATACACCCTCAGCTTTATATCACTTAAAAAATTTTTCTGCATACCTGCATAGATCTATCCTGTTTCTATCCTGTTTCTATTCACAGTTTCATCTGTGTTTCATCTGTGATTCCATCTAGTAGCCTATCAAAAATCTATATATTCGAGACCTCCCATCTAAGAAAAACTCAGGACCAGATGGGTTTAGAGTGGAATTCTACAAGGCCTTCAAAGCAGAGCTCACACCAATAGTCCTCCAAATCTTCAATGAAATTGAAAGAGAAATTTCACTACTGAACTTTTTCTATGAAGCCATCATAACCCTCATCCCAAAACCAGGCAGGGACTCATCAAAGAAAGAGAACTATAGACCCATTTTTTGATGAACATCGATGCAAAACTTCTCAACAAAATTTTGGCCAATCAACTTCAACAATTCACAAAACCATACACATGATCAAACAGGATTCATTTCAAGGATGCAAAGCTGGTTCAATATATGCAAATCAATTAATATAATTCATCACATCAATAGGAGCAAGGATAAGAACCAAATGGTTATCTCAATAGATGCAGAAAAAGCATTTGACAAGATCCAACACCCCTTTATGATGAAGGTTCTGCAAAAACTAGGAATCCATGGAACATTCCTCAATACAATAAAGGCTGTATATAACAAATATACAGCCAGTATTATACTTAATGGTGAAAAACTAAAGCCATTTCCTCTTAACTCAGGAATGAGACAAGGCTGTCCACTCTCTACACTTCTCTTTAAAATATTATTAGAATGCCTAGTTAAAGAAGTAAGACAAGATGCAAACATAAAGGGGATCCAAATAGGGAAAGAAGTAAAACTCTCCCTCTTTGCAGATGACATGATCTTGTACTTAAAGAATTCCACAGACTCCACTCCCAGATTACTCGAGCAGATTTGAAACTTTGGCAAAGTAGCAGGGTATAAAATTAACTCTCAAAAATCAATGGTTTTTATGTATGCCAACAATGAGAAATGCAGCTGAAATCAGGAATACAACTACTTTTGTAATAGCCCCACAAAAAAATAAAATACCTAGGAATTAACTAAGGAAGTGAAGGACCTCTACGATGAAAACGTTAAAAACCTGAAAAAGGATATCAAAGGAGAACTTAGCAAGTGGAAAAACTTCTCATGCTTCTGGATTGGAAGGACCAACATCATGAAAATGACAATGCTTCCCAAGGCTATCGACAAATTCAATGCGGTGCCTACCAATATTCCAACCTCATTCTTGAGTGAAATAGAAGAAGCAATCAAAAAATTCAGATAGAACAATAAAAGACCCAGAAGAGCAAAAACGATCCTTAACAGAAAGAAGCTGGAGGAATATCAATACCAAATTTGAAACTCTACTGCAAAGCCATAGTAATCAAAACAGTTTGCTACTGGCACAAGAACAGACCTGAGGATCAATGGAATCGACTTGAAAACCCTGAAATGAACCCACAGACCTATAGCCACCCAATCTTTGATAAGGGAGCTAAAAAAATAGCATGAAAGAAAGACAGCCTCTTCAGTAAATGGTGCTAACTAAATTGCTTAATCACCTGTAGAAAACTAAAGCTACATCCTTATATATCACCTGCACCAGAATCAACTCCAAATGGATCAAAGACCTCGGAGTCAAAGCAGACACTCTGAAAACATTACAGGAAGGAATATGAGAAAACCTAGGT
>NW_012267245.1:415987-423985 GCF_000151885.1 Dipodomys ordii | reverse complement strand
AAAAAAAAAAAAAAGAAATGTGTATACTGACACAATTCTCCATTGTATGACAATATTATATATGTATGTAGGTGTGTGTGTGCGTGTGTGTGTGTGTGTGTATACCAGTATTTGTGCTCATGGCCTGGTTCTCTTGACACACTTCCTCATGAACAGCTGACGCTGAACTACTTGAATTAGACCTCCAAGTCAAGCGTTTTGCTCTTGAATCAAAGACAGAATTTCACTGACTTAGCTGCCCGTAATCTCTAGCTATTCAGGAGGAGGGTAAGATCTGGAGGATCGAAGCCAGTCCAGGGCAAGTAAAAGTCCGTGAGATTCTGATCTGCAATGAAACCACCAAAAAACCGGAAGTGGTGCCATATTGGTATCTATGGCTCCAAGTGGTAGAGTGCCCAGTCTTGAGAGAAAGGTCAGGGACAGTGCCCAGCACCCTGAGTACAAGCCCCAGGACTGGCGCGCGCGCGTGCGCGTACACACACACACACACACAGAGTATTTTATCTAACATGGAAGCAACTAGAAAACTTGAAGGCTAAGATTAATTTTTTCTTAAAAGTACAGTTCCCAAAGGTCACTTTACAAAGGTGTGTTTTTCAGGTTAGAATTTTCAGTAGACTTGTATTCTGTCTTCCATTATTTAACAGATTTGATCTGGAGAGAGAGTTTGTGTGTGTGTGTGTGTGTGCATACATGTATACACACACATATATATACACACATACATATGTGTATATACATATATATGTGTATATACATACATGTATGTGTGTATATATGTATATACACATATGTATGTATATATATATAGTGAGCTTTGGGAGTTGTATTTTTTTTCATGGAGCAAATTGTCTATCATGGTCTATGAGCTTTTCAATGCAGTTATTTCTTCAACATTGGGTGACATGTACATTTCTTTCGTTTTGCATAGCATCAGCTTTTCCCTGTTTCCCACTTGTTCCCTCCCTCCCATCGCTGCCATTGTGTTGCTTAGTTCATTTTGGTAAATGTCCAGGGCAGCTGATGGGTCCCACTGTTGTATGTTTTTCCCTGACTCCCTCTAGTTCTGTGTCGTCCTCCTGGTTTCCCTCCGGTGTGCACATATATACCATACATGTAATCAGCAGCATGGAGTTATTTAGTAGTGATTCGACCAGATAAGTGGAAGTCCTTTGTTTCTTAATTCCTGTAATTTTGTCGTATTACCTAACATTTTGGATTTAACATCCACTTATCAGGGAGACAATGTGCTGTTTGTCTCTTTGCTCTTGGCTTACCTTGCTCAACATGATTTCTTCTAGCTCCATCCATTTCCCTGCAAATGCCATTATTTTGTCCTTTCTAATGGCTGAGGAATATTCCATTGTGTATAGATACCACAATTTTTGGATCCATTCATCTGTGGTGGGACATCTGAGTTGTTTCCATATCCTTGCTATTGTGAACAGTGCTGCAATAAACATGGAGGTGCATGTGTCCTTGTATACTGGTTCCTGTTGTTCAGGATAGATGCCTAGAAGTGGTATGACTCGATCATAAGGAAGGTCAATATTTAGCTTTCTGAGGACCCTCCAGACTGCTTTCCAAAGTGGTTGTATAAGTGTACATTCCCACCAGCAGTGTAATAGCGTTCCTCTTTCTCCACATGTCCTCCAGCATTTGTCCTTGGCTGACTTGAGGATGGGGCCATTCTGACTGGGGTAAGGTGGTATATCAGGGTTGTCTTTATTTGCATTTCCTTCACAACCAGGGATGGTGAACATTTTCTCATGTGTTTCTTTGCCATTTTTATCTCTTCTTCTGAGAAGTCTCTCTTTAGTTCCCTTGCCCATTTAGTAATTGGTTTGTTAGGTTTGGGAGGGATTAGTTTCTTGAGTTCCCTGTATATACTGGATATTAACCCCTTGTCTGATATATTGCTAGTAAATATTTTTTCTCAATTTGTTGGTTGTCTTTCTAGCTTGTTTGCTATAGTCTTAGCTGTGCAGAAACTTTTTATTTTAAGGTAGTCCCATTTGTCAAGTCTCTCTCCAATTTGTTGTGACCCTGGGACTCTGTTCAGGAAGTTCCTGCCTGTGCCTGTAAGTTCAAGTTTCTCTCCTACTCTGTCCTGCAGTAGTTTCAGCGATTCAGGTTTAATGTTAAGGTCTTTAATCCATTTTGAGTTGATGTTGGTGCATGGTGATAGGCTGGGGTCTACTTTTAGTTTTCTGCATGTGGCCTCCCAGTTTTCCCAGCACCAGTGGTTGAAGAGGCTGTGTTTCTTCCTCTGTACGTCTTTAGCTCCTTTGTCAAAAATCAGCTGACTGTAGACATGTGGTTTTATTTCTGGATCTTCTATTCTATTCCATTGGTTTCAGGTCTGTTTTTGTGCCAGTACCATGCTGTCTTTATTATGGCTCTATAGTGGAGTTTAAGTTCGGCATGGATATCCATCCCTCCCATGTTGTCTTTTTTTCCTAGAATTGTTTTGGCTATTCTAGGTCTTTTGTTGTTCCATATGAATTTTTGGCGTCTTTTCTGTATTTCAGAAATGTACATCTTTGGGATTTTAATAGGAATTGCAATGAATTTGTATATTAATTTTGGCAGTATTGCCATTTTCACTATATTGTCTGCCTATCCAAGAGCATGGAAGGTCTTTCCATTTCCTAGTGTCTTCTGTAAC
Source organism: Dipodomys ordii (assembly GCF_000151885.1). Classification (NCBI taxonomy): domain Eukaryota; kingdom Metazoa; phylum Chordata; class Mammalia; order Rodentia; family Heteromyidae; genus Dipodomys; species Dipodomys ordii. The sequence continues at coordinate 421,317 of NW_012267245.1, read as the reverse complement.
TGTTTATAATTTACATTAAATAGTTCTTTTACATCTTTGGTTAGGTTAATTCCTAAATATTTTATTTTGGAGGAGGGGTTGTGAATGGGGTTACTTCCTTTATTTCCCTCTCTGATTGTACATTGTCAATGTACAGGAAGGCAACTGATTTTTGTGGGTTGGCTTTGTATCCTGCTACTTTGCCAACATGGTTTATAATTTCTAAGAGTTTGGGGATGGAGTTTTTGGGACCATGAAGGTATAGTATCGTGTCATCTGCAAAAAGGGATAGTTTAACTTCTTCTTTCCCTATGCAGAGCCCTTTAATGTCTTTTTCTTGCCTTATTGCCCTGGCTAAGGGTTCCGACTATATTGAAGAGGAGTGAAGACAGTGGCATCCTTGCCTTGTTCCTGATTTTAGGAGAATTGGTTGTAGTTTTTCCCCATTAAGTATAATATTGGCTATTGGTCTGTCATATATGGCTTTCATTGTTTTAAGGAATTTTCCTTCTATTCCTATTTTCTCCAGTGCTTTTAACATGAATGAATGTTGTATTTTATCAAAAGCCTTTTATGCATCTGAAGCTGGATTTCCTATGGAGTAAAGACGGGGTGACATTGATGGAAGTGAACATTTTGGGGTACACACTCCTTTCGGGTCCTTATGATCACTCCTTCAGCTATGAGCGGACCATCTATCTGATCCTTTGCCTTTTCAGTACTGCACCAAATGACCAAGCTATGATGGAAATGAGGTGTGTGTGTGTGTGTGTGTGTGTGTGTGTGTGTGTGTGTGTGTGTGGTGCCAGTGCTGAACTGGGTACTCTCCCTGAGCTTTTCCCTTTTTGCTCAAGATGATCATTCTATCCACTTGAGTTGCACAGCCCCATTTTTGGCCTTTTGACGATTCACTGGAGATTAGGGACTCATGCACTTTCCTGCTCTGGGTTGGCTTTGATCCATGATCCTCAGATCTCAACCTCTTGAGTCACTGGGATGACAGGCATGAGCCACCAGTGTCCACCTAAAGAGTTCTTATTTCCTCCATGCTCTGGGGTCTCCTTTACCCTATGTGTATTCCAGCACACATTTTCTGTGTTCTTGAGCTTCCCTCAAATGAGAGGATGAAATTATGTGAACTTTTCCTTAAGCATATTATCTCCAGTTACTTATGAGAAAAACCCACATCAAAAATCTAAATCACATCTTTGCAAATCATCCAACCAGAGCTCAATATTCTACTACTCCCCTGAGTATGACGGACACCCCCATTATAAAACTCAGGTGCTTGGTGCTAGGTGTTCAGTCAGAGCTCATGTTAATTTCATGTTGGAGAACATTACATTTGAGAGGCTCAATTCCCACCCATCTGTGAGGAAATTTAGATTTATTTTCACATCTTGAGAATGTGGTAGGAAAGTTCAACATGGAAAGAAGTGAGTTTGCATAAATCAAATTAAGTAAGAATTTCCAATGTGGGCTCCTAGCTGACAGCTGAAATATCACTGTGAGTGGCACAGACCACTGCCCAGGGAGCTGTAGCAATGGGTGGACTAAATGAGTATGCCACAGAGCCGGGTGTCTTGAAAGAGACCCACCAAGGAGGTAGACCAGAAACATAGTTCTATCCCCATTGTGCACCCTGAGACCTCCTGCATGCAGAGAGCACTGGAAAGTGAGCCATTGGCTGCTCTTCCCCATCCCCAGCTCAACCCCTGACTCACCTGCCACCAGGATCATGGGTGTGATTTGTCCCTCCTCCTTTATGTTCCTCTTGTAGAAGACAATGACATTTTCCATTTGCAGAAGAACTTGGCAATAGTTTTCACCAAAGTCTGCCATGGAAGAAGTAATTGTGTTCAGTGCGCTAGAGTTCCACCATCTCATTTCATAGTCCCCTGTTCCAGGTGGAGTTAACCGGTCTCCTCTCTCTCTGGATGAATTCTGGGTTAAGGAATCTGGCTCCTAATCCATCCCATGAACTTTCTTGGAGTTCAAATGCTTGTAGTTTGGGTGGAGAATTCCACCCCGCTTCAAAAAGAGCACAGAAAAACAATTCCTGAATTCTCCTCCATCCCCAAACCATCATAGAAAAGTATTTCCACGAATCCACACACACTTGTTCTAGGTCTGACCACATGTCAATATGTGAAGGTTTGCACTTTTATTGATATTTTGTCTTCTATAGCTAAGGTTTCAGAAAATGAGACCAGTTTTCCTCAACAGTTGGACTGTCGAGTACAAATGTACTCTTTAAAAAAGATTTTTATTATCTTTTCTTTTCTTTCTCCCTCCCCCAGCTTCTACTCCTCTTTTCGCTGTATTTGATTCCAGTGTCCTGCATCTTATATATACATTTTTATAATTTGGGGAGGGGAAGGGAAATAACAAAATGCTTAAATAAGGATGTAGGTTGACCCATTGTAACAATGAGATGTACAAGACATTATGCTGTAAACGAACTTTATTATATTTTAAAAATGTATTTCTCTTATTTTCATGTATATTTTTATCTTTTTAAAAACATGGTATTTAAAAATATTTTACTGTCTTTTAAAATATTTTAAATTATATTTTAATATTTATCTTTATATTTTTATTACCTTTAAATATATCTTCAATTATCTTTTCTAAATTAAAATTTTTTAATTCATTTTTACTCTAGAGTTGGTATACAGAGGGGTCACAGTTTCATACATCAGGTAATCAGCACTATATTTCTTTATCTTTTAATCTTTAAATATATTGTGTTATCTTTAAGTGGTTTGACAGAGGAGTTGCCATTCAATAAATCAATCTGTGAATACAATACAACTGGATCCATATTGAAAATATATGGTTTTTTTTGCCAGTCCTGGGGCTTGAACTCAGGGCCTGAGCACTCTCCCTGAGCTTCTTTAACTCAAGTCTAGCACACTACTACTTGAGCTCCAGGGCCACTTCTGGCTTTTTCTGTGTAGGTAGTATGTTGAGGAATCAAACCCAGGGCTTCATTCATGCTAGGTGAGAAATATACCATTGAGCCACATTCCCTGCCTGGAAATATATGCTTTTAAATATTTTTTCCAATGAGTCCAAAGCACAAAAATACCTGACATCCTAGATTCAGCATGTTGCACAGATTTTATTTTCCACTTCAACCCATATGAATTGCTTTTGGATGCCTATAAAATACTTGCTTTTGTGGAATGCAACTGTTTTGTATAACCACTGAGTGTTCATAAAATGTTACTTTAAAATTTTCAATTCAACTATTCCCCAGAGGAATTGGGATTACAGATAAACCAGACTCGTATCTGCTTGTCTTGTTCAGATAATTTTAAATTATAAAAATAGGTATTTCACCATGATTAAAAATAAATAAATAAATAAACCTGAGGTCAAGTTTGCACCCTGGGAACTGCTTCTAACCACTAAAGCCATTCCCACCCCACACCCCAATGAAGTGACATTGATCAGGAAAGATCTTTTGTATTGGTCAACTGCGTGGATAAATCCCAACTCTTGTGTGCCACCAACCACTGAGAGATCAATTTTTTAAATGCAATAATAAAAATAAAACACTGGACTTACTATCTTGCCCATGTAATTGTAACCCCTCTGTACAGTATTTTCACAATAAAAATTTTTTTAAAAAGATGAGTAATTTCAGAATTTCCTAGGAAGAAGTGAGCACTTAGACAGTGGCGGTGACATCAACACTGAACTACTTGTGATGTTTCTAGATTTCACAGCCATGGATTGCAAGATCTGAAGAATCTCACTCACTGAGTGTATGCCCTGTGTTTTGACTCATGCCTTCCTTGCACACCACAGTGTACTTACAGTCAGCTACAAAGACTCCATTCTGGTTCTTCATGCACATAACAGTGTATTTTTGGCACTTTTCCTTTTTCATGAAAATCAATAAGACAAACCAGCCATGAAGTCTTTATTTCCAATCAATACATTCCAGTAATTTTCTCCAATCTGGCTGAGTGGCAGAGGACACAGGAGATGCTCTTTTAAAAACTCATGCTCCCATTCTTGTCATTCTTATTCTGTTAATTCTATGATGATGATGATGATGATGATGTGCATGTCCTGGATCTTGAACTCAGGGCTAGGTTGCTGTCCTTGCACTTCTTTTTGCTCAAGGCTGGCACTCTACCAATTAAGTCCCAGCCCCACTATTGGTTTTTTCTGTCTATGTGGTACTGAGGAATTGAACCTAAGGCCTCATGCATGCTAGGTGAGCACCCTTACCACTGAGCCAACTTTCCAGTCCTATTGTTACTATTTTTGTGCAGATTCTGGGGCTTGAACTCAGAACTAGAGTGCTGTTTCTTAGGGTTTTTGTGCTCAAGGCTCATGCTCTACCAATTTGAACCAAAGCTCCAATTCCTGTTTTATTTTGTTTTGTTTTAGGGGTTAATTGTAGGTAAAAACCGCATAGACTTTTCCTGCCCCCCGCTGGCTTTGACCCATAGGATCCTCCAGATCTCAGCTTCTTGAGTAGCTGGGATGACAGACATGAGCTACCAGGACCTGGTTGTGGGTTGAATAGTTTTATGGTCATGTCAAGACAAGAGGATTCATCCAGAGGTCTTTCCATGGAAGCTGTTTGTCAATCTAAGTCAAATTCATTTGCCACATACATAATGCTGGTGAGTGATCGAACTAGATGCTGGCATTAATAACACCATAGGCATGTGTCCCTGTAGGTAGAGGGTCTGTGGTCATGTTCCACTCCATGTTGAGCTATGTATTCAGTGGAAGAATGAACATAGGAGGGTTTGTGTAGTGTTTCTGGCTCTGTGATCTCAAGATAGCCAGTAATCATCAATTGACTAGTGGAAACCATTCATCATTTTCTTTTCTAAACACTTAGATTGTCCCTTCCAGACCAAAGACTCTACAGCTGTGAGAAGCCTATGGTTCTGTGCTATCTCAAGGGCCAGGGAGAGTGTGTTTCTTACACGATATAAAAGGTATCAGTTAATACTTGACCATCCTCACTAGCCACAAGGTGTTGCATGAGGAGTCTTAGGGGTCCTCCCTCCTAGATCTTTGCCAGGTTCCCTGCAAGAAAGACCAGGGTGCATCACTCCCCATCTACCTAGAGGACAAATGTGCCATTGAATGCATCAGGCTTTTCTTGTCTTTCACGTGAAAACCATTGCATCTTCAGAGTTAGTAGGAAGAAAATGCAGTATTGACGTGCTACCTGACACATAATGCAGCTGCCTTTAGCTTTTACACTGATGAGGAAATCATCAGGACAGGATAGGGAGTTGAAAGGTGCAAAGGCATTTGCCTGATTATCAAGACACACAAATCCACGTGTTATTAAAAATAGCAACACTGGGGCT
>NW_012267245.1:407838-413992 GCF_000151885.1 Dipodomys ordii | reverse complement strand
GTATGTGTGTGTATGTGTGTGTGTGTGTGCCAGGTGTGTGTGCCAGGTGTGTGTGTATGTGTGTGAGCCAGGTGGTTGTGTGAATGTGTTTTGCTACCACTTGAGCCATTGCAACATCTTTAGCTTTTTCTGTGTATGTGGTATTGAGTAATCGAACCCTGGGCTTCATGCATACTAGGTAAGCACTCTACTACTTTAGCCACATTCCCAGACCATGTTTTTCTATTTTTATTTTTACTTTTTGGGGGTCCGGTCATGGGGCCTGAACTCTGGGCCTGGGTGCTGTCCCTCAGCTCTTCAGCTCAAGGCTAGTGCTCCACTTGAGCCACAGTGCCACTTCCGGCTTTTTTCTTTTTGTTTATGTGCTGCTGAGGAATCGAGCCCAGGGCCTCATGCATGCAAGGCAAGCACTCTACCACTGAGCCACCTTCCCAGCCCTTCTCTATTTTTAATAGCAGGTAGATTCATGTGTCTCTCTGATGAGGAAAATGCCTTTCTATCTTTCAACTCTCTGTTGTGTGTGGAAGAGTGCCTATCCAGTCCAAAAGCTTAGGCAACTGTATAAGAATTTAAATGGGGGTAATATATCAGCATTGCATTTAATCCCTACCTCCCTATGTGCATTGGGCTTAAAAATGTTTTTTTGTCGGTGCTGGGTCTTGAAAACGGCCTGTCCCTCAGCTCTTCAGCTCAAGGTGAACACTTTACCACTTGAGCCACATATATAGCCCCACTTCCAGTTTTCTAATAGTTCATTGGAGATAAGAGTCTCATGGATATTCCTGTCTTAAGCTGGCTTTGAACCACAATCCTCATATCTCAGCCTCATGAGTAGCTGAGATGACAGTTGTGACAGCAGTGCCCAGCTGTGCAATGGTTTTCATGTGTCTCTGAGCCATGGTGTCACCATATGGGACTCTACAAGAGAGGCATGGCCCAGCCTCCTCTACTCCACGCAGTCAGGGTTGAGTCTGTGTTGGCCTCGATGGGGAACAGCAGTGAGGATGAGAACTGGGGAAAGAAGAGAAGAGAAAGGTGCTGACATGTGTAATGGCAAGTGGTCCTCTAGATCCATGGGGAGGGATACACCCTGGTCATTGTTACAGACAACCCAGAGAAGGTCCAGGAAGGAGGACCCTTGAGATTCCTTTTACAAAGCCTCAAGTCTAGTGAAGATGGCCAATTCATAATGTCACTTTTGATAATTGGTAAGCAAAACTCCCCCCTACCCTCGAGATGAAAACACAGAATCATGGGCTTCTCAGAGATACAGGGTCTTTGATCTCGAGGGCACCATTTAAATTTTTAGAAAAAGAAGTAATGAATGGTTTCCTTTGATATATTGATATCTTTAGGTCTCTTGAGACCCCAATGCTAGGAATAGCAGATGATCCATCCTGTGTTCATTCCTTAACTGAGTAGCTCATAATGTACCATAACCATAGACTTTCAATCTATATGGACATTGTGTGCATATGGCCTTATTAATGCCAGCATCTAGTTTAATCATTCACAAGCTCTTTGTGTGTGATGAAGTTAGATTGACACACAACTTCCATGGAAAACACTCTAGATGAATTATTTCACCTTGATGTAGCTAGAAGACAGGCAGGCAGATAGAGAAAGAGATAGAGACCAATGAAGAAATAAATATAGATGGATAGATATAGTTATAGATGAATAAATATGTAGAGAGATACATCAATAGGTAGGTAGATAGATAGATACCATATAGATAGGTAAAATTCATTCTAGATATAGCTGGTCTCAAACTCCTGGTCCTGCCTCTTCTGTCCCTGTTTATTGGGACCACAACCAATTGTTTGAGATTTCTCAATGATATTTCCAATTTCAATCAATCAATCTATCTACCTACCTACCTACCTATATAAACTTATATAAACCTGGTGGCGTCAGGTTGCATGCATTGTCTTCTTTGACAACCTCACAGGTATGGTGGAGATAGAAAGTGTGCAGGACACCATCCTCTCCACAGGGACAGCATCACTTCCACCAAGATACAATCACCTTGTCATTCAGATCTGTGCTCCCTCCTATAGGTGAAGCCATGGGTGCTCCTCCTTTTCTCTCTTCATCCTTTCTTCTTGTGATCTTGATACTTCTCAGCATGATTTAATAAACAGATTGCACATGCACCCATTTCTGCCTTGGGAGAATCTGTGCTCCTGGGGCCGTGGATAGCATCCAGGAATCTCCTCAGTAGATGAGTGGATGCAAAACATGCATTGCCAGGGCCCAGTGGAATCATATACAGCCCTGAGAAAAAAGAAAGTCATGTCATGGGCAGGGAGATGGATGGATGGAACTAGAACAAGTCATATTAAGTGGGGTGAGCTGAGCTCAGAGAAATGAAGAGCAGATGTTTTCTCTCCTAGGCAAATGTGAGATCTATACCTCCATCTATTTTTATACCTATATTTATAACTATATCTATACCCATATCCATATCTATATCTATACTTATATCTATATCCATCTTTCCACCCATCTATCTATCATCTCTCTATCATCCATCTATCTATCATCTCTCCATTATATATTATTGTATAATGTATTTTATATATATATTATTTTATATTATATATTATATCATATAGTCTATATGTTATAAAAATATTTATTAAATATAACATATGGTATATTATACTATATCTATGTATAATAAATTAATAATATAATATAATAATATATGATATATATGATATAGTATAATATATCTAATTTATCTTATATATTATGTATATTGTATATAATATATTTTAATTAATATATTTAATATATAATATAATTTATGTATATAATATATATTTCTAGTTTATTTATGGTAGTGGTAATGAAAGGAAGAGGGCAGGGGAAGAGGAAACCACAGTGACATATCTATAACTTTGTCTTTCTCTATCCTTCCTTCCCTCCTTCTGTCCCTCCCTCCCTCCCTCCCTCCCTTCCCTCCTATCTATCTCTTTTCTTCTTTCTTTCTTTTTTCTTTCTTTCCTTCTTTCTCTTCCTTCCTTCCTTCCTTCCTTCCTTCCTTCCTTTATTTCCTTCTCTTTTTCTCCTTCCTTCCTTTCTGTCATTCTTTCTTTTTCTCTCACCTTCATTCCTTCCTTCATCTTTCACTTTTTCTCCTTCCTTTCTTCTTTCCTTCCTTCTTGTCTTTCTTCCATTGTTTTCTTCTTTCTTTCTCTTTTTCTCCTTCCTTCTTTCTTTCCTTCCTTCTTTCCTTCCCCCTTTCTTTCTTCCTGTCTTTCTTTCTCCCTCTTTTTTCTCCTTCATTCCTTCTGAAGCTGGATAGACTATGGGGGAAAATAGGATGCAGTCAGCGAATACAGCCAAGACAGGAGATACTCCTTAGTGGATTTCCATTAAGATAAAGAGAAAGAAAGTCATTTAGGGGAAAATGAAGCCAGATCACTCAGGGAAACTGAGGCCCAGTGAAGGCCAGCCAGAAAATGGGTATCTGTAGAGGTGGAAATGACATTTGTGCTTCAGAGAGATGTCTCTGTGAATTCAACATGGATGAGGCTTTGTGACAGGGTGGCCCTTACTGAGTGAAACTTCTATTGCATCCTATCCACCATATGTATTATTATTAATAATATTAATAATAATTTGTGTTGGTCATGGGGCTTGAACTCAGGATCCCGGGCCTCTGGACCCTGAGCCTCTTCAGCTCCAGGCCTGCTGCACTCGACCACTTGGAGCCAATATGGGACCACTTCTGGTTTCCCGGTGGTTTCATTGGAGAGTAGAATCTCACAGGACTTTTTCTGGCCCCAGAGCTGGCTTTGAACCTGGGATCCTCCAGATCTCAGCCTTACCTTCTAAGTAGCTGTGTGTGAGCTTGAGACACACACATACTCATATGCACTCACTCACACACACACACACACACACACACACACACACACACACACACACACTTCACTCCTGCTAAGGAAGCTTGGAAATAGTTTTCCTACGGTGTGTTTTACCTGGATTTCATTGTACTCTGAGTGTAAGTTTGAGATTTACACATAACACTCACACACATACTCACACACACAGCCAGCACTTAACTCCTGCTAAGGAAGCATGGAAATAGTTTTCATATGGGGTGTTTTACCTGGATTTGATTGTGATGTGTGTGTAAATTGACACACACACACACACATCTCCTTTCATTCTACATTGTTTTCCTTAATCATCTCTAAGGTACAGGCATGTACAGCCATTTGTTACCAATATTTCTGGAACTAACTCTCAATTAATGGACTGGTCTGGAGCTAATCTTACTAATAAGTACAATCTTGGACTGTGGTGGATGAATAGGCATCCTCAACATTATGTTTGGATGCTGGTGGCTGCACTCAACAACATAACCTAGCCCAATTCATCCTTTAAAAATATTATGAGTTGTGTATCACCATTCTATGTCATTATGCATGGACCGTTTAATATTTTTGTAGGAGCTATTTTAATGTTACCTGCTCTAATTGTTCTTTTACTAATTTCTTGTGTAGCAGCATAGCTGAATCCATACTTATTGTTAGACAACCACCTTTTGTTATGCTTCCTGTAAATATTTCTGAAACTTGGTATGAAGATTCTGGCATTCAGGTGTTGAGACAATTGAAAGAACTAATGTGCCCTTGTTGATTTGTTGGGCTACTTGTAGCTGATGTTTTTGCCTTTATTTCGTTTGCTGCCTCCTCAGCATCAGCTGTTGTGGCGCTAACACAAAATGTACAAACTGCCCATTATCTTAATCTGCTTGCTTATAATACTACACAGGCTCTACACTTTCAAGGCCGGGTTGATGACAAGGCAGAACAAAAACTAGAAGCATTGTATGAGTCAATATTATCTTTAGGAGAACAAGTCTGTGCTTTGCAAACTTTACAGCAAGTGTGCTGTCATGCCAGGTTTGATTTTATTTGTGTGACCCCTCATATATATAATGAATCAAATTACTCAGACAAATAGCCAGATTAGAACAAACCCTACCTCTGGACTCTAAAGTGGCAAAAACTGCTAAAAAACTGTTTAAACAATTTCAATGCTATATCCCTTCCCTGACTTATGTTAAAGGACTGCTAATGTCATTGCTTGGCCTGGGAATGCTTTTGCTAATGGTTTTTCTATGCCTTCCTTGTATTATGTGTGCACTGCAAAACTCTCTTATGAGGTTAGCCAGCCAGCTACATAAGATCAAGCTCCATATAAATGAATTCCCCCCAAGAGGAACTGCAGCCAGAGATGGGTAAGAGGGGGTGCCAGTCGGACCAACCTAAGACAGGGCTGTCAGCTTCGCTCTGAAGAAGTTCCTGATGATGGGTAAGGCAGACAAGGTGATCACCCAACCTAAGACAGGCAGGTTTGCTTCTTTAAACAAAGACAGGGGAGATGTTTGGAGCCAAATGTAAAGTTTAAAGGTCATCTTAACCCTGGTACAAGGAACTGGCTTACTTAAAAACCACCAGGTGCTGGGGATTGCTTTGCTATTTCTGCAGTTTGTTTTACTTTCTACCAGTTGACCTTGTCTTGTTTTACTGCATTCTGTTTTTACTGAAATTTTCCTTGTTTTTCTGGACTATTGTAACCTTATGTTACCTCTTGACTTGTAATAGTATATATTAGGGAAAGTTAAAAATAAATGGTGCTGAGCGGATAGGGGAAGATGTCAGAGGAGAAGCTGGAATCTGAACAAGCTCTCGCATAGAAAGCAGTTTTAGAGTTCCAGTGAACAGTCCTAAGCCACAGAATCACACCAAGTGTGCCATCACAGGACAGAGAGTTAAACAAGAGAGGGGAAACCAAGGCAAAAAGACACATCTGAGCGCTTGCGAGCAGCCGCGGCGGCGGCGGCGGTGGCGGTGGCAGGGTCGGAGCAGAGAATGCAGCCGGGGCCATAACTGAGCGCTCACACAGAGAGTCTGGGACGAAGGAGCCAGATGCAGCGGGCGAGCGGATTCTACTCAACACCAGCAAGAACCAACAAGGAGCAGACATCTTCATCCTGCAGTGTGCAGACCAGAGATGACCCAGGATCCAAGACTTGGTGTGAGTAGAAGCCAACGACCTCACTCCTTCTCAGGGACCAGAGGAGGGAAGGCCACAGAGTCATTTAGCAGGTCACAAGAACTTAACGGCAAAG
>NW_012267245.1:391258-401023 GCF_000151885.1 Dipodomys ordii | reverse complement strand
GCAATTCTTGGTAAGAAATGTACGCATTATCCTGTCCATGTAATTGTAACCCCTCTGTACAGTATCTTCACAAATAAAATAAAATTTTTAAAAGAAAAAGAGAGGAGGAGGATTGGCCCACAAGCAAGGAGCACACACTGCGCATGCTCTGTCTCCAGGGCTGCCTCTGTGCCCGAAGCCTACCTCTCGTGCCGCTCAGGTGCTGCGCATTTGGTCCCTGGGAGCGAGCATGCCCTGCCTGCGGGTGCCTGCCAAGCCTGCTGGGCGCTGGTTTCTTTAGTGCCCCCGACCACGGCCTGAGGAGTGGGCACCGGGCCGAGGCGGCTAGCCGATTGAGGCCTGAAGCGACGAGGAACGGGGGTGGTGAGTGCAGGTGTAGTGAGCAAACAGGGAGGGCTCCTCTGTGCGTGTGCAGCGCCAGACCTATTGGGGAAGGATGCACGTGCCAGGCCGCTGGCCAGAGTGGCAGCGGGATGTGGCACCAGGTCCGGGCACCCGTCGGGTGGGTAGGTGGTCGGCCTTGGGGTCAGGGAGGCGGAGGCTCCTGGGACCACCCTGCCTGGGCCGGAGCGGTGCTAGCCGTGAGGGCGGAATTGCGGAAAGGGCTCCAGGTTGGAAGCCCTGGGGGGCCGAGTATGGGGAGAGACTGGCCAGCCCCAAACCTGGGGAACCTCCGGGGAGGACAATGGCAGCCCGCCAGGGCTCTGGTTGCGTTCGGCCGCACAAGAATGCCTGCAGGGTCTGCGACCCCAGTCGAGGCGGTGGTCCAGGGACGGGGGTGGGTGTGGGGGGGCTGGCGTGGCCCGGGGGCCCGGGCACCTTGCTAGCAGCAGCGGCCGCGCCCCCCTCGCCCAGAGGCCATGCGGGCGCTGGGTGTGGAACCTGAGCAAACTTCCCCTAACTTTGTTGGGGCGCTGTGGACGATGTGTAGGGTTGGGACAGGAGAAGGAGCGGGTGTGGGCTCTCAGGAAGAAAGCCCTGGAGACCCTGGTAGCCACGCCCCCACCCCGGACTCTGATGAATGGATGATGGGCAATTGCTAGGATAGGTTTCCTTCTGGTGCTGCTGGCTGCTTTCTTCCCACGTTGGGAGACCTGGTGTTCGTGGCTCCTTTTCTCCTACAAGCGACGTCAAAGTTTTGGTGTTTTGGTTGAGAAAGATGTTTGTTCCCTGGGGGAAAAAGGCTCCTGTTGGCGCAGTCTTTCTTTTTTATTAAGCTCAAAGAAGGTGTTGTCAGGACTTGCTGGCTGTTTCTGTGTACCCAGCAGCCTATTGTCTTAGTTTTGCTTGTTGCAAACTAGCTCATTCTTAGTTTTAAAAAGGTCCAGAGAGGTAATAGTGCATTTTCTTTTAAACATATCCCGCGACACCTCGCCTCACTGCTGAAGTTCAGTAATTCCCAAACTTGGGTGCATGGGAGTTTTAACACTTATTTTGGCGAAATCACACACCAGACCCATGAAAACACTATATCTATATCTCTATATAATATATAATATGCATAATATATTAAGGTCCTCAAGTACTTCCATGGTGCTTCAGTTTGGAGACGGCTGATTTAATATGTAAAGCTAAAGCCAGGACTTTAATTTCACAAAATAAAAGCTTTCTGTTGCTAGTAATGGGATGAAACTAGATTTTTCCTCTGAGACAAGAGCTTAAAAGGGTGGTTTGTTTCACAATGGGGAGGGAGGCTGGTGTCTCTGATGGTTTTAACTTTAGCTAAAAAGTTTGACTGGCTCCCAGGACATGGTGTTTTGAATTCCTGTTACTAGCCTGCCTTCTTTAACTCCTTGATGCAAGCCAAACGATTTCTCCTTTTAACCCTCCATCAACTCCTCCCTTAACCTTCCCAGCTTCTCTGTTAGTTTCACCCCAGACAAGGGGATAATCTTCTGATGTCAGGTACTGAATCTGAAGGGTTAAGAGGTTTCCATAGCAATGTGTCCTTACCAGGGGAAGTGGGCAGGCCCTCTTACCATTAGGTTTTCACATGAGATTCCTTCCTTTTCTGAAGATTTTCATTCATCCTTGTTCAGTTCTTGGCCTAGGCACAGGTAAGGGTGACCTCATCCAGTTCAGGGTTTTCTTCTAAGATAATTGCAGAATTCTTTCATGATGCTGTTGTTTGGGCATGATACTGCTTGCAAGGACATTTTCTTTCCTGGACTATTCCTTTGTACTTCCTTTGTACTCAGGAGACTTGTGTGACAAAGTTCCAAACTGAAGTGGAAACAGTTTTCTTCTAAAATGTTTCCTATCACTCACCGAAGCCTAAGAATTGTACACATCTTTTTTTTTCTAAAGTTCTAAGACATTTTATATCTAAGCAATTAAAAAAGTCAAATATCCACAGCACTACAAAAAACTTTTGATAATTTGACCCCCTCCCAAATGAACTTTTTAGCTTTATTCCTAGCAGTTGTACTGCACAGATTCTTTACACAAAAGTTAAACCATTTGTAATGTTATCCTTTGAAATATCAAAAGAGAAACACTTTCTAAGCATTTATTGAATTCTTTCCTCTCCCAAAATACAAATCCAGAATCAAAATTTCAAATTTCAAAAGCTTCTGAATAAATATGGTACACAAATACCTTACTTACATGATTCTGGCATTTTGTTAATGCCTTCAAGCTTTTCTGTGCAAATAATCACAATTCATTTAATTTCAAGATGGTTTCAGAACTCCAATTATTCTGAGAGTGCATTAGGAGTTGGAACATTAGGAGTTGGTTTTCTCTCACTTACCTCTTTTCTTACTTACCTCTTGTTTTTATGTGCTAAGTCCAATTCCTGTTCACCAGCATTCAAACAAATTTCTATAAGGCTAATTTTTCACACTTCATTATGGGAAGGGAACACTGGTAGACGTATCCTCATAGCTTATAGTTCCAATTATTTGTGCTCTGCTACTGAGATTGTAATCTCATCCTCTTTCCCTTTTTCATCACACATCGAAAAATTGCCTTGGAGTCTTCTCAGTGTAGTGCTTCTTTCAATCCAGTTTTGTAGCAACAGATTCTTTTTTTTATTTTTACTTACTTATTTATTTTTGGGTAATATGTAATTCCTGAAGGGAACTTTAAAAAAATTAAGCAAATGTTGTGTATGAGATTTTCTTAAAACAGTGTAGAGCGAAATGGATTTATCCTTGTTTTAGACAGCTTGGGAAATACTGAAAAATATTATATAAATAAAAATCACAGTCGTATCATCCAGAAATCAATAACCGCTAATTGGATAATACACTTCTGCTTTGTTAAAAAGAAAGCTTCATAGAAAGACATTGTGCTTGGTTTTTGTTTTACGTTTTGTTTTCATTTGATGGCACTGAGGTTTGAACAGAAGGCCTTTCCATTTGAGCCATGAATCTATTTCAAAGACATATTTTGAAATAAAGTTGCAATATTAATTTTGTACACAGTTTCAAATTCCTCCTTTTACTAAATTTGTAGTATGATTTTTTGCTTGTCTTTTGAAAGTAGATTTTTAATGATGGATATGCACACTTTTATTTAGCTAGTTTCCTATTAATACTGTTTTTGTAAAAAAAGAAATCATTTTTATTGGTTGAGCAAGTGATATTGGGTTCTCTTGTTTCAAAGCCTATACTGGCCAAATCTTGTGTCTAAGTGACTTTAACTCTTTAATGCTTTAATCTTGCTTGGGATATGGGTAATGTCTTTGCATTATAAAGTTCTAGTGAGATAGAAGAAGGCTAACAAGGCAAAGACATGGGCTTAATTAATAAATATTCAAGGTGCCCTGGCCTGAAAGTTTCTGTGATTTATTTTTCTCTTTTCTTTTTAATTTTTTGTTGTTGTTGTAAAGATACTGTACAGAGGGGTTAAAGTTACCTGGGTGAGGTTATGAGTACATTTCCTATCTAGTACTGGGGAACCTCCAGGAAGGATGAGGACAGCCCGCCAGGGCTCCGGTAGCAATCGGCCACATGAATGCCCGTGGGTTTGGCAACCCTGGAGGTGCCTGTGGTCCAGGGACCGGGGGGCCCAGCCTGGGAGCTCCCTCACTCTGAGCCCCCTGGGGGCACCGGATGGGGAACTTGAGCAAAGTTCCCCCAAGTAACTTTGTTGGAGCACCGCGGATGAGTGATCCTAAAGACCCTAAAAGGGTGTGTACCCCAAAATGTTCACTTCCATCAATGTCACCACACCTTCACTCCATAGGGAACCCAGGTTGGTCCTCAGGGGGCCAGCTGGGGACAGGCCATGGGTGAGGGGACAGCCCCATGTCGCTCAGGGGACACAAGGAAATCTAAGCCACGTTCCAGTGCACACCCTTCCTCCTTTCCTCTCTATGGCATGCAGGGAAATTAGAGGCCCTGAGACCAGGGTAGTTAAAGAAGGTGGAGGAGCTCGCCAAGGAGAACAACATCCTATTTTCCAGCATCCAAATTATCCCATTTCCAGGTGAGGTCCAGGGATGTTTCCTAAAGAATACCAAAAAAAGCATGAAATGAAATCACTATCTAAGATCCTGACTCAGTATGTTCTTCACCTACAGTTGCACTGTACTCAAGTGTGAGTGCAAAAACTTTGTCATATTGAACATCTCCCTTGATCTTGTGTTTATTTCTTCCTTGCACGTTTTCACAGATGTATGTTCCATGGAGTACTGAGCTTCCCTGGAGTGAGTAGACACAAACCTGGCCCAACCCATTTGGTACTTTAATTCTACTATATTTTTCTTTGGATAAGTGGAGTTCCATGGTTAACAGTCTTTCTTGAAGGATACTGAGTCTCTGTTTTTTGTTTTGATTTTTGTTGTTGTTGTTGGTGGTGGTGGGGTTGTGGGGTTTGAACTCTGGGCCTGGGCACTGTCAACTCAAGGTTGGTGCTCTACCACTTGAGCCACGGCACCATTTTGGTTTTCTGGTGGTTCACTGGAGATAAGACTCTCATAGATTTTCGTGCCTAGGCTGGCTTTGAACATGTGATCCTCAGATTTCAGCCTGCAGAGTAGCTAGGATGACAGGCCTGAGCCATCCAGTACCTGGCTTAGTCTATGTTTTTATTTTAATTTTTTTGGTGAGAATACCGTACAGAGAAGTTACAATTACATGGGCAAGATAAGGAGTACATTTCTTATTAAGCATTGTTGCCTCCTCTTTGTTTCTCCTTCCCATCCATTCCCATACTCCTCCCACCTCTCCCTACCCGATCCATCCTCCCCCGCCACCAAAGTTGTAAAATTCTTTTTCTGACATAACGACTTGTACATCTCATTGTTGCAATAGGTCCACCTATATCCCTAGTCAAACGATTTGTTTTTGCCCTTCCCAACATCAATTGAAAGCAGGGGTTATACCGTGGAGGGGGGGACATACACAGCAGCATAGAAATCGTCTTATAAATATGTTAGAAACAATTGCATGAAAGAAAAAAAAAACATTTATCACAGAAATCTTCCCTGATGACTTCGGCCTCCACATAATTGTGAGGAGAAGGACACAGTCAGTAATGTGTGATCTGAAGCATGGAAGATGATGAACTTCGGGGGATTCTCAGAGTTAGTGGAGGATGTCATATTGGCGCACTCTCTTAGCCATAGGGCAGATCCTCAGAAATCATTTGGGCATGGAAGATACACACGCAACTTCCAATACAAATTACCCACCAGCCATTATCACCCAAAAATGTATCTTGGATAGATGTTTGAGGAAACCATCTCCTTGTCCTAGGAAGACCAGGCCCCAGCTACAGATTTGGTCCTGTTAGAAATAAATTTGCCCTTTGGCTATGCGGGCCTCATGTTCTCCTTCTGTAGGTGCTTGTGTTTTCCATGTGCAATCTGCACTATGAAGCCTTCACAGGGTCTCAGGTGCATTTGATTGCCCTCTGCTCCCTCCCAATAGGTAGTAGCATCTTCAAAAATGCATGCACATCCATCTTCCTCATTCAAATGGAATCAGCTCTAAGACAACAATCCATCCTAAACTTTGACACATCTTTTCCTCTTTCCTGGAAAGTCGTTATCTGGATTCAAGGTTTTTCATTTTCTTCTTCCTTTTTTTGTGCTATTGTGACTTAACTCAGTGATCCAATAAACCAGTTCCCCAGAATCCAATTCTGACTGTGAATACTCAAATCAATGTCCCCTGGCTCAGAATTAGCCACTCCAATTGAATCATGGAAAACTAAGTCTATAAAAGAACTATAGTAATAATAATAATAATAATAATTATTATTATTATTATTGAGAATAACTCCAGGCTCACTCACACTTCTGGTCCTAGCTACCCAGAAGGCTAAGGTTTGAAGTCAGCCTGGGGGCAGAAAGTCCATGAGATTTTCATCTCCAATGAATCATCCCCACACCTAGAAGTAGTAGAGTGCTAGCCTTGAACACAAAACCTGAGAGAGGATGCGCAGGCCCTGGATACCAACTCAGGACCTGAAAACACAGACAACTACAGAGTCTTTGAGTGTTTTAACATTAGGAAAGAAAATAATTTTGAAGACCGTGACTGATAGCATACCCCACATTTCCCAGGAATGTAGCTTTGGTCTCAGGTTGTGATACAGGAAGGCAAAGTAAAGGTGCTGTTAGTTCTGCCCACAGATCCTCCCTATTTCCATACTTGTCTTTGTACAGAATGGAGGCTCACCAGAATTCACCTGCCCATTAATTACCAGTAGCCATTAGTCACCTGACTGAATCAGCAAAAGATTTGCAGGATCTAGGCTTACTTCCACTTCCTCTGAGGTTACTTCCTTTCTCATGTCTCTTCCATATCTGGTTGTGGCCACACCTCTTCTTCCTCTTTCCCAGATATAGTATGTCTCCTCCATTAGCTCCACCTCTCTGCATGGCTTACATCTGGTGCAGGCTAGTGGTTGGATTGCCCCCCAATAAACTCTCTCCTGCATGAACCAAGTGGTGGTTTCCTTTCAGCAGAACTGAGCCCTGTCCTGTGTCAAGAATAAAGAATGCCAGCCTGGCACCAGTGGCTCACGCCTCTCATCTTAGCTATCCAGGAGGCTGAGATCTGGAGGATCTCAAAGGTTCAAAGCCAGCCCAGGCAGGAATGTCCATGAGGCTCTGATCTCCAGTGAAACCACCAGAAAACCAGAAATGGTGCTATATATGTGGCTAGAGCTCTAGCCTTGAGCTGAAGAGCTCAGGCATAGTGCCCAGGCCCAGAGTTCAAGCCCCATGACTGACAAAAAGCAAAAATATTTTCCCCTACTGCTGGTAACTATAGGAAGGATGGACATGGGTAAGTCCAGGAATGTAGAGGCTGGAGCCTCTTGAATGACATAAAAAAAGGCCTTCGGAACACCAGGAGCCTTGAACATACAACTCCACAGTGGAGAGACTTCATCTGTTTACCTCTAAACATCCCCCAACCCACAATTAACAGGACATAGCTCAGTATATATGCATAAGGAGTGTACATATTTTAATATGAAATAATTGCTATTCCAGCCCAACCCTGGGCTGGAGGTTGAGTTCACCAAAATGGTTAAACCAAATAAGTCATACACCCAATACTCCACTTCCATAGGATCTGATGGGTCTGGAAATCTCATGTTGGTTACAAGAAATTTTAAAAATTAACTTTAAAAAGAGCCATCTGGCCTCACATTTCATGTGTAATCTACAGAAATGAAGGTATCCTTACAGTTTTGAAGGTTACCTTTTTTTGCCCTAATGCTGAAACACTCAAGTACTCTGTCCTTGTTTCTTTGTGGGTTTTCCAGTCCTGAGCTTGTACTCAGGGTCTGGGAATTATCCTTAAGGCTCTGTGTTGAAGGCTAGAACCACTCTACTATGTAAACCACAGCACCACTCCTGGGTTTTGGGTGACTAATGGGCAATCACAGTCTGTTGGAGCTGAGTTCAAACCCTTCTATACTGAGTAGCTAGGATTAGTGGCAGGAGTCTGTTTATATTCTGAATATTTTTTTTGTCAGTCATGGGGTTTGAAATCTAGGCATGGGTGCTGTCCCTGAGCTCTTCAGCTCAAGGCTGGCGCTCTACCACTTTGAATTTTATACACACACACACATACACATACACACATGTATATGTTGCCACTTCCGGTTTTCTAGTGGTTCATTGGAGATAAGAGTCTCACAAACTTTTCCTGCCCAGGCTGGATTAGAACCAGGATCCTTCAGAACTCAGCCTTTTGGGTTAGGTGGAATGACAGGCATGAGCCACTGGCACTTGGCTTATTCTAAATTTTTTTTAAGACAAGGAATCTTCTGTTTCTTATAGACTTAGTTTTCCATCTCTCAATTGGGGTGGCTATTTCTGGGACAGGAGACATTGATTCGAATCTTTACAGTCAGAATTGGATGCTTGGGAATTGGTTTATTGAATCACTTAAGTCACGATAGCGCAAATTTCAGGAGAAAGGGAAGAAGACACAAAACTGTGAATCAGCATGATGGCTTCACAAGAAAGGGGAAAAGATGGTTGAAAGTTCAGGATGGCTTTTCATCCTAGAGCTGATTCCATTTGAAAGAGGAAGATGGATGTGCACGTGTTCCTGAAGATGCTACCACCTGTTGGGAGGGAGCAGAGGACAATCAAATGCCCCTGAGACACTGTGAATGGCTTCATAGTGCAGATTGCACATGGAAAACACAAGCTGTCCTAGAAGGAGACCATTGCCCAAGGGTCTCAGCATCTAAAGCTTTTCCTATTGAACGGAGTCATATCTCTTCCATATCAAACCAAACCATCTAAGGAAAAATACCTCCCATTTGGGATGGTGGAGGGCAATAGGTTTCAGTGTCGACTTACCCAGGGCCAGTGTCCTTACTCTGGACAATCATCTGTGACAAAGAGCAAGGAAGAAAAGAAAAGAAAAGAACACAGGATCAGGGATAGATGTCAGACATCACCAAGTTTATCACTAACACTCAAGTAACATGCAATTGTGCATCCCTATAATGCTAAGTAAGAAGCTTCTAGAATGATCTTTCATGGCATGATTTCCTTTTTTCTTTCTTTCTTTCTTTTTGGTTGGGGGAGGTGCAGTTAGGCCATAGGAAAACCAGGATCTGGGCCTTACCAGTTTCCAGGTCGTGTTGGATACTGGAAATGGGGATTTCCTCTTCTTGGCCAACTTGGCCAGCTTCTCCTGCTGCTTCAACAAGCTCTGCCCTTTCCCTGTGGTAGCAATGGGAAGGAAGTCAGAGAAGGGCTTGCATCAAATCTCAGCCTATACGGGCTGGGAAGATAGCTCGGTGGTAGAATGTGCTTGCCTTGCATTCATGAGGCCATGGGTTTGAGTCCTCATACACCACATAAGCAGAAAAAGTCAGAAGTGGTGCTGTGGTAGAGCACTAGTCTTGAGCTGAAGAGTTGAGAGACAGTGCCCAGGCCCAGAGTTCAGGCCCCACGACAGGACCCAAAAAACAAACAGGCCCCGTGACAGACAAAAAGGCCCTGGGTTCCATTCCTCAGCACCACATAAGCAAAAGGAAAAAACCTGGAAGTGGTGATGTGGCTCAAGTGGTAGAGTGCTAGCCTTGAGCTGAAGAGCTGAGGGACAGTGCCCAAGCCCAGAGTTCAGGCCCCACGACAGGACCCAAAAAACAAACAAACAAAAAATGTATTTAATGTTCATAAGCTTCTGAGAAACAGAAACATGGACATTTTTTCAAAATGTTCGTGAGATAATGACTTTGTTATGAGGTTAGTCCTATGCTTGTTTTTCAGATGCTTTGGTTCTGAACACAAAAATAAGTCATCTCAAAACAACATTGAGATATCACCTCACCCAG
>NW_012267245.1:374193-390516 GCF_000151885.1 Dipodomys ordii | reverse complement strand
GGGGGGAGGCTGGGAAGGGATGTGAAGGGTAAACAAAAGGAGGAGGCTGCAGTGCTTGGTAACAAATGTACGCATTATCCTGCCCATGTAACTGTAACCCCTCTGTACAGTATCTTCACAAATAAAATAAAATAAAAAAAAGAAAAATAAGTCATCTTTCACCCAGTGCCAATCTAGCTACGATATTAACACTGAATAAATCATTTTCCTTTTTTTTTTGATGGATGCCTTAAGTGTTCCAGATACACTAAAGACTCCTGGTGTCTTTGGGACACCTTTGTTACACCTAGAAAAGGCAGCATCTTTTGCAGTCAAGATAATGTCAGTGTCAGCCTTGAACTACTTCCTTCTTCCTTCTTGCTTAATCCTATTTTCTGATTGACCCTTCCATGAAAATTCCCTGTGTTCTTGTTGGAATAAAGGATATATATACATAGATATGTAATCATTATATATATATATATATTTATATGTAACCATTATATATATTTATATGTAACCATTATATGTATATTTACATGTAACGATATATAAATAAATGTAAATATATATGTGTCTACATTAACTATTGCATTTCCCAACGGCTTGTGGTCATCTAACATGTTGTTCGGTATTTTTTATTCACCAACGCAATTAATGCAAGCAGAGAAGAGCACCCTAGTTTCAAAGCCTGTAAGGGTGGGACACAAATCCTACCAACTCTCTCACCCTAGAATTGTGGTAAAGGCATCAAGACTCACAGAGGAGTTCCTTATTTCATATTGCTTTATTTTTTATGTATTTCTACATATTTATGATCACAAAGTGGTTGCACAAAGGATGCATTATTTTTTAAAAAGCAGTTTTTGAATAGAATATATTTTGATCAATGTTATCCTTCGAACATTCTTACCCCTCCCTCCTCTATCCACCCAGCTGCTTAGTATTCTTTATTTGATATATATATATCAAATATATATATATATATATCAAATATATATATATATATCAAATATATATATATATATCAAATATATATATATATATCCTATATATATATATATAGGATTCTTGTCTGTTTTTTGTTTTTCTTTTTGGCATTTCTTCATGTCTTTTATTGCCATTTCTAGTTCTTTATTAGACATGTGCCTTCAAATGATTCTCTGGGTTCCAATAGAGTACAAACATTAGCTCAAGTAGGACTTATGGAAAATAAGCTACACAATATAGACCCAAATTATGCTCTGCAGAATAAGTTTAGATCCTCTGTTCCCTCTTCATTTAGGATGAAGTCTTTTGCAAATGCTGTTCTAAAGGAAGTGGTCGTGGTATTACTTAATTACTCTTTCTCATCGCAGGCAGAACTAACACACTCTTCACTAAGAAACTCTTCTCATTCAAAACGTATTTCATGTCTACATGTAGATTTTCAGTACATTCTCCGACCTTTGAAATCCACACCATGGAAAATTTCAGTGTATAGTCCAACTTTTGATGTCTATCCAGCAACAGGATTAGAATCTCACATGGAAGGGATTTCAGTTTAATACTTCTTTTCCTGGCTTTTCTCTGTGTGAATTTCATCCCAACTTTCTCCAATGGAGTCCTTCCAGAAAAATCTTCTTAGGATGAGTCTAATGGTTATCTGACCTTAGGTAGACCTTGTTAAGTGGCCATTAGGACAAATGACCAAGTCCTGTCTCTCTTGGTTCTTGTTCCCTATTGATTTCTGAAGGATGTCACGTAACATTCACCTGTCAACCTCACCTTGACACCACTCAGTGTATTGGTGAGCAAAATACAAATAAACAGCCAGATCTCAGCACCTTTTTTGCGGGGGGAGGGTCTGGTCGTGGGGCCTGAACTCTGGGCCTGGGCGCTGTCCCTTAGCTCTTCAGCTCAAGGCTAGCATTCTACCACTTGAGCCACAGCGCCACTTCTGGCTTTTTTCTTTTTGCTTATGTGGTGCTGAGGAATCGAACCCAGGGCCTCGAGCATGCAAGGCAAGTGCTCTACCACTGAGCCACCTTCCCAGCACCTTTTATTACAAAGGTTACCTTACTACTGTATCACATAAGCAAATATTACATTATTTATTGACCTTATTATGTATGTCAATGCTTTTGCTGATCAGACTTTCTCAGATTTAGCAAGGACTGAAGAGACGATCTCTGGAAGTATGCTCATTTGCATTTGAGATCGTCCTCTGCACAATCACAGATCTTCTTGTTTGTGATGAGAAAAGGATTTACTTTTCAAGCCATGCAGGAAATGCATTGGTGTTCTGGTGTAGTATACACCATATAATACAGGGTGTGCATGGATTATTTGATGTGCTGGGTGGCATTTAAGTCAACGCACACATGTATTATGGATGTACTGTAGATTCAAGGGACATCTTAAAGAGTGTAATTCCTTAGAAAGAATAAAAATTCAACCAAGTAAACAAATGGAAGTGGGGACTTGAAATAGGTGTGGTGGGGTCAAGTGAAGTTAAGTTAGAGGAATGAAGAGGAGAAGTGTGAGAACTCAGTGTGTATTCTATGAAATGAAGAAGAGGCCTCCCAATGTCCTCTTCTATTGACAGAGTCGAAGCCTAGCACCTGCATTGTGGTTGAGGGCTATTTTTAGTGGGACATGGAGGAAGTCATCCCATGTTGAAGGCTCCTGGTCTTCCTGGGGCCTCATTTCGATGAGGCTGCAGCCTCAATTTCCCCAAATATTCACTAAGTTGGGTGTGTAGGTTCAATTCCTCTGACATTCCTCACCAGAAAGGGCAAAACTTTCTGCATATAGAGAACAGAAAGACGCCAAACTTTCAAGACACAGGCCGACTTTTTTAAAAAGTCATTTTCCTATGCAATAGGAGCAGCCATTCTTATTTTCTCTTTCTCTTTTGTCCATCTTGAAGAGAATATAAGCTGCTGAAGGACAAACTCAGCTCTAGCAGGAAATGTCTGTTGAGACTTGTCCCTCCCCTCGCCCCCGACTATTAACAACCCCCAAGCTGGAAGATGGAGCTGTATGGCTCAGGTGATTGAAGGCCAGTCTGGAACCAAACAAAAAATTCATGGACAGCAACCCAGGCCCTGAGTTCTAATCCTACACATGCCATTTACAAACAACAACAACAACAAACCAAGTCACCCCAAATACTCTAGTCCATACGAGGATCACAGTTTTTCTTGAAGGAATCCAAGTGAATATTGGCTGGCTGTCTGTGTCATTTCCTCCATCACAAAATTATTCCCTTCTCTCCCTCCCTCTCTCCCTCTCTCTCTCTCTCTCTCTCTCTCTCTCTCTCTCTCTCTCTCTCTCTTTCTCTCTCATTGTCTTCCAATTCTACACATTAGTTCATCATGATGTGTGTCCTGGGAGGAAGTTCGAGTCTGGACTTCAATCACCTGGGGCAGCCTATGGACAATCTTTGAAATCGGAACCCTGAAGGGGGCGGGTCACAGTGAAATCACATAGCTGGGGAAGATGTACAGGAATTTTCCCCAGGAGGGACACAACTTTGTCCATTGCTAAGTAGGAAGCACTGTAGCCTTACCAGAGATCACCAGCCCCAAACCAGTAAAGAAACACCTGTCACCATCAATCATTGAGTAGGCAAAGAATCTCAGGCTCTGGGGTAACTTCCTAAGCATCTGAGGTGACTTCCTAAGCGGCTGAGGTGATTTCTTTTTCCTCTGAGATCACTTTCTCTTCTGCTGAGGTCGCTTCCTCTTCTTCTGAGCTCACTTCCTTTTCCTCAGAGCTCACTTCCTATTTCTCTCAATGTACTTCCTCTTCCTCTGAGGTCACTTCCGAAGCATTTGAGGAGCTTCCTCTTTGCCTCATCATGCCTCCTGCAGACAGTGATGGGTTCCCCCATGTCCTGCAGTCATTTTCTCTCTCTCTGAGACCACTTCCTCTTCTTCTGAGGCCATTTCCTCTTCCTTTTCCTCTGAGACCACTTCTTCTTCCTCTGCAGTCACTTCCTAACCATCTGGGGAACTTCCTCCTCTGCCCTGTCATGACTCCTTCAGACTGACCAGCCCCCCAGGGGTTTCACTCACTTCTTCCTCTGAGCTCACTTCCTCTGCCTCTAAGGCCACTGTCTCTTCCTCTGAAGTCACTTCCTCACCCACTGAGCTCACTTCTTCTTCCTCTGAACTCGCTTCCTCCTATGCCCCATCACCTTTCCCATAGACTATGACCAGTTCCCCACCCCCAAGACCCTGAGGTCAGTTCTGAGTCCTCTCCGCCCACACACACCCTTGCTCACCTCTACTATTTCCTCTCTCTCTGCCCTGTGCTCACTGTGCACACCTTCATCTGACCCAGCCCAGAAGTTCGGTTCTAAACCCTCTTCTGCCTGGACTAGGTAGAAGTTTCCCTGCTCTCTCCCAACCCTTCAAGCGCCTTTATTGGTCTTCTTGTGCCACCACTTGCATGACCAGAGTTCAAATCTCTACTACTGATGTCGAGTGAGCCTGAGTTCTTGGGGACCCGTGTTGAATTATGGCTCAATTTTTGGGTGTGGGCATCCCTGTGAGTCTGGGGATGGACCCAGGAAAAGGACACACTGTGATTTCCTCCTGTTTCCTGGGTTAATAGGAAATCATTCTTACTCCATTTCCCACCTTGGACTGAACAACGAATGGACCAAAGGGTGTAGTTTGAGTCTAACTCAATCCTCTGCATTCCTAGGTTCTGATGGTTGGGTTAGGAGAGAAATCAGGCATTGAATCACGATCCTCCAGATTTCAGCCTCCTGAGTAGCTAGGATAGCAGGCGTGAGCCTGGAGTTATTCTGAATAATAATAATAATAATAATTAATTACTCTAGGGTTTTTTTCTAGATTTCAGTTTGTCCAATCATTCCATTGGAATGGGCTGGGCAGGGGACATTGAGTCAATCATCCAAGTCAGAATGGTATATTTAGGATATGGTTTATTGGATCACTAGGTTAAGTATTGTGGGAGCACAAATTTCAGGAGAAGGGGAGGAGGAGGAGGAGGAGGAGGAGGAGGAAGTAGGAAAGCTGGAAGTCAAGATGGATGACCTCGTAGGAGAGAAAAAAAAAACATATCTGGAAAGCAAGGATTGTTCAACTTCCCAGAGGACTATTCTGCTGGAATGGGGTGTGTGGGGGTGGGAAGCAGATTCCTGGACAAGTTTCTGCCTGTGAAGGGAAGTCTACCTGTGAGGAAGGAAGTGAGCAGAGAAGAATGAAATGCCACGGTTTCCTGTCCCACATCATTCTGTCTTTGTTCTTCCCCAAGTGACCCCCCCTAAAAAAACACCCATTGTGGACACGTGAGTCATGACCACAGCCTCCTTCCAGAGTGATTTTTTCTTCCAACCTGGAACACTACACACCCAGGATAAAGGTCTTCTACCAACAGGCCGGGTCCTTACTCCTGGGGACAATAGTCTGTAGGGAGAAATTGAAACAACAAAAAAAAGGACAAGGGAGAAGAAATTAAACAAAAAATACAGGATTATGGAATGAGGTTTGATTTGACCAAGGCCAGGGCTCTTAGGGGAAGGATTTCAATTTCAGGATTTGGGGGTATTCTGGAGGGAAGAGGATCCTGGAAACTCGCCTGTTTCCAGGATGTGTTGGAACCTGGAAGCCAGAGGTTCCTCTCTGGCGAGCTTCTCCAGCCTCTGTTGCTGCTCCTCAGTCAGACTCTGTCCCTTTCCTGTGGAAAAGGAAATAAGGAAGATGCATAATTCAATGCAGCTTAGACAAGTATGGTTACTCAGGAGGAGGCTGAGATCTGATAGGATCTGCCAGCCTTAGGGCAAGGAAAGTCCTTGAGATTCTGATCACTCATGAAACCACCAGCAAATCAGAAGTTGTGCCATATTTGTGTCTCAATCTGGTAGTGTTCAGGCTAGAGCTGAAGAACCTCAGGGCAGCAACACAGGGCCCTAAGTTCAAGACCCACCATGGCCCTGGGATTTTTGTGCTCAAGATTAGAATTCTACCATTTGTACTCTGGGCCCTGGGCACTGTCTCCTAGCTTCTTCAGCTTCAGGCTGGTGCTCTGTACCACACTGAACCACAAATATGGCACGACTTCCAGTTTGCCCATGATCCTCTAGATGTCAGCCTCCTCCTAAGTAGCTGGAATGACAGGCATAAGCCACAGGTGACTGGCTCTCATTACCTCTCTTATTAACTGTAACTCCCCTGTTCAATGCATTTACAATGAAAATTTAAAACAACGAAACAAAACAAAACCCTAGGGCACAGAATGTGGTTCAGTGTTACAGTGCTTTCCTAGCATGCATGAAGCCCTGGGTTCAATTCCTCATTGTAACACATACATACACACACACACAGAAGCCAGGAGTGGTGCTGTGGCTCAAGTGATAGAGTGCCCAACCTTGAGCAAAAAAGCAGCTCAGGCACAGCACGCTCAGGGTCCTGAGTCAAACCCCAGGACTGTTGTCATGTTGGAGAACATTCTATTGCAGAATGTTCAATGACTGTTTATCTGAAGCAAAATTTGCATTTGTCTTCACCCCTTGGATCACTCATTAGGAGAGCTCAAAAAGGAGATGGAGTCAATCCACCACCAGGGGATAGGATTTGATTCTGTGTGCTGAGTTCAGGTGGGATGATCATTTCCAGGGTGGGTAGCTAGGTGACACAAACCCATGATGGCTGTGTGTGTGTGTGTGTGTGTGACAAACACACAGGTCCCTATCTGGTGTGTTGTACAAATCAATGTGCACGTGACAGAGTCAGAACTTTTGCAGGAGACACATGGATTTCTGTTGTGGGATGGTCCTAGAGAAAACCATTCTGCTTCCTCTACTTCCACAACAAAGGCTGAGCTCAGGGGCCACTGGGATCATGTGTGTGATCTGTCCTCTTTATCCACGTTCTGGTTGTAGAAGACCATGGTGCCTCTGCCTTGCTCCACCACCTGGAAATAGTTCTTCCCAGAGTCTGCAATGGGGGGGGTGGCTAGGAGGGATGGATCACGATGAGCTCAGGTCCCCCTTCCTTAGTCTGGTTGGACTAGAACTTACAGGTGCCCATGTTCATTGCTTGCTACTGTGATATGCTAAATGTGGACATCTCTTGTGATAGATGTGATGAGATTGCTCCCTGGCACTGCTACTGGTGTCTTCAATGCAGTGACATGGATCTCTGCAAAACTTGCTTCCTAGGTAAACTTCATAGACTTGAGTATACTCAATAGCAATAATTGTTTTTATCTTATGTGATCTTGCCATTTAAAAACTTCACATTGGGGCTGGGAATGTGGCTTAAGGATAGAGTGCTTGCCTCTCATGCATGAAGCCCTGGGTTCAATTCCTTAGTACATAAACAGAAAAAGCTGGAAGTGGTGCTGTGGCTCAAGTGGTAGAAGGCTAGCTTTGAGCACAGGGAGGCTCAGGGAGAGTGTCCAGGCCCAGAGTTCAAGCCCCATGACATATATATACACAAACATACATTGCATTGTATGGTATCTGCACTCAGCAATACCTCCTGCTGATGTGTTCAAAGGACAGTGCAATAGAAACTCAATATCTGGCATCGTTGGTTTTCTTGGCTTTGTCCATGGAAAACCTGGTATTTCTATTGATACAATATATGCAGTTTGACAATTCATATTGATAATACTTAGGATAACTGATCTTCTCAGCAAATGTTTTTCTTTCTCTAGGCGGGCACTCAGCAGTTGAATCAAGCTGTTGGACTTAAAAAGTTCTCCAAAAATTTGTTTGCGGAATGACATTTCAAAGATTTTAGGTGTGTCATCAGTAATTCTGTAATAGTGCTAAAAGAAGCCCTAATAAAAGATTTGTGGCAGGGCTGATCAGAGTTTCTGCTTTTGGTTGGCCATTTGAACATAGCGACTAGATTTTGGCCTCCCGAGCAGTGGTATGGCTGGCTTGAAAATTGTTTGCTTCAAAAAGGGCTGCCTTAGATTTCAAGAGAAATCTTGAGCTTTACTTTGATGGGCAGTGAAGGAATCACAACATGTAAAAATAATTAAATAAAAATTTATTGACTTCAAATAAAAAATATACATACACACATATATGTATGTGTATGTATGTATGTATGCATATATGTAAACTTCAAAAATTCTTTAGTACATTTGACTTGTATGTACTGAAGCAAAGTACACTGACAATGGTGAACATTGTGGCTTCTTGTCTGTTGATCCTATAGTAAAAGATACAGCCCCTGCCCTGAAGTACTGTTAGTATAAGAGTGATGTGTTGAGTAATAAATAAGTAGTGCAGACTTTTTCTAGAAAAATTTGGTAGTATAGCAGCACTTCTATACTATTTCTGTCATGGAGGAGATGGGATAAGAACTGGTTATTGAAGAAAGTTACAGTCAGGTGATATGAACTAAATGCTACAGAGGGTAGAACAAGCCAAGTACAGAAGTGAGCATCTAGAAGGAATTTAGGTAGACACACTTGAGTGACTGTCCGACTAAGTGATGGATTAAGACAGGCAGAGCTCAGGTTGTAAGACCCCAAGATGGTAGGTTTAGTCATTTGAAGGCTGCAGAAAATGGGGGAGACATTAACAAGGTCTCAAGGAGGAAAGCATGTCTGTGTCAGTCTCACTTAGGAATCAGTCTCTATAGTCACAAAGGCATTGGAGTCAGGACCAAGTTCATGGTAGTGAGAACAAAGGCGATAAAATATGATGTATAAAGCAGAGTCCAAATCAGGTTAGAGATGCCATGGAGTAAGGAAGAGGCAAGAGCAGCCTATCTTGTGCCTTTAATTCCCTCTTACTCCCTTGTCACATTGTCTTCTGATCATTCTGCAGTGCTTGCTAGCAGAGGTACCAACAGATGCTTAACTCTTGTCAAAAGAGGGTCATGGGAGAAATCCCACAAATCTACCTGTGGGCTTGTGTTTGCCAAACAGCAATAATGCTAGGAATTCATTTTTGCAGTATGCCATTATCCAGCAGCTCTTTGCTGAGAATATAATTTTTTAATAATTGTATTATTATTAAGTTGTTATACAGAGGGGTTATCATTTCATGAAAATATCATTTATGCACTCAGTTATCAGGACAGAGCTAACTAGTCTCCAGAAGATATGTGTGGACTCTGCCCTCCTAAACAATAGATGGGAGCAGCTGTAGTGCTTGGATTGGATTTTGTGGCCCTTCTCCAACCACTCTGTTCCATGCACTTCACACTGCTCTTTTCTGTCTAGGTGGAGTGAAGCCTGAAGGCCATGGAGATGACCATGAAATGGTCAACATGGAGTTTACCTGTGACCACTGCCAGGGTTTGATCATAGGCGGAAGAATGAACTGCAATGTGTGTGATGACTTTGATTTTTGCTATGGATGCTATGCAGCAAGGAAATATTCCTATGGGTATGTCTCAGATGACTTGTACCCACTTCACATCTTCTTGATGTATATCTTTGCTTAGTAAGAAGCCTGCTGTTCAGGCACCAGAGGCTCATACCTGTAATCCTAACTACTCTGGAGGCTGAGATCTGAGGATCATGGTTAGAAGCCAGACCTGGCAGGGAAGTCCATGAGATTCTTAATTCCAAAAAAAATCTAGAACTATGGCTCAAGTGGTAGAGTACTAGCTTTGAGCAAAAAAGCCCAGGCCTGTGCTGGATGCTGGTGGCTCACATCTACAATCCTAGTTACTCAAGGAGGATGAGATCTGAAGATCATGGTTCAAAGCCAGCCCAGGAGGAAAGTCTGTGAGACTCTTACCTCAATTACTCACAAAAAAGCCAGAAGTGGTGCTGTGGCTCAAGTGATAGAGGGCTACCCTTGAGCAAAAGGAACTCAGAGACAGTGCCCCAGGCCCATAGTTCAAGCCCCATGGCTGACAAAAAGAAAAACTAAAGAAAGAAAAAAAGCCCAGGTCCTGAATTCAAACCCCATGACCAGCACACATGTGCACGCATGCACACACACACACACACACACACACACACACATACACAGGCACGCACGCACATGCACTAGATTTTTTTAAAAAACCAAGTTCTGACCTCCACTGTCAGTTCACTTTTTCTGGGGTCTCATATAATACAGGTACCCCCACTGAACCCATTGTTAGAAGCCTGGAATTTGGAGGAAGCAGGCCTCGGACAAGAGTCTCACAAATTAGAGAACAGCCAGGGACATTGACTCCTGGAATACAAATCCTGAATCATTCATTCATACAACTATTCATCTAATATCTTCTGTATACCAGGCTTGGGACAAGGAGCTAGAAGATAGAACAGTGAACCAAAAAGAAAGTCCCTGCTCTCAAGAGGCAAGAACCAACAAATAATACGAACTTTAGTATTAGGCCACGCATGGTCACAGAAAGTCTATAGTCCCATTTACTCAGGAGACAGAGGTCAAGAGGATCATGATTTGAGGCTAACTTGGGCAAAAAGCTAATGAGATTCCATCTCCAACAATAAGCTAGGTATCATGGTACACATCTGTGATCACCGTTATGTAAGAGGCCTTTAGGTAGGAAGATCACAGTCTTAGGCCCACCTCCAGCAAAAGATGTGAGAAAAACTAAAGAAAAGAGATCTGAGGATATGGCTCAAATGGAAGAGCCCACCAAGCATGAAGCTCCGGGTTCAAATACCATATACTGCAAAAAAAATTTTTAATTAAAAAAAAAAAGCTCTGTGGTTTCTTTTTTTCCCCAGTGATGAGAATCATACCCAGGACCTCACATGCTACACATGTATTCTACCACTTAGTTATGCACTAAGCCCTCCCTTTATTAAAGTAAGTTTTTGCTATTAAAAAAATTTAACTTAGCCAAAACTAGAGAGAATAGTTCACTGTAGTGAACCTTTATATACCCACTACCCAGATTCAGCAATTAGGAAGATTTTTTGATATGTTCTTAAGTTTATTTGAGTCTTTTTCCTCCATAAAGTTTTATTTATTTTTTGCTTTGCTTTTTTTTTGGGGGGGGGTACAGTTGTGGGGCCTGAACTCTGGGCCTGAGCGCTGTTCCTCAGCTCTTCAGCTCAAGGCTAGTACTCTACCACTTGAACCACAGCAGCACTTCCAGCTTTTTTCTTTTTGCTTATGTGGTGCTGAGGAATCAAACCCAGGGCCTCAGGCATGCAAGGCAAGTGCTCTACCACTGAGCCACCTTCCCAGCCCTTTGCTTTGCTTTTTTAAGAGAAGGTCTCATTATGTTGCCCAGTCCAACCTTGAACTCACAATCCTCCCGCTTGAGCCTTCCAAGAACATAATTCCTTTCACCCTAGTCTCCCAAGTGCTGGGATTACAGGCTTATGCTGCTACACCTAGTTTGTTAAAAGATTTTAAACAAATTTAATATCTTAAATCATTTTGTGTTGTGTACTTTATATTTACCTCTAAGTTATGAGCATTATCTCATATTACAAAAACACTATTTCCACTTCTTGCAAAATTCACAATAAGGAGTTTTTACTTAGCCTGATTTCCACAGGCAGTTTTGAAATCCAGAAATGGTATGCCAGTGTTGGTTCTTTTTTTCCGAGGTGCAAGCCCGTATCTCCCCTTAAAATTTCAATAACAACAACTTAAAGGTATTAATGTTCAGTAGCAGCCAAGCCTGGGTTCCTGTTTGGAGTGACAAATCATAATAATGTCTTGCCTTTGCAGCCATTTGCCTACCCATAGCATCACAGCCCATCCCATGGTGACCATCCAGATCAGTGACCGCCAGAGGCTCATCCAGCCATATATCCACAACTACTCCTGGCTGCTCTGTGCTGCCTTGGCTCTCTATAGTGCCCATGTGACCAGCACAGAAGACATGGATGGGGAAAAACTGGGACCTCAAGCTCGCAGCAGTGTCGCCATCCTTCAGAGCCAGTGCATGCTGCTCGTCGGGGACTGTCTGATGAAGGCTCACCAGCGCAAAGGAGATTGTTCTTCATGCACAGAGTAGACCCCAGCTAGTGGTGGAGGCAAAGCCCAGCCATCAGTGAAAGACGATGCTAGGCTCAGAAGCAGCAGAGTCTTGTGGCCTACAAGAGGGATTCACCCCAGCCTAGAATCTAAGTCGCAGGCTCACTTGAGAGAACTATTGGTATAAAGTAACATTTAGTTTCTCAAAATGTTTACATGATGTTACAAATATAATAAGTAGAGTTCTTGAAGTCTGTGCATAGAATATTTAGTACTTGAATGTTCATAACTTTGCTTAGGAAAGCCAGATAGATATTGTTAACCTAGAGGGCAAATCTATTTCCATATGCCGATAAGAGCTATCTATAAAGTAATTTAGCAGGCTTTGGTGTTACACATCTGTAATCCCCACATCCCAGAGGGAGCTTCTCCTTTTCTATTTCTAAATACCCTATGTGGTTAAAATGTGTCCTTCTTCCAACATATTTAGTAAATACGGAAACTGCCCTTTAAGGACTGAAAAACCCCTGGTAAGTATTGTCCCATAGGAATGCCTGTTGCAGGTAATCATAATGCCACAAACACTGGAATCCAGTGATTTAAAAAATCTTCACTAGCTATACAACAGAAAAGGACCTCATATCTAAAATATACTGAGAGATCCAAACATCCCCCCCAAAACAAATCCTCAAAAAACAACCACCCCATTAATAAGTGGACTAAAGAATTAAAAAGAACTTCTCTGAAGGGGAAATAAAAATGGGCAATAGACACATGAAAAAATGTTCAACATCTTTGGCCATGAAAGAAATGCAAATCAAAACTATATTGAGATTCCACCTCACCCCAGTTAGCATGGGCCATTATCAAGAAAACTAATTTTAACAGATCCTGGAGAGGGTGTGGCCAAAAGAGAATACTACTACACTGTTGGTGGGAATGTAAACTTGTTCAACCACTCTGGAAAGCAGTATGGAAGTTTCTCAAAATACTAAAAATGGAGCTCCTCTATGATCCAGCAATCCCACTCCTGGACATTTACCCAAATGACCACAAACAGCACAACTATGTTTACTGCATCATTAGTTACCATTGCTCAGATACTGAATCAACCCAGATGCCCCTCAGTAGATTAATGGATCAAGAAAATGTGGTATATATACACAATGGAATTCTATGCTTCCATCATAAAAAATGTCTTCGTTCCATTTCCATTTCCAAATGGAAAGACATGGAAACAATCATATGAAGTGAAGTAAGTGAGACCCAAAGAAACATAGGCTCCATGGTTTCTCTCATTTTTAATAGTTACCATGTATCTAGGATAATCCTAGCAGAGGGTCGCAATAGCTCAATAGCTATGTACATATGACTATAAAAAATGATGCTAATCAAAATGAACTCCAAGATATGGAAATGAGGGTTTTGTTTTGTTTGTCATTTTAGTGTACTGTTTGCAGTTATTTCTTTTTTCTTTCATTTTTTCCCCTTTGGTTTATTCCATATGGTCACTGTCTTTGATTTCATTACCCTTTGTCTTGTATATAAGTTTACCTGACTTTGTGAAGGGAAGGGAACCATAGAAACAGTGGGACAAAGGGTAAACCAATGCAACAGTGATACTCACTAGACACTATGTTGGAAATGAACTTTACAACTTGGGAGGAGGAAAAGCAAGAGAAAACAAGAGAGAGAATAACACTTTGAAAATAAATGTACTCATTACCTTACTTATGTAACTACTCTGTACATCGCCTTGACAATAAAATAATTAAATTTAAGTAAAAAAAAATTACTTGTAGAGTTGGGTGCCAGTGGCTCATGCCTATAATCCTAGCTAATCAGGGAGGCTGAGATCTGAGGATTTAGGTTCGAATCCAGCCAGGCAGGAAAGTCCATAAAACTCTATATCTCCAAATAATCACCAAAATCCCACAAGTGGAGCTGAGGTTCAATATGGCAGAGTACTAGTCTTGAGTGGTCAAGCTAAGGGAGATTGCCTAGGCCCTGAATTCGAGCCCCAATTCTGACACACAAAAAAATGAAGAATCATGGCTGGGCACCGGTGGCTCACACATGTAATCCTAGCTACTCAGGAGGCTGAGATCTGAGGATCACAGTTCAAAGTCTGCCTGGGCAGGAAAGTCCGTGAGACTCTTATCTCCAATAAACCACTTGAAAACTGGAAGTGGCCCTGTGGCTCAAGTGGTAGAGCGCTTGCCTTGAGTTGAAGAGCTCAAGGACAGCAAATAAGTGCAGAGTTCAAGCCCCATGACTGACCAACAAAAAAAAACAAAAAAGATAATCTGTGTGAAAGTCAGGCATGGTGGCCCTTTATAATCCTACCTTTAAGGAGACTGTAATAGGGAGGATTGCAGTTCTAGGCCAGCCTGACAGAAAAGTTTGCTAAGGAAGTTGGCTATAGTGGAAAATACTTGTAATCCCACTAATAATAGGAAGCCTAAAGTAAAATCTCAGCTCAAACATATACCTGGGTGGAAAATGAGAGTCTAGACTTGAGGTAAGCAGTGGAAAATGGCTTCAAGTATGATCCAGTGGTAAGGACAACTGTCTCATCAGTACCAGGCCCTGAATTCAAATGATGGTACTATGAGAACAAAAATATTAGCCATGCTTTG
This sequence comes from Dipodomys ordii, assembly GCF_000151885.1. Taxonomy (NCBI): domain Eukaryota; kingdom Metazoa; phylum Chordata; class Mammalia; order Rodentia; family Heteromyidae; genus Dipodomys; species Dipodomys ordii. Next base: position 376,017 of record NW_012267245.1, on the reverse strand, counting down.
AGGCAAATAAAGTATCTCCAGACTTAGTGGTCTTCAGATATTTTTTCACTTGAGATATACAGAAATGACAACTAATGATGGTTTTTATTAAAACATGTTGGAGGGAGAAGCAAGTTCTAAAACAGGGTTTAAAACATGCCACATAAAAATGGTCTCCCTTCATATGTTCTGATGGATAATGTCTTCAAGGTTTGTATACTCAGCACATGGGCTTCTTGTCATGTATTTTCTTCTTTGAAGGTGAATAGAACTACAGTACTCTTTTTGAAAGTCATTCGAATAAATCTGAATATATAGTTCAGAAAAGAATTCACTTTCAGGGATGGAAAGGTGGCTCAGTGGTAGAGCACTTGCCTTGCATTCATGAGGCCATGGGTTCGATTCCTCAGCACCACATAAGCAAAAAGAAAAAAGCCATCAGTGGTGCTGTGGCTCAAGTGGTAGAGCACTAGCCTTGAGCTGAAGAGCTGAGGGACAGCGCCCAGGCCCAGAGTTCAGGCCCCACAGCCGGACCCCCCTCCCCCCCAAAAAAAGAATTCACTTTCAAGAACAGCTAACCTTTTAAAAAAATTTAACATATTGGCATATATAGTTTGTGCCAAGGAGTTTCACAGTTGAAAGAGGTGACTGTGATCAAGTTTTGTTAACTGACAAGTCCTTCGTACACTACTGAAAGATAAAGATAATAAAAAAATTTCAAAAATCCCCCCACAAGGTCGCCCTTAACTCAAGAACAATGAATATTTAAACTTTACAGAACTCTAGACTAGGAAAACAGAAAACCTAAATTTGAGGCCTGATTGTAGCATGTTATCTTTTGATCTTGATAAGATCCATTCATCTCTTTAAATATCAGTGAATGAATCTCATAAATTCAAATAATAACACCTGCTTTGCCCCATGTCTCTGAATTGTCACGTGCATATTGTAAGATGATAACATTTAAAGAAACTGAAACCTAAAAATCTTGCCAAATGTAAATATTCTATAGGTTTGTGGTATTAAAATATAAGGCATGAGCTCTCTATTTTCCATATTCTAATGTATCAATGACAAACTATGAATGTGACTGAAAGCATGAAAGTGGAGATTCACGGCTCAGGGAAGGACCTTCTCCTGAGTGCTAACCAAATCATACTCCATCAACACGCTTTGGCAAGATGCTCTACACATCATTTAAGTGAGACTTATTATTTTTTTTTAATTTTAATTTTAATTTTTTGTGAACACACTGTACAGAGGGGTTACAATTACATGGGTTATTCATTATTTTTGCTCCTAGCATCTATTTTAACTTACTTTTCTCCCATAAGTTCCTTAATCAAATAATAGATTCCTGCTTGCATTAGGAAAACTGAAATGGCAAGAAAAGTAACTCTGAGGTATTGAATCTACTTATGCCAAAATGGAAATCATTCAGAGAACAACAGAAAGAAGTGAGAGAAATAAAGCAATGCAATAACACAAGGACAACAAAAGAATAGACAAATTAAAAAGAAGCTGTTGGCCAGTTGTTTTGTTTGTATAGTAACTAGAGAAATCAGCTAATAAAAGCAAATGAAGATGAGCTCTGGTAACTCATGCCTATAATCCCAGATACTCAGGCTCAGAGAGATGAAGTTCAAAGCTACACCAGGCAGATAAATCTGAGAGACCCTTATCTTTAATTAACCACCAAAAGGCCAGAAGTGGAGATTCAGCTCAAGTGATATAGCACCAGCCTTGAGTAAAAAATGTTAAGCTAAAGCAAAAAAGCCAAACAATAGTACAAGTCCATGACACACACACACACACACACACACACACACACACACACACACACAC
>NW_012267245.1:311864-374143 GCF_000151885.1 Dipodomys ordii | reverse complement strand
CACACACACACATCAACTGAGAAAGAACAAAGGTGAAAATAAACTAGTATAGAAAACTGTAATCATTGGCTAGAATAGCCAATGTTTCCAAGGAAAAATAACTGAAAACAAGTCTTGGGCACCAAAATGTTTTAAAAAATTTAAATACAGTCTCACATTTTAAGGCTTAAGAAAAAAGGCTGGGCACCGCCTCATGCGTATAATCCAGGGCAGTCAGTCAGGGTTTTATCTCCAATTAACCACCAGAAAACCAGAAGTGGCACTGTGGCTTAAGTGATAGGGCACTCGCCTTAAGCTGAAGAACTCAGGGACAGTGGCCAGGCCCATAGTTCAAGCCCCAATGACTGATGAAAACAAAAAAAAAAAGAAGAAGAAACCTCAAAATGCTGTTGTTCCTATTCTCTACTCTTTATTCAAAGCCTCCCTACCATGCCTGGTGGGTACATATTTTTTTTGTTCCCTAGACACCAATCAAGTAATTCAGCTGCTGAATCCCACTAGATGTCCTCTCATTGGCTTCACTATTATCATATTGATCTAGAGATAATGTCAGATCTCCAGGTTGAGGATTTAGTCAACCCCCCCCAAAAAAACTATATATATATGCACCAATACACACACACACACACACACACACACACACTATTTGCAAGCCTCAGGTTATGATAACTAATTTCAACCAAACAACTATAAATTGTGGTTTCCATGATTTATCAAGTTTGGCTGCTTTGCTAGAGCAACCCAAGAACTTGAGTATACACCTCACTTATGATTACATATTTATAAGAAAGGATATGAGAAATGAACAGCCAAATTTAATATTGAGTGTATGAGGCAAGCTATAGTAGAAGGGTTGGGAGGTTCCATATTATTCCTCACAGCCATCTAGAATCTCCCTAAAGCAATCACTCTGTAAATAAAGAGGCAGGGTTGACTAAGTCATTGGCTGTTATTAAAGACTCTATGTTCAACTCTTCCTCTGACCTCCAGAGGTCAGGGTATGAAGCTGAAAGTGTAACAGGCAACTTGAAAGATGCTTTTGCTAGAACATGTAAATTAAGTAAACTCCCTCAACTTTGTATCTGTGCACTATGATTGGAGTTATTCCCTGCTGCAGTCACTTTACCATGTCCATCTTGAAATCTAGGAAATAGAAAATTCACTGTGGAAGGCAAACTACTCCACAAGACACCCAACAAGCAAGGTGCCCCAATGGGAAAGAGATAACAATTCTCCAAAACAAAAAATTCTCCAGAGACAAAATCAAGTTTATGTTAATGAGGCCTTGCTGGTAACTAAAGTCTTGGGTTAATTCTGCATACCCCTGCCACTAAATCTCTTTTTAACCTGAAGCCAACCTCTTTTCCTCCTAAAGTGCTTTCTTCTCATGGCTTCTATATAATAGGTATCTTTTCTATGATCTTCTCTGTTTCTCTTTACTTGGCATATCAGATATAACTTGGGACTCCTAAATTTGGAAGAGGGAGCCTTTAGAAGGCTTGAACCCCTCCCAGAAGTCATTCATTAGCATAAAAAACACTTTTGAGCTGGGGATCAGTGGCTCTTACTCCCTGTTATCCTAGCTGCTCAGGGGGCTGAGATCTGAGGATCATGGTTCAAAGCCAGCCTGGGCAGGAAAGTTTGTGACACTTTTATCTGCAATAAACCAGAAGAAAACTAAAAGTGGCATTGTGGCTCAAAGTGCTAGAATGCCAGCTAGCCTTGAGTGAAAAAGCTCAGGGACAACACTCAAGCCATGAGTTCAAGCCCCACAACTGACAAAAACAAAAACAAACAAAAAATCAAGACACTCATCATCACTCCAGAGTCTTCAAAGGCTTAAGGAAATGATTATAATATCTAAGTACATACTTCATAATATCATATATGGTTGAATAAAAATATCTGGACTTATTAGACAACTCATTTTAGGAAGGAATAATAATTGGAAGAAGTAAAAAAATAATGGGAAAATCGCAAGTTAAAGTAATGTGATAGTTATAAAGGTTTCCTGCAGGATACGAGTGACATAATAGGCTAAATATTAGGACTCAGACTTAAGTAATGATGTCTCTTCCTGTTCTCTATTGAGCTATACTCATTCCTGACATTAATGTTTATTCAATGACAACCTTTTAGAAAGTTCACAGAATCGTTAATAGCTAGATACTTCAAAGAGTTCATTTGGCCATGTACTTGAATCCCTTAAACAGTATTACAGCTGAGGGCCAGTGGCTCACATCTATAATGCCACATACTCAGAAGGCTGAGATCTGATGACCAAGGCTCAAAACTATCCTGGGCAGAGAAGTCAGTGAGACTCTTATCTTCAAGAAACCATGAAAAAGCCAGAAGTCAAGCTGTCCTTCAAGTGTTAAGAGTGACAGCCTGGAGCGAAAATGCTAAGGGATGGTGCCCAGGCTCTAATCTCAAGCCTGTGTACCAGCAAAAGACACAATAGCATTAAAGCCAACTAGGTGCTAAGCTTTAGTGAAAACACATCCAGAAGTAATATATTCATTACTTCCTGAAGAAACATACGCTACACCTGGTGAACTTTGAATATGAGAAAAATCTTCTCTGGGTTTCAAGGTTGCTGCCCACCTAAGTGTTGTATTCCTTACTTTCTCATTCTAATATATTGAGCAAATATGAATAGAGACATCACATACTAATCTTCTATAAACTCATCTCCCTGTTGATCCTCATAATGGTAACAAGAGTTCCTCATCAAGTTCTATGTCCTGACATCACCACAAGTCCTGGGTTCTGTAACAAGCATGCTCCTTTCATTTTTCAACAGGAAATAGTAAAGGAGGAATGGGATAAAGACATCCTTCAGCTTCCCAGTGTCCATGCAATTAACAAGAATTTGAGATCCAGGACCTCCCCCCAAATAATCTGTTTTAATAGCAGAGAGAGAGAGAGAGAGAGAGAGAGAGAGAGAGAGAGAGAGAGAGAGAGAGACTCTAACAAAGTAGTTCAGCAATGATTTATTTTAGTGTAATAGGATAAAGTGCAGAAAACTAGGACAGGGAAATGAGAATAAAGAAGACTCCAAATGTAGATTCTGTCTAGAGAAGTTATCTGGGGGATTTCATGTTGAATTCCTATATCCACACCTGCTCATCACCTAGCAACTCTTAATCATTAGAGACAATAGGTTCTGGGTAGGTTTATTACATAAAACACAGCCAAAATATGTCTTATTATACAGAAGCTGAAGATGTTGTCTCAGCTAATGAAGAACACATGAACAAAATAGTTGCAAATTTCAGAACTTCAGCTTTCAAAACTAGTCCTTCAATTTTCTGGCTATTAAAAGATTTGGCAGTTTTCTTACTATAAGTCTGTAAGGAAGCCGGCTTGTCCTTTATTGTATGTCTTCCTACACTATTAACTTCTTAACATCAAAAAGGGGTGGTGAACATCAGACCGATGGGACATATTTGATATCTGAAATCATCTGGTACATGGCTGCCCAAGCCATCACATATATAGATAATTCTGGTTGGCCTGCAAATTCTGGATGTTACAAATATCCAAATGTGTTTGTGACTTTAACTAAGTATCACTATCCCACAATACTGTGAAATTTGTGAAATTTATATAATCACATAATCACAATAAAAAATTGCAAAAAAAAGAAAGAAAGGAAAAGAACTGTCTGGATCTCCAATTCTAATGTTCAAGTTATTTTGTATATGTATGTGTTTCTGTTTCTCTCTCTCTCTCTCTTTTTCTGAGTGTGTGTGTGTGTGTGTGTGTGTGTGTGTGTGTGTGTGTGTGTGATGTCTCCCCTGGGATTTTAAGCTCATGGAAGGCAGGAAATATTCTTAGTTATGCCACCCCTGTCAGAACTTTTCACATATTTTTACATGCAGGAGCCTGAGAATGGAGCATACAAGGTAGAGGCCAGCCAACATAGAAATGCTCAGGGACTCTATCTCAGTGGAAGAACCATGGCACATTAGTGCACATCCATCATATCAGGAACAGTAGGAATCATGAAGTAGGAGGATCACAAGTATATCCATGCCTGCCTACCATGTGCAAGGCCCTGAGTTTGAACTGTCAAAAAGGAAAACACTTGTGTGTGTGTGTGTGTGTGTGTGTGTGTGTATAAGTGTGTGTGTGTGTGTGTGTGTGTGTGTGTGTGTGTTGCTTCACTTGGACTTTAGGTTCATGGAGGGCAGGAAGAATTCTTGGTTCTATTGTCACTCCCAGGCTTAACATGGTTTTACATTTAGAAAGAACAGTTAAATTTTCCACTGCCATGTAACAAGCCCAGGCAAAATTTAGTGAGTTAAAACAACAGCAGGAAACATCAGTTCTCATGGTTCTGACTTTTGAGTTGTCATTAGCTGCTCAGTTTAGCATCTGCTGGGGTCACATCTGCTAGGGTCTGCTGTGTTGCTGGTCCATTTGACTATGGTGGACATGACTTCTCTTTTTTCCTTTTCTCCCCATCCTCCTCCTTCTCTTCTTACTCTCCTTTTCCTCCTCCTCCTCCTCTTCCTTTCCTCTCTCTTCCTTCTTCCCTCCTTCTAGCTTCCTTCTTCTCCCTCCATCTCTTCTCTCTCCATTTAGCAGTCTAATCAAAAACCTTTACATTCTGAACATTAGCATTCAAGAGCAAAATTAGAAGCTGCCATATTTTTTTACAAGTTACACTCAAAATGTCACAGCTTTGTTTCTGTCACTTTCTACTGGTCACAGAAAGTTTAAAGAAATATCCAACTGGCTTTCAACTGAAAATAAGGTGTCCCATTCTTCCAACTCTCCACAGAGAAATCCCAGGCACAGGCTGGCAAGGTGGCTTCGTGGTAGAGTGCTTGCACAGCATGCATGAAACCCTGGGTTCCATTTATCCATACCACATCAACAGAAAAAGCCAGAAGTGGTGCTGTGGCTCAAGTGGTAGAATGCTAGCCTTGAGCAAAAAGAAGCTCAGGGACAGCACCTAGGCCCTGAGTTCAAGACCCAGGACTGGTCAAAAAAATCCAGCCATTTGAGATCCACTCATAAAAAGCAATTCAGTGCTTCACACGGATATGAGGTTGGTAGGGAATTTGGGCCCACACAACTTGCAGACAACAAGATAAGTGAATACACCCAACGTTCCTGACAACAAAATGGGGGCAGGAGGCTGCAAAATAAAGAATAACGGGGAAGTAAGAAGGACAAAAGAATAAGAAAGTAAGACAATAAATCTTTGGCATTTCAACCTCACACAAAACACAAAAGAGACCCATCAGTCAGAAAGCCATCCAATTCTCAATTTAACCTAAGGCCAAACTCAGTAAGGAGGAAGACAGAACAAGACATTGAAAGACAGCTGAAGACTTCAATATGGCAGAGATAGGATGAAATGCTGTCTTGCTGGTGGCATAGACATGCTTCCTGCCTGCTCTCTTTCTTTATTACATTCTCTTCTAATCATTTTTTTCTATCATCCTTACTTATGTTTGCATCTTACCTGAATTGTTATCTTGGCAGTTAGTTAGCTGCCCTAAAGTTTCTGGTAACAACTTTGGTGAGTTAGCCTGGAATAAAGTAAGTATGTGTCTTTTTCTAACTTGGACACAAGAGTCTCACAACGTGGAAGTTCTGGCATGGATTTGTGTTAGTGTGTTAGGGTAGGATAAAGCAGGGAGAAAGAAAAAGAATATTGCCTGCTTCTAACACAGGAAATAGGAGCTCCGGACTCAATGGCTTCTCCTGTTTGTATAGCTTTCTACTTTCTGAGCTAGTGGAACATAGGTAATATTCTCTACCAAATCGTAATCCTTAGATAGTTCCTGGGTGGGTGAGACCTAACCAAAACACCAGTAAACCTCAAAACTTCTTTTGCCAGACAGGGCCTCTCATTCTTTTTGTTTCCATTCATTCCCTGAATTTTCAGCTTTTTTCCATTTCAAAGGGAGAAGGCAGATGTAGATAGTCCCATTTGTGTGTGTGTGTGTGTGTGTGTGTGTGTGTGTGTGTGTGTGTGTATTTGGGCAACCAGGTAGCAGAGAACATAATGGACTGCTTGGGAGTACCTGTCAGAGGCTACTATAAATACAAACAGCAGCAAACAAAGCAAGACTGGAACTTTCTGCCCACTAACAAGTTAGACAGGTATGGACATTAGGTGGGCAAGCAACTATTTCTCTTGATCTCACAGCTCTGATTAATTTTGAAAGAGCAAGCATAAAGTAACTCCATTTAGGAAGTAATCTCCTCTTACTCCTCTCCATAGTTTTCCATTGTCAGAACTAAATTTGTCCTGTAGGGTGTCTCAATGTCTGTTCCTGGGATAGGTTGTCCTATTTGGCATTGACTGGGTTTGAACTCAAGGTCTGGGCACTTTTCCTGAGCACTTCTCCTCAAGACTAATGCTCTACCACCTAAGAGTTCCTTGGAGGTGAGAGTCTCTTGAGCCATGTCTCCAGCCTGGCTCTTGGCTGATTAGCTGGGAAATAGAGCTTTAGACAGATTCTTTGTGCCCAGGATGGCTTTGAATGGTGGCAAAAGGAGTCTTTGCCATAAAAGATCTTTATATTTCCAATTCAAGAAACAAGGAGGTCAATGAGATAAAGGTTACCTATAACTTGTTAATAATTGACTAACAATTGCTTGACAGAATTTTGTAGTAAAACCCAGTAGATATTTTAAACTACAACTGATTGACATTAAGTACTGGCCCTTGCCTCTGAGCAGCCTTTTTAAAGTCATACAACATTTAACTTTAAACAAATATACAGACCCTTTCTTGGGCTATAGCAGTATATCTTGTTTAACATTTTGGTTTGTAAACGCGTTTTTCTGGTTGATTGAGGAGCCTGATCTGTAGTGGTCCCAAAAATGCCTGCCCCTGGAGGCCTTTAGAAAAATATCACTAGGGACCTAATCTCAGGTCACAACCACTTTTCCTTAACAGATAAATTAATGTCCCTGGGCCAGCTCAAAAGTCACTGCCATTTAGTACTTTGAGCAGATAGATACAGGGCATTTGGGATTTCAATTATCCCTCACATTTTACAACTTTAACTTTTATAATCCAGAACCATAGATGACTGGCAAGTCCCTGCCAAGTCAGACAGACATGGGCATTAGGCATGCCTACAAATTATCTTCCCATGACTTCCGGAGTCTGATCAAGCTTTGAAGGGCCAAGCCGAATTGACTCCAGGATCTGATACCATCTCTGCCATCCAAAGAGCAGTGGCTTACTGCCTCTGCATGTTCCAACATTCCCGGGGTTCCCGGAATGCCTTTCTCCATGGTAGCATAAATACTTGTTTAGCAGTTTCCTTCATTGCTTGCTGGACTTGAACTCAGGGTTTGAGTATTGTCCCTCAGCTTTCCAGATCAAGAACTCCAAACCACAACTTCGCTTTTGAGTACTCTGCTGGCAGATTAGAGATAACAATCTCACAGGCACTTTTCTCTACACAGCCTAGCTTCACACCACTTTTCAGCTTATGGCCACATTTACTCCAAGTAAAAGCAACAAAGATGGGCACTGGAAGGAGATTTAAAAGCATGGTCTTACCTGGAACTTATTCAGGGCCAACATTATATCTGACAAACTTGTCCTCTGTCCTTTATTGTGGGCCTTTAGGAAACTGTTATAAAAAAACCTATAATGGCAAAGTAGATTAAAGAATCATTTTGGTAATCCTAATTTTTATTTCCTACTTTGAAATTAACTTTAGCATAAGTTTTCCTTTTAAACTTTCCTTTGTCTGGGAGGCCTGTCATTCCCCACAACATCACAAATTTCTGACAATGGGGAGGCCATTTTTAAACCTTTTTGAAAAGTCACTTTACTTTGCATTTAAATTCTTCATTGAAACACTGGGCAACACCCTTTACCCCTTGGCTGAAGGTTTAAACTGACCATTTTTTCTACAGTATAAGTTACATTTAGCAAATTAGCAGTTTATTTTAATGCAGTAGCTCTGTACCAAGAATCTAAACTTAGTATCTCTTGCCTTCTAGAGATAAGTCAACTTAGATTTTTTGCTCATACACCCCTTATGGTCTAACATGGTGGTGATTAACATTACAGAAACAAATCTTTACTGGCTTGTTTTTTATTCTCTTTTTACCCTCAATTCGCAGGCTTTTCATCATGTGTGATTCAGCAAGGCTGGAGTCTAGGCAAGGTTGTAGCATCTTCCAGTGTGTATGGACTGTTGCATCTCTTGCTGGTTACCTGCAAAATTCTATATGCACTGGTTAAAGACCACTGGTGAAAGACCACATTGGCTTTTGCAGGCTGGTGTCACTGGTTTAGGCAGCTGTGACAACTTTGTTCTGTTATGTGGGTATTTCCCATGCATAGGAGCAAACTGCATCTTGACGCACTGTGGTCCCTTGACCTTATAGGGAGTTGATCAGTGTACAGGGGAGGAAACAGAGAATTAAAACCTTTGCCTTTGTTTACCAATCATGGTCAGTGGTACAATATTTAATCTTAGCATAGATAGACATCAGAAATAACATAAATCACAGCCAACTTAATTACCAATTTCATTGACTTTGGAAAGGAAACCATCTTTCTAACTCCTTTCCCATGGCCTTTTAAAACTGCCTGTTTTTTTTATTTGGCTTATAGTCAGGTCACAAAGCAATTCAGATTAAAGGACAGCTTCCACTGACAAAGATTTTTAACAAGCAGAATACTTGGTAACTTTGGAACCATTACTATTTACAAATTTTACATATAGACAGACAGAGATGTTTGTGCACAGATTATAGAGCACACTTAAATGCTAAAATTGGCCATTTAAAATTTTTGGAATTTTAGCAGTAATACTTTGCCTAATCATGGTAGTTCAAAACAAAAAACTTCCAACAAGAAACTTTTTACTAAACAGGAATCAAGACATGAGCAGACATATAATGTGACATAATGGCCACTATCCTGGTCAAGTAAGGGGGGTATGTTTATGGGACCCAAAAACATCCAAGGAAATTTATTGTGAAAGCCACCTTCACACCCTCCCCCTCTTCACTAGGCTTCCCTCAGAGCACCTGGACCAGTTCCCTCCACCAGGCACCCCTGTCATGTGACACCAGGCAGCCCACAAGGATCATTTTTGCCCGTATTTTACCTTGCCAAATATCTAGCACAGTCCTACCTCTCTCTGCTTATCTCTATAATCCCATGGATATCTGTAAATATTCTAGCTAGCTTTTGTCCATCATTTTTTCCATGAGTCTAGTTTTTTTAATTGCCAACTAGAGCAAAATAATAGCAAAACCATAACTTATAATTTGTTATGGAACTAGAAATTTGGAACTAGAAAAAGCAATATTCTCCTCTTGAGAAATTCACTTTCACCCTCCATAACAGTGAGAAAACAGACTCTCCACAATATCCACACTAGTGTTTTATTACTCAGAAGAACAATAGCATGGTCTACAAGTTAAAAATTCATAACAGACTCATGAGTAGTAAATAGAAAACAGCATGTAGTAAAATCATTTTGGCATTACTCATCCAAACACAAATGCTTAAGAATCATGTCTTTATTTTTCCACCAAAGAAACTAGTACTAGTAATAGTGATAGTGTTATACTAGTAATAGTAATAGTGTTATTACTAGTAATAGTAATAGTGATAGTGTTATAATGCATACATAGGCCACAATATAGCGGAAGACTTTTGGGGAGCAGTGGAGTAATTGATGCTCTCATGTCCTTGGATAAAGTCATGATAGTCCTTCCCCATCCATCACTACCAAACCACTCTGGATGATCTGAGTTCCATTTCAAAGGTCCAGAGCACATATTTCTGAAAAGTGTTTATTAAATTTCCTTGAACATCTATTCTTCAATATAAAACCCACAAGTCAACAATTTCACTATCTTAATTCTTTGTCAAGCCTGGAAGTAATTGATACCCATCCCTTTGGTCCAACCCCTGAATAATATGAAGGGTCATCATCACTACTCTACGCAATGAGAGGATGAGAAATGTTGGCTTAGTGAGTGGTTTCCACTTACACCAAGCTTAATTCTGCCATGAAGGATTTCTCTATAATTTACAGAGGTTTCTGCCAAAGGTTTCCCTATGTTGGGTTTCTTTTTTATGTGAGTGCTCTAATGCTGGCTGAAGGTTCATTTCTGCTTGATAGACATCCTCTAATGTTACTTGAAATTCTGCCTTGTCTCTAGGTCTCTGAAATGTGTAGAGAACCTCTGAAACTTCTGGCTAAAAATTGGTCTACATTTATTATACTCACATTTTCTCTCCTTATTTTGTTCTTGGATGTACTGAGGACTGACTTCACATTCAAAATTGCATATTGTTAGGCATGTGAGTTTTCTTTTCTCCTATGTTATTCAGTTCTCTGATGAACACTGTGCTATGCTGTCGAAGTGGGATTTTCTACACTGGTATTATTCATACCTTGTCTTTCTTGTGTGTGAGCTATAAACACTCAGCCATCCATGATTACAAAGTGAAGGACTTTTTTTGATAATTGTTTCATTAATAATCTTTTTCTCCTGTGTGTTATCTGATGAAAATTTAACTCTGACTTCTTGAAAACTTTCCACATTTTTTTCATTCATAAGAATTTTCTCCTGTGTGCATTCAATTTGGAATTATGAGGTATGCCTTCTGGCTAAAAGGCTGCTCATTTGCTACATTCACAAGGCTTCTATCAGGTTTTGGTTCTGTCATGCAAACTTATTTTTCTTCCAAGTGAGACTTTCCATAGTTATCACATTCGTAAGGTTTCTCATGTGTGTGGATTCTCTTATGCTTCCTGAGGTATGAACTCCAAATGAAGGACTTTCCACATCTGTTACATTCATAAGGGTTTTCTCCTGTGTGTGTTCTCTGATGGAGAGTAAGGTATGACTTAAGTCTGAAATACTTTCCACATTTGTTACATTCATAATGTTTCTCTCCTGTGTGTGTTCTCTGATGGAGAGTAAAGTAGGACCTAAGTCTGAAATACTTTCCACATTTGATACATTCATAAGTTTTCTCTCCTGTGTGTTCTCTGATGAACAGTAAGGTCTGACTTATGGGTAAAAGTCTTTTCAACACATTACATTCATAAGGTTTCTCCCCTGTATGAGTTCTCCGATGGACAGTAAGGTATGACTTCTGTCTGAAATACTTTCCACATTTGTTAAATTCATAAAGTTTCTACCCTGTATATTTTCTCTGATGGACATTAAGGTGTGATTTTGATCTGAAATACTTTCCACATTTGTTACATTCATAAGGTTTCTCTCCTGTGTGTGTTCTCTGATGAACAGTAAGTTCTGACTTCTGTCTGAAATAATTTCCACATTTGTCACATTCATAAGGTTTCTCCCCTGTATGTTTTCTCTGATGGACAGTAAGGTGTGATTTTAATCTGAAATACTTTCCACATTTGTTACATTCATAAGGTTTCTCTCCTGTGTGTGTTCTCTGATGAACAGTAAGGTTTGACTTACGGGTGAAAGACTTTTCACACACATTACATTCATAAGGTTTCTCCCCTGTATGTTTTCTCTGATGGACAATAAGTTCTGACCTATGGGCGAAAGACTTTCTACATTTGGTACATTCATAAGGTTTCTATCCTGTGTGTATACTTTGATGAGCAGTAAGTTGTTGCTGTAATCTGAAATACTTTCCACATTTGTTACATTCATAAGGTTTCTCTCCTGTGTGTGTTCTCTCATGAAGAGTAAGGTATGATCTAAGTTTGAAATACTTTCCACATTTGTTACATTCATAAGGTTTCTCTCCTGTGTGTGTTCTCTGATGAACAGTAAGTTCTGACTTACAGGTGAAAGACTTTTCACATACATTACATTCATAAGGTTTCTCCCCTGTATGTTTTCTCTGATGGACGGTAAGGTGTGATTTTGATCTGAAATACTTTCCACATTTGTTACACTCATAAGGTTTCTCTCCTGTGTGTGTTCTCTGATGAACAGTAAGGTTTGACTTACGGGTGAAAGACTTTTCACACATATTACATTCATAAGGTTTCTCTCCTGTGTGTGTTCTCTGATGGACAGTAAGTTCTGACTTACCAGTGAAAGACTTTCCACATTTGGCACATTCATAAGGTTTCTCTCCTGTGTGTGTCCTCTTATAAACAGTAAGGTGTGACTTACAGGTGAAAGACTTTTCACAGACATTACATTCATAAGATTTCTCTCCTGTGTCTGTTCTCTGATGGACAATAAGGTATGACTTCTGTCTGTAATACTTTTCACATTTGTTACATTCGAATAGTTTTTCTCCTGTGTTTGTTTTCTGATAAAGATGAAGGTGTGCATTATAGGTAAAAAAAATTTCCACATTTGTTACCTTCATAAGGTGTCTGTCCTGCATGAATTCTCTGATGAACAATAAGGTCTGGCATCTGTCTGAAATAATTTCCACATTTGTCACATACATAAGATTTCTCTCCTGTGTGTATTCTCTGCTGCAAAGTGATGTATGACTTCATTCTGAATGATTTTCCACATTTGTTGCATTCATCAAACTTCTGTTCTGTGTCAGTTCTGTGATGCCTTCTGAGATCTGACTTTTGAGTGGAAAATTCCCTACATTCTTCATATTCATAGGCTTTCCCTTCTAGTGTTGTTTTAGGTTGGTCAGAACTTAGTTCTGACGTCTTAGAGATAGATTTTGCACATTGATTATATTCATAAGGCTTCTCTGGATATTTCCTCTCAGGTTTTGTAAGGTATAAATCCTTACTAAATGATTTCTCACATTCACTACTTGTATAAGGATTCTCTCCCGTGTCTCTTTCCTGATGCATAGTGACAGGAAACCTCCCTCTGTGACAAAGTTCTTGGGCAATAAGAGCAGACTTTTCATATTCTTTTCTATATTCGTTATGGTTAGAGGCGGGATCTCTGACACAAACCCAATTATGTGGAAAGAATATCAATTCTGAATTTATTATCTTCTCTCCTCCATATTCAAAATATGGACCATCATAATTTTGACTAAAAGCCTCTGAATACCTAAGCAATTGTTTCACTACAGGAGAAATACCAGGTATATATGCAGCCGGCATCTTACCAGGCTCACTGTAGGGGAGCATGTTCTGACACTGAATGAACTCATCCGTCCTCATCCTTAAGGAGTTCTCATCATTCCTATTCAGATCTGGCTTCTGTTTTGAGGTCAAGTTAGAAGTTGTCACTAATTTCACTCGTTGCTCTATTGTGTTAATATTTGTGACAGCCACGTCACACAGACATTCATCTGGACCTTCCTGGTAAGTCTTAATCACATGTTCCATTTTTTGAACATCTAAAATGAGTAATATAAAGAAGAAAAAAACATAAATAAGATCCAAATAGTCCTTAATGTAAAAACATTTTTCCCATCTTAACTGTTACAAATTTTAAAATATTAAAGTAGGAGTTGATTTATGAGAAATAAATTTCTTTCACCACAATGTATTGATTAAGAAAGTAATACTGTTCCTTACACTCTTTTTTGTCGTGGGGCCTGAACTCCAGGCTGGTGTTGTCCTTCAGCTCTTCAGCTCAATGCTAGCTCTCTACCACTTGAGCCACAGCACCACTCCTAGTTTTATCTGCTTATGTGGTGCTGAAGAATCGAACCCAGAGCCTTATGCATGCAAGGCAAACACTGTACCACTGAGCTAATAAGATGCTGGAGAGGATATGGACAGAAGAAAACCCTACTGCATTGTTGGTGGGAGTGTAAACTTGTTCAACCACTTTGGAAAGTAGAATGGAGGTTCCTCAAAAGACTCCACATAGAGTTCCCCTATGACCCACCAATCCCACTTCTGGGCATTTAACCAAATGATCACAAACAAGAACATACTAAGGCTACCAGCACAACTGTGTTAATTGCAGCATTATTTACCATAGCTAAGATAAGGAACCAACACAAATGCCCCTCAGTAAATGAATGGATCAAGAAAATGTGGTATATATACACAATGGAATTCCATGCGTTTATTGGAAAGAATGATATGGCTCCATTTGTTAGGAAATGGAAAGACTTGAAAAACTATATTAAGTGAAGTAAGCCAGGCCGAAAGAAACATAGGTCCCATGGATTCCCTTATTTGCAATAACTAGTATATGTCTCAGACAAGCAGAAACGGTCAATAAGTTGATGTTAGGCAAAATGAAACCCAATATAAGGACTCAATTTTTTTCTTTCTTGCTATTGATTCTAACATATTTATAAGATATTTCTTTGTTATTTTGTATGTCCCTCCCCCATGGTATAATCCCTTTTTTTACTGTGTTTGATATAGGTATAATTTGTGGAGGGGAAGGTGGACCCATTCCAACAATAAGATGTACAAGACGCTCTGTCAGAAAATGAACTTTACAACTTTGGCAGGTGGGGGGGTGGAGGGGAATGCTGGAAAGGGATGGTAATGGGAAACAAAGGAGGAGGCAACAATGCTTGATAAGAAATGTACTCATAACCTTGCCCATGTAATTGTAACCCCTCTGTGCAGTATTTTCACAATAAAAAAAGTAATACTGACAGTTTATGATGGAAAATGTTTTTCTGTGTTTCAGGTTTTTGTTCTTTTTTATGTCAGAGGAATTATTTACACAAATTACTAAACTATTTACTGCTAGCGTTTTAACCTCTATAATTAATATTTAGCATTCTTTGTTTTTTTTCCCCAAAAAATTGTTTTGTTTGATCGTAGGGGAATAGATGCTTTGCATTGTTTTATTTTCTTCAAATAATTTATATATTGTGCTACTTTACTTCTCAAACATTAGGAGAACAGTATTTTATAACTTTGCAGATTGTAACATTTTTATACAAACCTTTGCCTTTCACCTGAGAATAAGGTTTTATAACCACATTTCTTCAGTTATAAGTTCTCACTGTGAATTATTTTAAGTATATTTAGAAATTTTGAAATTTGTTTCCCTCCATCTTAGAAAGAATCTCATCAGACATTAAACCCTCAGACTCATGAACTAAAGCCACATCAGCTCAGCACCTCGTTAACCACTCTTTCTAGACTGAAAGGTTTGGTTCTGTATCTTGGCTTCTACTTTCCTTATCCTTTTCAGAGAATAGCAGCCTCGACATAGTCATTTGCTGTACCTGCCTAATCCTAGTTTCAGAGAAAACTAAATCTCATTTTTGACATTTCTAATTTTCTTTTTTCAAAATAATTTCCACAAAGAGAAAGAATTGCTAACTTTACCTTTACTGCCATACACAGTTCAATGTGCATCTACATGCATTTTTGATTCACAAGTCTAACACAAAGATCACCTAGTTCTCTGCCACACATGGGACCCAGGGGAACTAGGAATATTATTGGTCAGTATAGAGCAAGATGAATTTATCAATTTGGTTCTGGATCCAAGATCACTATGAAAGATGCTTTAACTCACCTGGGAAATTCTTGTCTGAGGCTTCTCTCATATATGGCTCTTTATCTTGCTCCAGCTTGACAATCAATTGAGGTTTAGGACCAGTGTGCCCTGTTAACAAGAGTGAAGACCTATTGCTCATGCTGTGTCAAAATTGTTCTAAGATTTCAGATATCCTGTTAACAAGGTTGCTCCCAGATCTTCTTTCATTTCTCACTGGCTCCATGTTTGACTTTCCCCGAGGTTTCAATTAATTTTGCAGGTTGTGTGACTTTAATGCAATTCTTTTTCTCAAGGTTAGCATTCTATTAGTTTGAGTCCTAGCTCCACTTCCAGTTTAAAAGTGGTTATCTTGAGATAAGAGTCTCATTGAGACTTCACTGGCATTTTTTATTTCAAACTGAAAGCCTCAGATTTCAGACTCTTAAGAATTACAGGCATGAACCACTGCATCTAGTACTAGGTTTGGATTATAAATACTCCCTCTAATCTAGTGATTTCCAGTTCATACTTCCAATAGTGATAAATAGGTATGTATGTATGTATGTATTTATGTATGTATGTGTTTTCTAGATTGTATATCCACCCACAATAATCACCTCAAGTTTGGGAAGACAGTCTTATCTTTATGGAAGACAGTTTGGAACTTTTGTCAAACTTCTGATTTGTATTCTTGAACAATGAAAATAAAATTGCCTCAGAATGTATATAATCTACTTGAAGCTTTCATTAGAAACAAATGACATTCCAACAGACTGGAATCTTACATCCAAATAGCATTGAAAGTTCGATAAATATTCACATATCTACTAAAAACAAATAATTTTCCAGGCACCAGTGGTTCATGCCTGTAATCCTTGCTACTCAATACGCTGAGATCTGAGGATTGCCATACAAAGCCAGCCCTAATAGGAAAGCTGTGAGATACTTATCTCCAATTTAGCCACCTTGAAGAGGTGCTGTTGCTCAAGTGATAGAGTGCTCACCTTGAACTGAAGTGCTGAGGCACTGTACACTGTACCAATGCAGAGAGGTCAAGCCCCACTTTACTTCTCAAGTTAATGTGATATTTTTGGCTCACCTAAGGACACCAGCAAGCTATAAGTTTCCAGCATCACATCTCTATACAGGGCCCTCTGAGAAATAACCAATTCCTGCCACTCCTCCCAGCTGAATTCCACAGCCACGTCATCAAATGACACCAGCTTCTGTCAGGCACATTCAATCAAATTATTATCCCTGAGTCATGAGAACACCAAAGCTAGAATTTCATTTTTCTACATGCATGCTTTTGTATTATAGAATGTTTTTGGGACTTTCTGTGTTATTTATAAAATGAGAGAAAATATAATCAAAGTAGAAATATTTGCATCCATAGTAACTTGGTAATTACACATACAAAGTTTTTCTAATACATCAGAACACATTTCTGGTTCCAGCAATAAAGACAAGAAAACAGTTCTAAGAAGCTAATAACCTAGCAAGAAAACAACAAGTAACCTAGCAAGACAACAGTTAGTATGAGTCTGAAAGTGTGTGTTTAGCTTATTTTGGTAATATTTACTACATATCTGGGTAACAATGAAGTAAACAAACATGTTTTCTGCATTTTCATATTTTGCCTCACTGACAATACTATTTAGATTTTCTATTAAATAGTGCTCTCATAAAAAGTCACAACATTGTCATTACATCATATGGAATACATAACACATTAGTAGATCTATGAAAATGCAGCATCCAGGTGAATGTTAAAAGGAGTAAAATTACTCAAAAAATAGTAAATGAATGATTTGGCTCTTATAAGATTTGACTTAGTTCTCACAATAAAACATCTGATGTTAATCATTTTTGTTATTAAATTTCTAGATATAAAAGTATGGCCATAAATAACCATATGTTTCCTTCATATGTAAAAATGAACTGCCAGCATGAACGTTTCTGAACATCGACTACTTCCTACCACACCAAATATGTACTTATTACCATAAAATGTTTCTTAATCAGCTTTGCATTTTAATAGGCCTTAATGGAAGGATGGATGTAAAAAATGGACAGAGGCTTAAGGAATGCTCAAGATTATCCCCAAAAATGTGAAATATGACCACCACAAGAAGGATAGAGAAAAAGAAAACTATGAATTGGGACATGATCTAAAAAATATAGAAGTTTTAAAAATTGGAATAAAATATGGCACTAATTTGTTGTACAGTGTCTAAAAGGAATAGTAATTCTTGACAATATCAGAGGTGAATGATGAGTAACACACAGAAAATATATCTATAAAATGTTGAAAGAAAATGGACTTCAATACACAATCCATTGGGCAAAGGGCCTCTTCTAACAATATAGATGGAAGGTATTCCTAGAGAAAAATAATGAATCATTAAGACATCTTCATTTTAAGTGCTATTAAAATTATTCTGCAGGTCTTGGAAGGTGGCTGGCTCAGTGGTAGAGCACCTGCCTTGCGTGCCTGAGTCCCAGGGTTCGATTCCTCAGCACCACATAAGCAAAAAAGAAAAAAGCCAGATGTGGCACTGTGGCTCAAGTGGTAGAGCCCTAGCCTTGAGCTGAAGAGCTGAGGGACCAGTTCCAGGCCCAAAAACCGGAACAAAAAAATTATTTTGCATCAAGAGAAAAATAAAAATTGCTAACATAGATCTACACAGAGGACAAGATTATTAAAAAGGTAAATGTGTAGTTAAAGGAATAGTACATGTATAGGTAAAAGAATGTATAGAAAACATTGTATGCAATTTCTCTTGTGAAAAGAAAACTTATAGTACCATATTCATAATTCATAAGGAATGCAAATTCAATATACAAACACATAAGTATTTTAAAAACAGAGTTTGTGAATCCTGCATATGGATCAATTAATATTGTACGTGCATTGCAAATATGGGGGCCTGAGTTCAAAGAATTATTTCTACAAAAATTTAAAAGGAGAATAGATAGGTTATAAATAGGTTATGAATTTCATTCAATTCCATTGAAAAGTAACTATATTATGCTATATGCTACTACTATGATAATATTGTAAAGTTTAATGTTCCTAGTAAAAGTGTATCCAGCAAGTTAATTTCCTTTGTGTTCCTAACAAAGAATCCCACAGGGTAGGAAGTTCATTTTCTTGCAGTTCTCTAGTATAACAATTTTCCTTCACATTTTACTTCTGCTGAAGCTCTGTACTTCAGCCTGAGAATTGCCTTTGTTCTTTACATAAAATGTCTGGTTATTTCTGTATGAAGAAAATTAATAAGACCCTTTTTAAAAAATCTTGCAGTCCTTGCATATTTTGAGTCATACTAATTCAATGGAACATAGAAACAATTCTTTGAAAACGTAGGGCACCTGTATTAAGAATGCAGACTTATTTTTATCCTGTGAAGAATGCAGTATAACAACTATTTACATCAGATTTAATTTGTAATTGGTATCAGAGGTAATTCAGTGTACAGGAGAATGCCTGCAAGTTATATGAGAGGTGGTTTACAGTGAATTTGAGGTGTGTGCAGGTTGCATAGAAGCAGAATAAGAAATAAATATCAGATGAGACAAACAGATATTAAATAGCAAAATGTCCATCAAAATAAGACCATATTTACATTGTAAAATATAGTAAATATATAAGGCACTGTCTGAAATGAACAGAAGAATGAAAACTTAATGAGCAATCCAAAGTCATGGATTAGAGAGAAATAAAAATTAAAAAAAATATACAAAGATACCATGAGCAAAAGTTAATGATGAAAAATATAAATCGTGATAATATGTAGGAAATAAGCATCAGCCTAAAATATATGACCACAGATACAGATCATTGATAATAACAGACAGATTATACATTATGATAATAAAAATTTATGCTGAAAATCAAAGTGTACAAAGACATGTTTAAAAGACCATGCAGTTTTAATACTTTAATCTACCATTACTATTGCAGAACTAATAGTCCTCTTACTAACTGATATAGTAACCAGACAAAAAATCAGCACGAACACACATATGGATGCCATTATGTTAAACTTAATGCTGTTTATAAAACACTATGGTGTTACACTTATGAAGACACATATTCCATGATTAAAAGTAAATCAGAAGACAAATGGTTGGAAATCAACATACGAAATTAAAGTTATGTTATAAATACATGAAAATTAAAAGATATATTTGTAGTATTCTATGAGTAAAATAAATACAAGGAAATTACAATGAATCTCAAAGAAATGTATTCCTTCATTGTGATTTATAGAATATTAAATGTAGCCTCTTTCTTACTTCACCTTCGAAATCAAAACAAATAGTTTGGGGCTGGGAATATGGCTAAGTGTTAAGAGTACTTACCTGCCATGCATGAAGCCCTAGGTTCCATTCCTCAGCACTACATAAACAGAAAATTTAGGAAATGTCACTGTGGCTCAGGTGGTAGTTATAGACTTGAGCAAATCAAGATTGGGAATGGTGCCCAGGACACGCTCCAAATTCAAGCCCCAGGTTTGGCAAAAAAAGTTTTAAATATATATGGTGTATTCACATGGATATCTTCTGGGGAGTGGGGGAAAGCCAGAGAACCAGAAGGAAATGGGATAAAAAGTGCATCTGTGGAGGTCCTTAGGCACTGATGAAATTAAGCTATACAAATCATGAGTCAAGATGGAAGGGAAGCTTTGGGAGAGAGTGAGGGTATGGAAGACACAGCATGAAAGGAAATGTACTCAATACCTGGCCCAAGAACTGGTAGTCTCCCCATACATCACCACTATAACAATAAATTCAATTAAATTTGAAACAATTTCTTCATAGAGTTGTGTGAGCATAAAGTTAGTGAAGTAAATGTACCACAGTTAGAAGAACAGCTACAATTATTAGAAATAAAATACATCACTTAATTGAAACATGGAATACTGGAGCTTAGGTTGAATATTAATTTAAAATATGCTGTTAACAATAATCTAACTTTATTGTAGTATCCAATTCACTGTTAATGATAAATATTCAGGTATTTAAAAACAAAACAAAACAAGTGCTTCTGGCTCAAGATGCTTATCCTACCCCAGCTACTAAGGAGGCTGGAAGCCAGACAACTGGGTAGACAACTCAAAAGAAGCAGCTAATCAACAGATTGGAGGAGGTGTGGCTCAAGAGATAGTGCCAAAAAAGAAATTAAAGCACAACTTAGGAAGTGGAAAAACCTACCATGCTCCCGGAATGGGAGGAACAACATTGTGAAAATGACAATACTTCCAAAGGCTATCTACAAATTCAATGCCATACCTATCAATAGTCCAACCTCATTCTTCAATGAAATAAAAAAGCAAGCCAGAAATTTATATGGAACATTAAAAGACCCCAGCTAGCAAAAACGATCCATACCAGAAAGAACAATGCTGGTAGAATATCACTACCAAATTTCAAACTGTACTACAAAGCCATGGTAATCAAAACAGCTTGGTAATTGCACAAGAACAAACCTGAGGACCAATGGAATAGGACTGAAGTCCCAGAAATGAGCAAACAGACCTATATTCACCTAAACTTTGAGAAGGAAGCTAAAAAATAGAATGGAGGAAAGACAACTTCGTCAGTAAATGGTGGTGGCAAAATTGGTTCATAACCTGTAGAAAACTAAAGCTAGAGCTGTATATATCACCCTGCACCAGAATCAACTCCAAATGGATCAAAAAACCTCACATTCAAAGCAAACTCCCTAAAAATCATTACAGAAAAGAATAAGAGAAACTCTAGTGCTCCTTGGCAGCAGCCAAAATTTTCTTAATAGAGACCCAGAAACAAAACAAATCAAAGAAAGGTTGGACAAGTGGGATTGCATGAAACTGCAGAGCTTCTGCATGGCAAAGGACATTGCTAACAAGATCAATACAAAGCCCACAGATTGGGAGAAGATCTTCAGTAGGCATAAAAATGAACATGGGTCTCATATTTAAAATATACTTAGAACTCAAGAAATTAAATCCCCAACAACAAATCCTCAGAGAAACAACTGCCCAATAAATAAGTGAGCTAAAGACTTAACGAGAAATTATTATGAAGAAGAATTAGAATGACCAATGGACATATTTAAAACAAGCTCAACTTATGAATATGTTAGAAACAATTACAAGAAAGAAAATACATTTGAATCCTTAATAGGGTTCATTTTGCCTAAAATCAACTTATCTGACCGTTTCTGCTTGTCTTAGACATATACTAATTATGGCAAATAAGGGAAACCATGGGACCTTTGTTTCTTTGGGCCTGGCTTACTTCACTTCATATAATTTTTTCCAAGTCTATCCATTTCCTAACAAATAGGACAATGTCATTCTAAAAAATGTATAAAAAACAAAAAAAGGCTCAACTTCTCTAGCCAAAAAGAAATTCAAATTAAGACAACCTTGAAATTCCACCTCACCCCTGATAGAATGGCTATAATCAAGAACACTAACAACAACAGATGCTGGAGGTGATGCGGACAGAAAAGGGAAACCTGCTGTATTGTTGGTGGGAGTGTAAACTTGTTCATCCACTTTGTAAAGTAGTATGGAAGTTCCTCAAAAGACTCCACATAGTGCTCCCTATGACCCAGCAATCCCACTTTAGGGTATTTACCCAAAGATCACAAACAAGGGTGTACTAAAGCTACCAGCACACCTATGTTTACTGCAGTTTTATTTACCATAGCTAAGATATGGAACCAACCTCAATGCCCCTCAGTAGATGAGTGAATCAAGAAAATATGGTATACATATATAAATATATATATCCATATATAATACATATTTATACACATATATGTGTATATATATACACACACGAACACACATATACACACTCACACAATGCTTTTCTCTGCCTCCATCAGAAATAATGGCATCACCCCATTTATTAGGAAATGGAAAGACTTGGAAAAACTTGTATTAAGTGAAGTAAGCCAGGCCAAAGAAACATAGGTCACATGGTCTCCCTTATTTGAAATAACTAGTATATGTCTAGGACAAGCAGAAAGGTCAAAAGCTATGTATATATGACCATATAAGATGATATGAAGTGAAGTGAGCCCTAAGACAGGAAACCAAGTGGTTTTTCTCTTTCTTGCTATTGTTTTTAATGTACTTACAATGTACTATGTGATTTTTTGTTCCTTCCCCCACAGTATAACACCTGTTTTCACTGTATTTGTTTGCGGTGCCCTGCATCTTGTATATACATTTTTCTAATTTGGGGATAGGAAGGAAAAAAAAACAAAATGCTTAAATAGGGATACAAGCTGACCCATTGTAACAATGAGATGTATAAGACACTAGGTTGGGGGCTGGGAAGGTGGATCAGTGGTAGAGTGCTTGCCTTGCATGCATGAGGCCCAGGGTTCGATTCCTCAGTACCACATAAGCAAAAAGAAAAAAAGCTGGAAGTGGCGCTGTGCCTTAAGTGGTAGAGTGCTAGCTTGAGCTGAAGAGCTGAGGGACAACTCCCAGGCCCAGAGTTCAGGCCCCACAACCGGACCCTTCCCCCCAAAAAAGACACTAGGTTGAAAATGAACTTTACCATTTGTGTGAGGGAGGGTGGGAGAGGTTACAGAGGTTAGGAGGAAAGAAATGGTAGAGGAAAAACAAAGGAGCAGGTAACAATGCTCCAAAGGAAATATAATCACATAACTGTAACCCTTCTGTAAACTATTTTACAATGCAAAAAGATTTTTTTTAAAGAACAAGTAGTGCGAACAGTGAAGGAGGAAGCTGACAGGATGTGAGAACTGTGAGTTCCTATTCCAACACTAGCACAAGAAAGGCACAGTGGAGAATGAGGTAGGTGTATCCCATTAGTTTTGAATTTAGGCACCAAGCATGCAACACAACAAACCTTCATCTCAGACATAAAGAGAAAAGGGATAAGAAAAATTTCAATTCAAAGAACCCTGTCAGCAAAGGAAAATTGATCAGTAAAACAAACAAGTTCCCAGATACAGCATTTGAAAAATGGTGAGAGACATATGGAGAGAAGGGGGACTGAAAGAGACAAAGACACAGGGAAGAAAATATATATATATAAAGTGAAAGAGAGAGAAATGATGAAAGCTTATGAGTAGGAAACAGAATGAAGAGAGTAAATAGAGAAAAAAATCTTGTGACAATATCTTAAGAAAAATACAGAGGGCTCTCTAGGAAGACCACACACTATATCATCAAATATTATCAAGTTTTATGTAGTCAAA
The DNA here is from genome assembly GCF_000151885.1 of Dipodomys ordii. NCBI lineage: Eukaryota > Metazoa > Chordata > Mammalia > Rodentia > Heteromyidae > Dipodomys > Dipodomys ordii. The sequence goes on along the minus strand of NW_012267245.1, from coordinate 350,559 downwards.
GACCAGGAAGCAATCCAAGAAGTCTGTATGGAGAGTAATTTAATTACATATATCTTACTAAGCAATCTCTAACACTTGAAGATGTGTGTGTGTGCCCACACTATTTCAGAAACTCCAGTAAAACCTCTTTAATATAATTCAACATTATTCATAAGGAGGTGATCTCTGACAAGGTGTCAGCAAATGTCTACTTTACATGACAAGTGACTCCTTCAATGACATTGAATCACAAAACAAATGTGACTACTTTATCTCACATCAGAAAACTCCAAGCAAGTCTGCCCTCAACTAAGACAGATTGAAACATTTTATAGTCTACTCATTCTAAAAACCATCTTTATCTTATTTAGGACATTTTCTTGAAGCTGAATATTTTTTTCTGTTTTAAATCTTGGATAAACTTAGCTTCCTAAAATGGAATGTGAAAAATGAGAATAAAAAACAACTCACCAGAGATCCTCTCATTCTTTCTTCCTGTTGCCAATGAAGAGAAGATTCTGGAAGCATGGCTTAGAGAAAAGGCAATTGACATAGTCAGGAAAGAACCTGTGTGATTATGCCCAGATTTTCCTGCTCAAAACATTATACATGGAGTGAAAAAGCACAAAGCCTTCTATTGGGAGAAGAACCTTTGATGTCTCAAGTAGAGTATTAAATGCTCCACTGAAGATGACTCCACAGTCCATTAGTTGGTAAACAAACAGTATTCTAGGTTAATATACAAATAGAATTAATAAAAACTAAGGTTCCTAAAAATAATTGAATAATTAAAACAAAAATCCATACCTTCAATGCCACTAGTTATTAATGAAATACATTTAGGGTTGTATGAATTATTTTTCTATTCATTAAAATGGATCCTAGGATTCCATTGAGCTTTTGCACTTTATCTTATTCATTTATACATTTAAACTCCATGGAGAGAATATCGGTTATAACTCAATACTTTTTTCCTAAAATTATACAAGAAAATATATACAATACATATTACCTGTATTATAATATTTCAGTAATGGTTTTCAAATGGCACATTTCCTTGCATCCAAATACTTGGAGCACCCTTGAGAAATAACTTGAAATTTGTCATTTAGCCTACTTTACATAATCAGTAAAGATTATGTAAATACAGTTTTGAGAAGTCCCTAATGCTCACTTTCCTAAACAATCATATGAAGAATTGTGGCCATTCTCCTGGAGATAAAGGGCTTAATAAAGATGTAACATGAAAATATTAAGCATAGGAGTGACAGAACATCACAGCTAAAGAACCAGAAGATTAAAATCTTATGTTGCACAAATAATACTAACACAAAATTCTAAGCTGAAGGCACCCCAAAATGCAGACATATAAAAATAAAAAAATAAATACCTATATGCTTTTTCTTATATTTATTGTTTGGCTTTCACACAGGAAATGCTACTATCCAGAGTTATTTTTTTTACACAACTACGTGGATTAGAAACTCTTAATATAAAATAACAAACTTTACTGTGATATGTATGAAATATGAAAACCTACTCTGTAAACTTCAGTTATGTCGTTTGTGCTAAGGAACAATATGAATCACTTAAAAGCAACAATTGCCCATTCATTTTAGATTGTTCCACATTACAATAATGGTTTCTTACTTTTAAAAAAGCTACAAAGAGGGGCTGGGAAGATGGCTCAGTGGTAGAGCACTTGCCTTGCATGCTCGAGGCCCTGGGTTCTATTCCTCAGCACCACATAAGCAAAAAGAAAAAAGCTGGAAGTGGCGCTGTGGCTCAAGTGGTAGAGCTCTACCCTTGAGCTGAAGAGCTGAGGGACAGTGCCCAGGCCCAGAGTTCAAGCCCCATGACCGGACCCAAAAAAAAAAAAAGTTACAAAGAAATTTCTGAAGGCTAATTATCCATATTCAAATACTCAAAACCACAAGTGTTGTAGATTTCAGGGTGGGATATTTTCTTCTTGTTTGGGATTTAGACTATCATCCTTTAAATTTAAAGTCTTCTATTTCATATTATTTTATTACAAACATAATCTATATTTAAGAGTTTATTTTGTAACTGGGCTCTGGTGGCTCATGGTTGTAATCTTAGCTACTCAGAAGTCTGAGATCTGAGCACCACAGATTAAAGCCAGCTGGGGCAGGAAAGTCTAAGAGACACTGATCTCAAATAAACTACTAAAATACCTAAAAGTGCAGATATCGCTTAAGTGGTAGAACATTAGGCTGGAACAAAAGAAGCTCAGGGTCAATGTCCAGTTCTTGAGTCCAAGAACCAGGTCTAGCACACAAAAAAGAGCATTTTATTGTACTGTATTTAAATTCTATTGAACAATTGTTTTGGAATACATATTTAGGCAGTCTCTCATTTTAAATGAGGTAAAATAGGCTCATTAATCTAGTGGAGAAATTGTAACTTGTCAAGAACAGATAAAGTGGAGAACATCCATCTTAGTAAAATTTTAATCTAGGAAAATCCATAGGAAGTGCAAATGATAAAACGGGATCAACATGTTTCACTAAACTATTTTAAAGGAATGTTCAAGCTTCATTGACTTCAATTCCCACAAATTTCTTTGAGCAGATTGAGACAAAATGGAGAACACTAAAACTTCGTTATACATTACATCTAAAAACCATACCACTTTGAGTAAGACACAGTACTTTAATTTCCTTCTGTAACACTCGATGACAAACACTTTCTTAACTGAAGGTAAAAACCAACGCTATAAGGCTACTATCAGTATATCCACAGGTGAGACATTTGAGAGATCATGTACAAGAATTGATCGTGTGAACAGGACTGCTACAGATAATTTCAGTTGTGATCATTATTCCTCCACAAAAAAACCACAGCCCCATGTCCCTTCTGAGAACTAGGCTCTGTCTGATTCCTCAGGCAAGTTCATTTCCCCTCCTAGTAGTTACTGTTAACCTTCCAACAGCACCAAATGACTGGGAGTGTTAGAGGAAAGAGTACCACTTGAGTCTTGTGCTCTAGGAAATAGAACCAATCTTTGCTTAAGGCAAGGAAGCTGAAAACATTTTGCCCTTCCTTTGCCTTTCTGCCTCTGCTCTGTAGGGCTTGTCAGAGTTGACAAGGTATCCTCTTCAAACATTGCTAGGCTTCATTGCTTAACAGAAAGAAAACAAAAAACAGGACCATCACAACACTACTGCAATATCTCATGTAGACCTGTTCCTAGTAAAAAGGTCTTGTACAAACATGTGTGAACTAAAGCCAGGAGTACTAAGAAAGCTAACAATGCAGGAGAAGAGCAGAGACTCCTCTAGGAGAAACAGCCAACACAGAAACAAAAAAAACCCTGCAATATAAATGGAGTCAAATCAGGCACACCCCTCACAATTTTACTACAATTGTTACCATGCTCATCTTACACCTGGGCAAAGATAATAAAGTCACAAGTGTTAACAGCAGAATTTCACCGTCATGGAATTATAAATGCACACTTTCTCCTATTCTGGAGAACCAACCAACATGCTGTCAGAACGTCCCAAGCCAGTTTCTGTCACCTGGAGGCACAAGGGCTGTGGCAGCACAAACTGTGGAGCCCTGAACAAATCATTAGCCTCATGCTGGAGGAACATGTGGAGGATCAATTTTGCCTTGTGTTTTGCATCCAGCTCGCAGTCCCTACCTGTTATTGGTTCTGCAGCCTGAGATCCCTTCAAGTTACATCTCCCAAGCTCCACTTCAAGTTACATCTCCCAAGCTTCACTTCCAGCAGCAAGGCAATGGGAAAGAAACTGGAATTTGCAGGCTGGAAACACCCACAGTGGGTGGGGAGGCACATGCGCAGAAGGATCTTTGCCCTGCTTTAAAAAAAATAAAAACCTTGCACTTTCAAAGGATCTGTGCTGCACCATAGACTAGAATTCCCACAATGCATCGTGCCACTCTAAGAGGAAGTAGGTTTCCACCAGTGCTAGGCCCTTTGTCTTAGGACTGCAGGGATGCAAGGGGAGGTTTTCTCCAGCTTCACATGAGCATAGGTGAGTTGTTGTTGTTTTTTTTTTTAATGAAAATCACTGTGTCCTTGAAACTTTGCTCAACTATCTGAGAAATGGACAAGTATTGGAAGCATGAAATAAGTTGGCTTTTTAAATCTTAGATCTACTAATGTAATTGAGGTTATGAGACTTTTGTTTCTGTTTGTGTTTAACAGATAAGTTCTGTTGAATGTAAATTATATCTGATTTCTTTACATTTGGAATAGCTCCCTGTTCAATATAAAAAGGTATTCACAGGCACTAAACTGATTCTTGGATCATTTTTCATGCTTTAAAGTATACACTGCAATAAAGTAGCAGAATTGCTAGATATACAGCATAATCCTTGCATGAATTAAATTTTTTAAAAAATCTAACAATTTCCCAGAAATGCCCAAATTCCATTTTTGAAATCTTAAGTTGTTTTTGGCTGTTTCCAAATTTTTCCTTCCTTTAAGGTTCTTTACTTTTGATTTCTTTTCTTTGATGTTCATTGTTGCTCTTGTGGCTTGAACTCATGGTGTTCCCATTACCATTTTTTAAACAATTTGTTCAGCTAAATAGTGAAAAGCATCATGTGGGTGTGAGGAGTGGTCTTAGAGTAGGCATCTCACCACCATTACTGTTCAAACTGATGGTGGTTTGGGGAGATCGGGGGAATGTGAGTTAGGTGCAAGTATGAAGTGAAGGATAGGTCTCTGTGAAGCTCAATGGCTTGGCCCAAACCAGTGTGTTTTTGTCTTTCCATTTGCATGCCCTATTCCAGTGTGAATTCCTTCCTCTTCTATGATCCTAAAAGTTCCTCTCAGTCACTCTAAGCTACCTCATATTGTCTTCCCAGGTGTTACCCATTAGACTTTGGAATAAATCTTTGTTATCCCAGGTCCTGAGTGTGGAAAGAGTCAGGGCCACTTCTAGAAATCAGGCTTGTGTCCTGACCTCTGGCATTTGCCACAGTCAGGAATAGTCACGCATCATTTTGGACAACACAGTTCCTTTACTGATAATGCAACATCACCAGAGGATTCCTAATTTCCTAAGCTCCCTAGCAGCTCTTCTCAAAATAAATGTGTAGGCCTAATCTTTCCAGGCCCAGTGATACAACTATAGTCCAGCAACTTCTAAGCCTGAGCAGGGAGGATCATTCTAGCACAGGAGATGAAGGCCATTCTAGGTAACATAGGAAGATTGAGTTTCAAGTGTAGCAGTTCTTTACCAGAGACTCTGGGTTTGATCCCCAATACTAGAAAAATAAAACTAGCCTAATGCACACCATTTTTAAACTAATAATACATCTCTTTTAATACTGAGCATACAATTTCCCATTTTCCTTTCTAATCACCAAGCATGAAACTGAAATTTTATAAAACTGCTAGACGACTGTAGAGGAAGAACATGCTTAGTTTCCTAGCTCTGTGAAGATCCGTGAGAGTAGAAAGCAATTTTAGGGCATTTCTTACCTCATTCCAATGACATCAAAGACATGTTGCTAATGCTCATTGATTTGCTAAGCTGGTCATCCATCTTGACAGTGGTCGTATTGCTGTTGGTCTTAGCAACTGCTACCCCATTTTCTTCAACTGGGACTTGATTGCACTGAGCAGGAATGTTTCCTTCATGCAGTCCTGCAAGAGGAATTAAAAACAGGAAGCGACATTATTACCCCAATTCCTTTTTTTTTTTCAATTCCAGTCCCGCAAATGCATTGTTTTTCTTTACCAACAAATAGGTCCATGCCTCTTAATGATTTTTGTAATTGAAAAATTGTCATCGTCCTATGACTTAACACTATTTTATAGGGAAAGGCTAAAAATTGAAGAAAGACCCTAGAAGTATATTTGCAATGTGTGTTAGTTGTTACTTTCTTAATGCAACAGCGTCTCTAATTTCTCTCCATCCTTACTTGAGAACCTACAAATGGAACTCAGATAAGAACATCAGTCTTGTTATTTATATTACCTCAGGGGCCTAGTGACCACAAAAGGTACTTTGGTAAACTATTAACACTCACTGCATAGATAGTGAAGCAAAAGAGATTTTTTTGTTACATAAATAACCTCCCCAAGTTTTTCAGAGAGAAGCAAAAATACCAAATGTAGAACCAAAAATTGCTGTCGGTGCTGATATGTCAGAGAAACTATTCACATCAAGGTGAACTGTGTTTTTAGTCTATGACTGAACTAAATTCCTTTCTTTTTAGTCCCCTTCTTTGTAGAGATCTTCATTTCTTTGGTTTTCAATCCAAATAATTTAATAATTTTACTAATATCCCATCTTTGAAAATGGATCTCACCTCTTTTGTGTGCCTGTTTTAAGGCCCTGATATCGGTCTTGGGTTCTTTTCCATCATGGCTTCTTCTGAGATGAGCTTAGTCAGAAGCAATAACACTTGTGCAAAAGATCTGATAAGTTTACCGGTTTTATGAAGGAATATGGGTGGATTCAATTGACTGGTTGAGTTTGTACTGATTTATATATAGCATTGATTTTATATTTTAAATTAGGTATAAGTGTAATCTTACTACTTAAACCAAAGCAATATATGTGTATGTTTTTATACATAAATGTATGTCTCTATGCCTGACTGTCCTCGATATAACTGCAAACTTTTTATTTTAAAACTATATCAAATCCAAGAATAGTAATTGGTATAGCTGGTATTTCAAATAAAGAAGGCAGATTTTTTTTTGCCTCAGACCATCAGTATTTATTGAGTATTTACATTGTACTAGGCACAATAGAACATACAGAAAATATTGCCTGCTCTAGAGGATCTTACATTTTATAAGAAAAAACAAATGCACCTTTTCAAATGGCATTTTTGTTTGCTGTTTGCTGTAAAGTACCAAGCACAAGAGAAAAAAATCACAGAAGGAAAAAGAATCTAAAAACAAGTTAAATATATAGGGTTTTTTGTTTATGGCTGTGCTTAATATACATGAATAGTGAATACCAAGCAGTTCATTTTTACTACACCTTTACTTTTACATCAGTTCTTAGGTTGTCTAAAACATTGAAATACAAATAAAATGTGTAGCAAAAATAATTTGAGCAAACAGCAGGTAACTTCACAAATTATGGAATGTGAACCGTTTCTGCCCTTATCCAGAGTTAATTGGGTCACAACTTTGTCTGAAAGAACACTTCTGGTGCTGTAGTCAAAAGTGTGCTGACTGAAATAGACTCTTCCACAGAAATACATGATTCCAACTTGGAATAGCCATGGAATATCTGTTTGAGCCACAGCCCTAGAATGCTCCAAAACTTTATAATACACATGATAACTACACCTGTGACTGGAACCCATTTTCCCTCTTATTCTCCACCAGTACAAACCAATATGTAGGAAGATTTCTTTGCTTACACATGGAATCAGTTTTAACACTGGCCCTTGTGAAGTCACCATGAACCAAAGCACATGCCAAACATTTATAACTTGTTTAAAAATTCCACATCGTCATACTGGCCATCTCATGATGAAAATGGATAACTCACTAAATGTTAACAGGCTCTATTCTCCTAATATGAAACAAAGAAACAAAAAACACATTGGAAATACAGAAATTAAAATAGAAGTAACATAACCCACATAAAGTATAAAGTTCTTAGCAATGACTTCATCAAAAGCTGTCTTTTCAAGAAAGGAATTCTCCTCTGGGGAGTTCAGAATCTCATAATAGAACACTGACAAGTTGAGGGCCAGACACAATCTGATAGGATGCATTGGTTGAATTTCCTTTTTGCTGATCTCAAAAACTTCTTGGTATGCTTGGAGTGACTGATTCACAATCCCTTTCTTGTCATCACCAGCAGCAACCTCAGCCATGATGTGGTAGCAGTCTTTCTTCATTTTCAAATAGAAGACTTTGCTCTCTGCTTGTGGAGCATTAGGGATCAAGAACTTTTCCAAAAGAGACAGTATATCATTGCAGATATCTCTTAGCTTGTTCTCAATTCTTCCTGTGTTTTCACACGATCTGCTGATTTTTCTCAGCACCTTCTGTCTTTCACTCAATACTTGAAACTACCCTCCAAGATGACCTATGGGTTCCAATAAGCAGCTGAAAGAAGATTCCTTTCCTCATTAGGTAATTCATCTTCTTGCTCAGTTACAGACTGAGCATGTCACCATATCGCTCAGCCTGCTTGGCCACTTCATCCTTCTGCACCATCTCATTTCTATCCATGACAAGATGCTCTGTGTCCTGAATAGGTGGTGGAGGAAAGACAGGGGGTCATTGGTCTCTGGATGGTGGCAGAAGCAGCGGTGAGGCTGAAACTCTGTCCCTGCATCTCACAGCTCACAGGCTCCAGCAGCTTTGTAGACATGGGGCTTCTTCAAATCCAATTTTATTGTTTTTCCATGTGACCAATATCCTTAATGTGCCCTGAAAAGTTCACAATCAGCTAAAGTACATTTTGCTTGCTGCTCATTTTTTATCATGTTAAAATGATTTCATATCCAGGCATTGTAGTAACGTGTGATTGTGGGATTTATTTTTTAAAACAATATGGCCTATGTCAATGTGTATGGTGCCAGGTGTTCAATGTGCACATTTCATGATGACCTCGCACCATGATGATATGATGAAGGAAATCTTGCCTTCTACTCCAAGTGTCACTCAGAGCAAAGGGGTTCACAATTGTGAACAGATGGGACATGATCAAGTTCCTGTCAGAAGTCCTGAGAAATGGGAAATCTGAACTATTGTGATGGAGCTACCTTCATACAGCGTTTCTGAATGCTACTTTTACACATTAGACTGCTCAATGTTACTTAATCTATATTACTCATCTTAAAAAAAATTCTGCTGTATTTTACTGTTGTTTAAACGTGCAAGCAAATTCCATTAAATTACTGTTTTTATTTTAATTTCTGCGATGATATCACTTTTTAAAACATTTTTCTATGGCTTGGAATGTGGTTCTTTGCTAGAGTGCTTCTCTTGCATGCATGAGGCCATGGGTTTGATTCCTCAGCATCACATGAACAGAAAAAGCCAGAAGCAGTACTGTGGATCAAATAGTAGAGCACTAGCCTTGAGCTGAAAGCTGAAGGACAGCACCTAAGCCCAGAGTTCATATCCCACGATCTACAAAAATATATATACATATTTTTTAATTTAAAATATCATAGTTTTTCCAATGTAGTTTTTATCAACATCTTGGAAGAGAATATATAACATGAGGCACGTCTTTATTCCTTTATCAGATGAAGGGACTCTTGATACAAAATAGAACAATGTCAGAATCTGATGTGTGGCATGAGGAGTAGAGCTTGAACATAAAAGCCAAGAGTTAACACACCATGTGTTTAAAGCTAACTACAACATAAACAAAAGCAAAGGTAAATATAGTAATAGAATTTTATGAAATAGAAATAATGCATCATATTTTTATTTGTGTTGAGGTCCACATAGAGAATGTTAGACATGGAAATCCAGAAATTTTAGATGGGTTTTCAGAGTACAATGAGAGAGAAAGAGTACTGATTACTTTGTCCCTGTGATTTGGAGGATCCTGGGGATGTGATCACAAGTAGTGTCCTCAGGAGAGTGCAGTGGATAGTGGATGATGAAGGGAAAATCACTTGTGTGGTTGTCAGTGAGTTAGGGACTGTGGCAGAGACTGGGTGTCTACAAGGTGAAAGGATCCTTCACATTCTTCCCAGGGGACCACACAGAGGAAGGCAGGCACAGGATAAAGATTACTATAAGGTTTATTAAAGAAGCCATAATGTCCTAGGAGAGGGAGCACATGGCGTATGTCCCTATCCAGATAGCAGGAGGATCTGGGGACAGGAAGTGAGGTAGGTGCATGCTCAGGTGGGTCTGGGCAGGGAGAGGGAGGGGGCAGCTGTATGGCTGGAACCTCACAGCTGGAAGGAGTCCAGGTCTGGGTGGAGCTGAGGACCAACAGTAGGCATAATGCTTACATTCCCCAATTTGCTGATTAATATACATAGGGGAACCAGGCTGGGGGATATGGAGGTTATTTCTTCTTGAGCAACTTCTTTTGTAAAGGGGCAAAGTAGTCAGGGGCCCCTGCTTTATTGCTTGGCCGGTTACTATCCAAGAACCATCTACTTGACTGTTTCATAAAGGTCTTCTTTTTCCATGAAAATAGTTATCTAAAATTCAAGACACATTTAATAAAAAATAAAGTTGCTGTTCAGGCAAAAATTGCTCTTAGGAGCCCAAGAGAGAAATAAGCCAGGAAGGTTTGATTACCAGAAGAGACAGCATGGTTCCTGGCTCCTGGCATCCTGGAGGGGGGAGGTAAGACTTTTTCAACTTCAGGATTAGAGTAGCCTGAGTAGGTAGCAGAGATATTTAAAGATACCACAGTCAAATGGTGTCATGGGCTATTTTGGCTACTTTCTGCTGGGGAGGTTAAGGAGTCACTGGAGCTAGGGACATTAGGGTCCAGCAGGGCAATGTAAATGATGTCTCCAGTTGCCTGTAGTAACCGGACAGCCATGACTTCCTCCCAGGTGGTGTCCTGAGTGGGGGCTGTTATCCTGTAAAAAGAGACTTTTGGATAGATCAGGCAAAAAGATGACAAGGTACCAAGGTCAGTTTGTATGAATGGCATAGGAGAACACACATTAGCCATGGGCCAGAAAAGTTTTATTTGAAGTATAAGCCCCTATTCAGGGAAGTAGGCTTTTGTACAACTAGGTAGGGGAGAAGATAATGGACTAGTTGGGAATACCAGTCAGAGGCTACTATAAATACAAATAGCAAGTAACAAAAAAAGACTGGAACTTTCTGTCCAGTTAGAAGATAGACAGGTATGGACATTAGGTGGGCAAGCAACTATTTCTCTTGTTCTCCCAGCTCTGATTAATTTTGAAAGGGCAAGCATAAAGTGACTCCATTTAGGATGTCATCTCCTCTTACTCCTCTCCATGGTTTTCCATTTTAAGGACTAATTTTGTCCTAGATGGTGTGGGGGGGAGTGAAAGGGGGTCTTAGTGTGTTGCTGGGAGAGCTTGTCCTAGTTGGCATTGACTGGGTTTGAACTCAAGGTCTGGGCACTCTCTCTGAGCACTTCTGCAAGGCTAGCGCTCTACTCTAAGAGAGTTCCTTGGAGGTGAGATTCCTTGAGCCATGCCTCCACACTGGTGCTTGGCTGATTAGCTGGGAAATTGAGTTTTGCAGAGATTCTTTGTGCACAGGATGGCTTTCAACTGTGGCAAAAGGAGTCTTTGTCACAAAAGCCCTTTTTATTTCCAATAAAAGCAACAAGGAAATCAACGAGATTGAGGTTACCTATAACTTGTAAACAATTGACTAACAATTACTTGCCAGAGTTTTGCAATAAATCCCAGCAGATGTTTTTAAACTGCATCTGATTGCCATTCTAAGTATCACTCCTTGCATCTGGGCAGCCTGTTTAAAATCACTAATATAACCTTTAACAGATGTACAGACCCTTTCTTGGGCTATAGCAGCATATCTTGTTCAACATTTGGTTTGTAAAAACTTTTTTCTGGCTGGATGAGGAGCCTGATATGTGGTAGTTGCAGCAATGTCTGCCTCTGCAGTCAGTTAGATCTCAATGGGGACCTAATCTCAGGTCCACAACTTTCTTTCCTTAACAGATGAATTAATGTGGCTGGGCCAGCTCAAAACTCACTGCCAATTTGGGACTTTGAGCTGATACAGTGAGTTGGGATATAAATTTTCCCTCATATTTTACAACTTTAACTTGTACTACACAGTACCGTAGATGACTGGGAAGTCCATGCTGTGTTAGACAGACATGGGCATTAAGCATGCCTACAAACTATCTTCCCATGACCTCCGGACTCTGATCAAGCTTTGAAGAGACAGGCACAAGTGACTTCAGTATCTGATACCATCTCTGCCATCCAACGAGCAGTGTCTTACTGCCTCTGCATGTTCCAACATTTTCAGGGTTCCAGGAATGTCTTTCTCTATGCTGGGATAAATAAATCTTTGGCAGTTTCCTTGGTCAGTTGGTGGGCTTGAACTCAGGGTTTGAGCATTGTCGCTCAGCTCTCCAGATCAAAGCTAGTACTTTGCCACTTTGAACTCCAAACCAACTCTGCTTTTGAATACTCTGCTGGCAGATTAAAGATGAGAATCTCACAGGGCCCTTTCTCTGCCCAGCCTGGCTTGACATCATTTTTCAGATCAATGAATCTTTACTTGTGGGCATATTTACTCCAACTAAAAGCAAAAAGATGGTCATTGGAAATGGATTTATAAGCATGGTCTTACCTTGAACTTATTGAGGGCCAACATTACATGTGACAAACTTGTCCTCTGTCCTTTATTGTGTTCCCTTTGGAAAGTGCTATAAAAAACCTATAATGGCAAAGTAGGTTAAACAATCATTTTGGTGATCCTAATTTATCTCTTCTATTTTGAAATAGACTTTAGGGTAATTTTCCCATTTAAACTTTTCTTTGTCTGGGAGGCCTGACAGTACCGACAACTTACCAAAATTTTCACAAAGGGTAGGCCATTTTTAATACCTTTTTTAAAGTCAGTATAATTTGCATTTAAATGCTTCATTGAAACACCCTTTACCTCTGGTCTGAAAGTTTAACCATAGTCTATGTACCTACATATGTATTAGACAGCCACAAGGATCATTTTTACCTGTATTTTACCCTGCAAAATATCTAGCAGAGTCCTATTTTTTCTTATCTCTATAATCCCATGGATATCTGTAAGTATTCTGCTAGCTCTTGTTCCTCATTTTTTTGAAAATCTAGTTTTTTTTAAATTGCTACAGAATTAAATTTAGCAAAACCATAACTTAATTGTGCTTTTTTACACTCATCTTCATGGAACTGGAAAAAGCAATATTAGTGGGGGTAGAGAGATATTCATCCTCCTGAGAAATTCACTTTCAGCCTCCATAACAGTGAGAAAATACAGGCTCTCCACATTATCCACACTAGTGTTTTATTATAACTCACTCAGAGCAACATCTTAGTGGGCTAAATGTGAATCAGTCACAATTGATGCATCAGCAGTAATTAATTAAATATAAAAAGAAAGTACTAAAGTCATTTTGAGGTTACTCATAAAAAGCCAAATGCTTATGAATCATGTTTTCATTTCCCCACCAAAGAAAATAAAAATGGAGCTGCGATTCGAGTGGCAGACTTTAGCCTTGAGCAAAAGTACTTAAGGAGAGTGGCTAGGCTTTGAGTTCATGCTACAGACTTCTACCCACACACAAAGAAAATGTATTCCCAAATATGTATTCTTTCATGTTTTCTGAATGTTTCATGAACTTGGGGATGGAAGATGATGAGACAGATTTTACTCCTGTACACATTTTGTAATAAACAAGGAGTGTTATCTTCCAACAGATATTCCATTCAAAAACTGAAATGTAATAGTAATAATGTTATAATGCATGGACCACACATATAGTGGAAGACTTTTGGGGAGCAGTAGAGTAGCCATTGCTCTCATGTCCTTGGCTTCAAGCATGGTAGTCTTTCCTCATCTATCACTACCAAACCACTTTGGATGATCCCAATCAAATCTCAAAGGTCTAGAGCTCTTATTTCTGAGAAGAGTTTATTAAATTTCCTCCAACAGCCATTCCATAATATAAAAGACACAAGTCAACAACTTCACTATCTTAATTATTTGTCAAGCCTGGAAGTAATTGATACCTATCACTTTTGTCCAATCTTTGAATATGAAGGCACATCATCCCTACGCAATACAATGAGAGGATGAGAAATGTTGGCTCAGTGGGTGGTTTTCCATTACACCTAGTTTAATTCTGCCATAAAGGGTTGCTCTATAAATCACAGAGGTTTTTGCCAAAGGTTTACCTACATTGCGTTTCATTTTGTGTGAGTGCTCCAATGCTGACTGAAGGGTGATTTCTGCTTGAAAGACATCCTCTAATGTTCACGAGACATTTTGTCATGTCACCAGCGCTCTGAAACCTGTAGAGACATGACTTCTGGTTAAATATTTGTCTACATTTATTATATTCACTTTTTCTCTCCTGTTTATATTCTTGGATGCACTGAGGACTGACTTCACAGTAAAAGTCATTGCATATTTGGTATATTTGTTAGTTTTCTTTTCTCCTATGGGAGTCGTTTCTCTGATGAACACTGAGGTATGACTTCGAAGTGAGATTTTCTGCATTGATATTATCTATAAGTTTTCATTCGTGTGTGGTCTATAAACACTCATCCATGCATGACTTCTTAGTGAAGGACATTTTTGGTACTTTTTACATTCATAAAATTTCTCTCCTGTTTGTTTGCTGATGAAAATTTAAGTATGATTTCTTCTCGAAAAAATTTCACATATTTAATTCACAAGATTTTTCACTGTGTGCATTCAATGTTGAACACTGAGGTATGCCTTCTGTGTGAAAGACTGCCCATTTGCTATAATCACAAATCTTATATCCTGTTTGGGTTCTCTGATACAAGCTGCTTTTTCTTTCACATGAAAGATTTTCCATATTTATCAAATTCCTAATGTTTCTCATCTATGTGGATTCTTTTATGCCTGCTGATCTGTGAACTCCATGTGAAGGACTTGCCACACTTGTTACATTCATATGGTTTCTCTCCTGTGTGTGTTCTCTGATGAACAGTAAGGTCTGATTTCTGAGTGAAAGTCTTTGCACACACATTACATTTTTAAGGTTTCTCTTCTGTGTGTGTTCTCTGATGATGACAAAGGTATGTCCTCTGAGTAAAACACTTTCCACATGTGTTACATTCATAAGGTGTTTCTCATGTGTGTATTCTCTGATGGACAGTAAGGTGTAACTTACATCTGAAATACTTTCCACATTTGTTAAATTCATAAGGTTTCTCTCCTGTGTGTGTTCTCTGATGGGCAGTAAGTTGTGACTTGTATCTGTAGTTCTTTCCACATTTTTTACATTCATATAGTTTCTCTCCTGTGTTTGGTCTCTGATGAAGAGTAAGGTCTGATTTTTGGGTGAAAGACTTTGAACACACATTACATTCGTTAGGTTTCTCTCCTGTGGGTGTTCTCTGATGGACAGTAAGCTTTGACTTACATCTGAAATACTTTCCACATTCATTACATTCATAAGGTTTCTGTTCTGTGTCAGTTCTCTGATGCTTTCTGGGAATTAACTTCAAGAGTGGAAAATTTTCTACATTCTTCATATTCATAGAGTTTCTCTTCTCATGGTGTTTTAGGTTGACAAGTCAGTTCTGACTTCTTAGAGATAGATTTTGCACATTACTTATACTCATCAGGCTTCTCTGGATATTTCTTCTCAGGTTTTGTAAGGTGTAAATTCTTACTGATTGAATTCTCAATTCATTACCTATATAAGGATTCTCTCCTGTGTGTTTTTTTCTGATTCATAGTGTCTGTACACCTTAAGTGGAATGTTTTTCCGCATATAGTGCTTTCAGGTGTTTTGCTCCCTCCCTGACAAATTTCTTGGGCAAAAAGATCAGACTTATCATATTCTTCTCTATATTCAATTATGTGGAAAGAATATGGTCTCTGAGTTTAAAATCTTCCCTCCTCCATATTCAAAATACTGAAGCTCATTTGGACCCTCATAATTTCAACTAAAAGGCTCCAAATATCTAAGGGATTGTTTATCTATAGGAGACAGACCAGGCATATATGCAGCAGGCATCTCACCAGGCTCGCAATAGGGTAACATGTTCTGATGCTGAATGAACTCTACATTCCTCACCCTTAAGGAGTTCTCTTCATTCCTATTCAGCTTTGGCTTATGTTTTGCTCTTTGCTCCACTCTGTTACTATTCATGGCAGTACTTCACACAGACATTCATCTGAACTTTCCTGGTACGTTGTAATCACATCCTCCATTTCTTGAACATCTATAATGAGTCATGAAAAAAAAGACAAAAACATAAATGAGATCCTTAATGTAAAGGTAAAGACATTTTCCCCATACTATTAGAGATTTTAAAATATTAAAATAGGTAATGATTTATGAGAGATATATTTCTTTCTCTATAATGTATTAAGAAAATAATACTAATATTTCACGACAGAAAATGGATTTTTCTTTTTCAGTTCTCTTGCTTTTTTCATATCAGAGGAATTATTTACACAAATTACTAAACTATTTATGGCTAGCATTTTAGGCTGCATACTGTTGTATTTAGTATTCTTTGTTATTTTCTGAAATATTGTTTTGCTTGGTCTTAGCGGAATAGCTGCTTTGTGTTGTTTTTTTCCTTAAAAAATATATATATTATGCTACTCTACGTCTCAAACATTAGGAGAAGAGCGTTTTCTAATTTTGGAGATCATACCTTTTTTTTTTATAAAAGCCTTTTGCTTGTCACCTGAGGGTAAGATTTTATATACACATATCTTCATTTCTAACTTCCCACAGTGGATTATTTTAAGTATCTTAGTAATTTTAAATTTTGTTTCTCTCCTTTTTAGACAAAGTTTCATCAAAATTTACTCCTGTTCCTCAAACCCATGTAAGCCCAAAGATTCTCCAGCTCACTACCTAGTTAATCATTCTCTCTAGACTAAAACTTTGATTCTGTATCCCAGCCTCTCCCCACCTTATCCTTATCAGAAGATAGCAGTCCTGGCATACTCATATCCTATACCTGCCGTGTCCTAGTTTCAAAGAAAACGAAAGCTCATTTTGGAAATTTCTAATTTTCTTTTTTGTCAGAACAATTTCCACACCGAGAAAGAATTGCTAACTTTAACTTTATTGACATACACAGTTCAGTGTGTATCTACATGCATTTTTTTGATTCACAAATCTAAAACAGAGAATCACCTAGTTCTCTGCCACACATGGGACTCAGGGGAATTAGGAAAATTATTGGTCAGTACAGAGCAAGATGA
Organism: Dipodomys ordii; assembly: GCF_000151885.1. Taxonomy (NCBI): domain Eukaryota; kingdom Metazoa; phylum Chordata; class Mammalia; order Rodentia; family Heteromyidae; genus Dipodomys; species Dipodomys ordii. The sequence continues at coordinate 333,701 of NW_012267245.1, read as the reverse complement.
ACTTACCAACTCAGTTCTGGATCCAAGATCACTATGCAAGATGCTGTAACTCACCTGTTAAATTCTTTTTTTTTTTGTGAAAATGCTGTACAGAGGGGTTACAATTACATGGGCAAGATAATGAGTACATTTCTTACCAAGCATTGTTGCCTACTCCTTTGTTTCCTGTTCGAATCCCTTCCCATCCTCCCACCGCCCCCTTCCCACCTGAACTCCCATCTTCCCCCCCAACCAAAGTTGTAAAGTTCATTTTTAGACATAACAACTTGTGCATCTCATTGTTGCAATGGGTCCACCTGTATCCCTATTTAAACGATTTGTTTTTTCCCTTCCCCTCCACAAATTACACCAACAGCAAACACAGTGTGGGCAGGGGTTATACCATGGGGGAGCGACACATACAAAGCAACAAAGAAATAATCTTATAAATATGTTAGAAAAAATCGCATTAAAGAAAAAAATTGAACACTTATCTTGTGGCTCATTTCCCTAACATCAACTTATCTGGCCTTTTCTACTTGATTCAGACATATACTAGTTATTCCAAATGAGGGAAACCATGGGGCCTATGTTTCTTTGAGCCTGCCTTACTTCACTTAATATAATTTTTTCCAAGTTTTTCCATTTCCTAACAAATGGGGCAATGTCAGTCTTTCTGATGGAGGCATAGAATTCCATTCTGTATATATACCACATTTTCTTGATCCATTCATCTACTGAGGGGCATCTGGGCTGGTTCCATATCTTAGCTATGGCAAATAAAGCTGCAATAAATATACTTGTTTTGGTAGCTTTAGTATGGTCTTGTTTGTGATCATTTGGGTAAATGCTCAAAAATGGGTTTGCTGGGTTATAGGGAAGCGCTATGTGGAATCTTTTGTGGAACCTCCATACTGCTTCCCAAAGTGGTTGAACAAGTTTACACTCCCACCAACAATGCGGTAAGGTTCCCTTCTATCCACATCCCCTCCAGCATCTGTTGTTATTAGACCTGCGAAATACTAGTCTGAGGCTTCTTCTATATATAGCTCTTCATCTTGCTCCAGCTTGACAATCAATTGAGGTTTAGGAACACAGTGCCCTGTTAATAAGAAAGAGTGGAGAACTATTGCTCATGCTGTGTCAAATTAGCTGTAAGATCTCAGATATCCTGTTTACCAGGTTGCTCCAAATCTTCTTTCTCATTTCTCACTGACTCCATGGTTGACTTTCCCCTAGCATCGGTTTAAACTTTGCAGGTTGTGTGGCTTGAACTCAGTTCTTTTTCCCCAGACTAACATTCTATTAGCTTGAGCCTAGCTCCATTTCCAGTTAATGAGTACTTAATTTGAGATAAGTGTCTCAAGGACACTTTACTGGCATTACTGGCTTCAAAATGAAGGACTGAAACTGGATAAAATTGTTGCCAAAAAAAAAAAGAGGTTGATGACTCTTGAAAAGGATTTTCCTTCTCCAGGCCAAGGTCTGAAAATCTAGTGCAGCCATATCATGAACTTTCTGAAGAACCCTTTCAGGGAGCCAGTGATTCATACAGTATCCACAAACTTGAATCACAGCAGATACCAGTTTAGGAAACATTCATAATCCCTTGGCAATCTAATTTTCCCCATTTCATTTCTATCTCTGCTCCGTGTTTCTATCTTTCAGTTTGTTTTGGAGGAGCAGCAGGTGTTTCGTATCTCAGAAGCTAGTTTAGAAATTAATGCTCAACTAAATGGTGAGCTTTAAATCCTGCGTTTAAAATGCACATCAGGAGCAGTGGGGAGGGCTTTTCTAAAAAGGAATCAAGTTTGATTGTGTGTACAGCAGTTCTGTAAATATTTTGGGTTTTCTGTTTTCATTTTTTGAAAGTAGACAAAATCTGTGGGAATTTTTTCCTGAAACATTAAAAAAAAGTCTGTTTATTTACATGCAAATAAATTTCTTTGATAAAATTTAAAAAAAATGAAAGTCTCAGATTTCAAACTCCTAAGCAGCCTGGATTACAGGCGTGAACCATTGCATGCACACACACACACACCACATACACAAACACATATACATATATGTATGTGTGTGTATATATACATTACATATATGTACATATGCATATATACATATGTACATATATTTGTGCATATATATGTACATATACACACAAATATACATATATACATATATATGCATATATATACCTATATTCATATATATGCCTATATACATATGTGTATAAATACCTATATACGTATATATGCCTATATACATGTATATAGGCATATATACGTATATATATGCATATATATGTATATAGGTATACATACACATATATATGTGCATATATGTGTATATAGGTATATGTATATATATACATATTTATGTATATGTGTATGTGTGTGTGTTTATGCATTTTCTAGATTGTATATCCACCCACAATAATCACCTCAATTTTGTGGAGACTGTCTCCTGGTTAGGGAACATAGTTTGGAATTTTTGTCAAACTGCTGATTTGGATTCTTGAAGAATGAGAATTAAATTGCCTTGGAATGTATATAATCCACCTGAAGCTTTCCTTAGAAACAAATGACACTTCCCACAGACTGGAATCTTACATCTAAATAGCATTGAAAGTCCAATAAATATTCACATATCTACTAAAAACAAATCATTTCTGGGCATCTGTGGTTCACACCTGTAATTCTAGCTACTCAGTAATCTGAGATCTGAGCATCGCAGTACAAAGCCAGACCTGGCAAGAAAGCTGAGAGACACTTATCTCCAATTAACCACCAGAAAGCTGGGAGAGGTGATGTGGCCCAATGATAGAGTGCTCACGCTGAGCTGAAAAGCTGAGGCATGGCACCTCGGCCCAGAATTCAAGACAAACCACCAACAAAAAAATCATTTGACCTTTCAACTTAATGTGATATTTTCAGCTTACACAAGGACACCAGGATGCCATATGTTTCCAGCATCACATCTCTATATAGGGTCTTCTGAGAAATATCCAATTCCTGCCACTCTTCCCAACTGAACTCCACAGCCACATCATCAAATGACACCAGCTTCTATAAGGGCATATTCCATCAATTTATTACCACTGAGTCATGAAAACACCAAGGCTGGAATTTCTTTCTTCTATATGTACGCTTTTGTCTCACAGAATGTGTATGGAGCTTGCTCTGTTATCTATACAGTGAGAGAGAAAAAACATCAACGTAAAAATATTTTCCCCCATAGTAACTTGGTAATTACAAATACTAAGTTTTTCTTTATATTTTAATATTGTTATGTATATATTTTTTATTGTGAAAATATAAATACTAAGTTTTTCTAATACATCAAAACACACTTCTGATTCCAGAAATAAAGACAAGATAAACAGTTCTAAGAAGCTAATCATCTCGCATGACAACATTAAGTATAAGTAGGAGTCTGAAAGTGTGTGTTTAGCTTATTTTGGTAATATTTACAACATATCTGTGGAACAGTGAAGTAAACAAATATTTTTCCTGCATTTTCATATTCTGCCTTACTGAATCAAGTCCTATTCAGATTTTCTATTAAAATGTGCTCTCATAAGCGATCACAACATGGTCATTACATCATACATAATACATAACACATTAGTAGATCTATGAAAAGCAGTGTCCAGGTAAATGTTAAAGGGAGTAAAAGTACTCAAAAATAGTAAATGAATGAGTTGGCTCTCATAAGATTTGACCTAGTTCTCATAATAAAACATCCTATGTTAATCACTTTTGTTTTTAAATTTCTAAATATAAAAGTGTGTTCATAGATAGCCAGATGCTTCCTTCCTAAGTAAAAATGAACTGCTAGCATGAACTTTTATGAACATCGCCTACTTCTTATAATATCGAATATATATTTATTACCATAAAATGTTTCTTAACCAACTTTGCATTTTAATTGGCCTTAAGGTTAGGATGCATGTAAATGGATAGAGGCTTGAGGAACGTTCAAGAAGACCCCCCCCCCAAAATGTGAAACATGACCACCACAAGAAGGATAGGGTAAAAAAATATGAAGAGGGACATGATCTAAAAAATATAGAAAAAAAATTACAAATTGCAATAAAATACGATACTAGTTTCTTGTTCAGTGCTTAAAAGGAAAGATTGTTTATTCCCAAATTGAAATCCATTACAAATGAACAATGGCCAACAATCCCTCCAATACATTCACGCTTGAAAATATCAGAGGTGAATGATGAGTAACACACAAAAAGGAAAATATATCTGTAAAGTGTTGAAAGAAAATAGACTTCAATACACAATCCAGTGGGGAAAGGGCCTCTTCTAACAAAATACATTGAAGATATTTCTAGGGAAGGAGAATGCTTCATTAACACATCATTTTAAGTGTTACAATAAAGTATCCTGCTTCAAGTGAAAAAAAATGCCAACATATATCTACATAGACAAGATTATTAAAATGGTAAATATGTAAGTAAAGGAATGTATAGAAAGTTGATGTGTAGGGGAATGAACCCCAAGGTAAGTATTCAAAGGTTTTTTGTTTTCTTTTTTTTTCCTTTCATGCAATTGTTTCTATCATATTTATAAGATGATTTTTATGTTGCTTTTTATGTTCCTCCCACACAGTATAACCCATAATTTCACTGTTTTTGATGTTGATATTATTTGTGGAGGGGAAAGGAAAAAAATCGTTTAGGGATACAGGTGGACCCATTGCAACAATGAGATGTACAAGTCGTTATGTCAAAAAACGAACTTAACAACTTTGGTGGAAGATGGGGGGAGGACCAGAGTATGGGAAGGGATGGGAAGGAGAAACAATGAGGAAACAACAATGCTTGATAAGAAATGTACTCATTATCTTGCCCATGTAATTGTAACTCCTCTGTACGGTATTCTCACAATAAAACAATAATAATTATATGAATGAATAATAAAGAGTAAAGAAAAATGATTTTTAAAAAGCTAGAACTAATTTATAAGTGTATAAATAAACACAATGGGGTTGTATATAAAAAGTTATGTATTAAAACAAATGTATTAAGCAAAACATGGTATTTTCAGGAGAGAATTCAAACTCACAGTTTAAGGAAATAAATACCAGGAACCTGGTAACAGAGTTAGTGGAGTGAGGTCAAGGGGAAGGGATAGATGAATGAAGAGAAGAAGCAAGGACTGCAGTCATACAATTCAATGCATATCTTACAAAATTAAGAAAACTGAGGGGAGGGGTGGAGTTAGGAGGGATAGGGAGAATGATAAAATGTGTAACATTGATCAAGGTGCATTGTATTCATGAACTGATTTGTTGATTGGTAAATCCCTTATAGAGCTATTAAAAGATAATAAAAATTAAATTTAAATTAAAAATTATTGAAATAAAAAAAGAATGTATAGAATACATATTGTATGTAATTCCTCTTGTGGAAGGAAAACTTATAGCACTAAATTCATGATTCATAGTGCATGAAAATTCAATATGTAAACATGTAAGTGTATTAAAAACAAAGTGCATTAACTGGGCATATGGATCACTTAATATTGAACTTGCCTGGCAAATACGAAGGCCTGAGTTCAAAGAATTAATTCTACAAAATACTTAAAAGGGGAATAGATTTAGGTTATAAATACAATTATTCCATTGAAAAGTAAGTATATTATGCCAGATAGTACTACTGTGAGAATATTGTAAAATTTTAATGTTCCTAGTGAAAGTACAGTGAAGCACATCCAGCAAGTTAACTTCCTATGTGTTCCTAACAAAGAATCTGACAGGGTAGGAAATTTGTTTACTTGTAGTTCTATAGTATAACACTTTTCGTGCTCATGGTAATTCTTCTGAAGCTCTATGCTTCAGCCTGAGAATGGCCTTTGTTCTTTACATTAAAAAAATCTCTGGTTATTTATTTATAACGAAAATTTTCAGTCAAATTTCCAGACTAGATTATAGCGACTTTATAATATCCTTTCCAAAAACTCTTGCAGGCCTTGCATATTTTGATTTGCACAAATTCAGTGGAACATAAAAACAAATGTTTGAAAAAGTATGGCACCTGTATTGAGCATGCAGTCTTATTTGTATCTTATGAACAATCCAGTATAACAACTATATACATCAGACTTAATTTGTAATAGGTATCAGAGGTGGTTCACAGTGTATAGGACAATGCCTGCAGGGTATATGAGAGGTGATTTACAGTGAATTTGAGGTGTGTGCAGGTTACATAGAAGCAAAATAAGAAATAAATAAATAGAAAGAATAAGCAAAACTAATAATGAAAAATACAAAGTGATAATATGTAAGGATATAAACATCAGACCAAAATATATGACCACAGATACAGACCACTGATAATAACTGAAATATCGTACACTTTGATAATAAAAGTTTTATGCTGAAAAGCAAAGTGTGCAAATCCATCTTTAAAAGGCCATGAAGTTATAATATCTTTAATCTACAAATTTTGTAGAAATCAATATGAGAAATAAAAATACGTGATAAATACATGAAAATTAAAAAAATATTTGTAGTATTCTATGAGTGAAATAAACACAGGGGAAATTACAATGGGTCTCAAAGTAATGTATTTTACCATTGTGAATTATAGAATATTAAATGTGGCCAATTTCTTACTACACCTTTGAAATAAAAACAAATGCATTTGGGTTGGGATTATGGCTAAGTGGTAGAGTACTTGCCTACCATGCATGAAGCCCTAGATTCAATTTCTAAGCACTACATAAATAGAAAAAATAGGAAATGACATTGTGGCTTAAGTGGTAGTGTGGTAGCCTTGACCAAATCAAGATCAGGAATGGTGCCCAGGATTGGCCCCAAGTTCAAGCCGCAGTAATGGCAAAAAAAAAAAGTTTAAATATGCATAGTGTATTCACATGGATATCTTCTGGAGGGTGGGGGAAAGCCAGAGAACTTGTAGGAAATTGGGTGAAAAAGTGCATCTGAGGAGGTCATTAGGCATTGATGAAAGTAAGTTATACAAGTCATGATTCACAATGGAAGGGAAAGATTGTGAGAGAGTGCGGGTATGGAAGACACAGGAAATGTACTCATTACCTGACCTAAGGACTGGTAGTCTCCCCATAGATCACCACTATATCAACAATAAAATAAATTAATTTTGAAACAATTTCTCCATGGAGTTGTGTGAGCATAAACTTAGTGAAAAATATGTAATACATTTACAAGAGCAGCTGAAATTATTAGAAATAATATACAACACTTAATTTGAAACATGAAATATTGGAGCTTAGGTTGAATATTGATTTTATATAAGCCATTAATAATAATCTCATTTGATTGTTGTATCCAATTAACTGTTAATAATAAATATTCAGGTAAAAAAAAAACAAGTGCTTCTGGCGCAAGAATCTCATCCTACCCTAGCTACTAAGGAGGCTACAGTCTGGAAGCCATACTGGGTAGACAGCTCAAATTAAGCAGCTAAGCAACAGGTTGGAGGCATGGCTCAAGAGATAATGCCAGCAGTGAAGGAGGAAGCTGACTACTGTGAGGACTGTGAGTACATGTTCCAATTCTAGCACAAGAAAGACATAGTGGAGGCAGAGGTATGTATATCCCATGAGTTTCAAAGTTAGACACCAAACATGCAACACAACAAATCCTCATCTCAGACATAAAGAGAAAAAAACTTAGTGGAGGGGGGAGAGGACAGGAACAAAGGGAGCAAAAAAATAAGGAGGGAGAGGGGACCAGTGTGGGGTGTAAAGGAGGGATAAAGAGACAAAGGGAAAGGAATAAAGAAGAGAGGAAGGGAGGAAGCTTCATAACATTAGATTTGACAGTTACTCCTTGAATGGGACACCAACAATACCCAATACAAAAATCAAACAAGATTAAGTGCCTACAAGTAAAACCTTGTACATCATAAGACATGATCTACAAAGAAGGAAAAGCATGGTATGAGAGAAAATATTTGTGTATATTTCTAAATTGACTAGTACCTGGAATGAATTAGAAAATATAAAAGAAAATCCTACAACTAACCCTAACACCCAAAATCTAATTTGACAATGTGAAAAAAGATTGAAGAGATTTTCTACAAAGAATATGTATAAATAGGTGATTAAAACATATAAAGAAGTCCAATATCAATAATCATGACAAAATTCAATCAAAATTATATTGAAAAACTACTTTATACATGTTGTATGGATATAGTTTAAAAAACAGTGACAAAAATTATCCAACATCTAACAAGTTTTGGGAAGGATGTGAAAATAATATGAAAACTGATACATTTCTGGAAGTAATATAAAAATCATAGGTATTTTTGAGATTCCTAAAAAGAACTAAGTCAAGTATTACACAGAAAAATGATCCAGGACACCTATTTCTGGATTTGTACCTAACAGAAGAGAAATCAGAACTAGAAGAAATATTTTTAGAATTACTGTACATCCACTCACAATAACCACAAGATAGAAGCTTGTAAATGATAGATAAATGATTTGAAAGTAAGAAAAATTTACTACCTTTTATGGCATGGATCAAACTTCAGTAAATGAGATAAATAAAGTACATAAAGGAACAGCCATTGTATGAGTCTGGGGTAGAGAGGAACAGGAGCTGCATATTTAATGATTATACAGCTTCATATATGGAAGATCAAAAATGTAGTAGATGGATAGAAGGATGGTTGTAACATTACTATAGATTATTTTTTCCATGTATGAGTGGTAACCTTCCCTGTGTAAACTCAAGCAAGTATGCTTGCTTATGGGGATTTGGGGACCAAGTGCCAGTGAGCCTTGGGGCCACTTGTTTCCTCTTCATCTCTCTATCTGTACATGTCTGTGTTTTTCTGCTTGTCTTTGGCTCTGGAATCCCATAGGCCTGCCTTGAGTTACAGGTAGCAACAATTCCTTATACAGTGGGTAAGAAAAATGTCAATTCTAAGAGCCATGTCAGCAAAGGTAAATTGATCAGTAAGACAAAATAGTTCCCAAATACAGCATGTCAAAAAAACAGTGAGAGAAACATGGAGAGAAGGGGGACTGAAAGAGAAGAAGAGACAGGGCGAAAAATATGTAAAAAGCAGGAGAAAGATAGGAATAATGAAAGCTAATGAGTAGGAAACAGAATGAAGAGAAAAAATAGAGAAAAAAATCTTGTGAAGACACACCTAGGGAAAATAGAGAGGGCTGAGGGCTTTCTAGGAACACCACACGCTATATCATCAACTATGATCAAGTTTTATGTAGTTAGAGACCAGGAAGAAGTCCAAGAAGTATATATGGAGAGTAGTTTAATTACATATAGTTTACTCAGTCTTCTATAACATTTGAAGCTGTGTGTGAGACCACACTATTTCAGAAACACCGGTAAAACCTCTTTAATATAATCCAACATTAATCATAAGGAGGTGATCTCTGACAAATTGCCTGCAAATGTTCACCCTACATGACAAGTGACCTCCTCAATGTCACTGAATCACATAACAAGTGCAACTACTTTTTCTCACATCAGAAAAACTGAAGCAAGTCTGCCCTCAATTTAGACAGACTGTAACATATTATAATCTACTCATTCTAAAAATCATCTTTTTTTTGTGAAAATACCATACAGAGGAGTTATAATTACATGGCCAAGATGAGTACATTATGAACCCCAAGGTAAGTATTCAAATTTTTTATTCTTTCATGCAATTGTTGCTAACATATTTATAAGATGATTTCTATGTTGCTTTGTATGTTCCTCCCCCACGGTATAACCCCTGCTTTCACTGTATTTGATGTTGGTATAATTTGTGCAGGGAAGGTTAAAAACAAATCATTTAACTAGGGGTACAGATGGACCCATTGCTACAATGAGATGTACAAGTCGTTATGTTGAAAAACTAACTCTAAGAACCATCTTTATCTGATTTAGAAACATGTTCCTAAAGCAGAATCATTTTTTCAGTTTTTAAATCATTGACACCCTAAGTTTTCTAAAATGGAATGTGGAAAATGAGAAATAAAAAGCAACTCACCAGGGGCTGGGAAGGTGGCTCAGTGGTAGAGCACTTGCCTTGCATGCATGAGGCCCTGGGTTCGATTCCTCAGCACCACATAAGCAAAAAAGAAAAAAGCCCGAAGTGGCACTGTGGCTCAGGTGGTAGAGCGCTAGCCTTGTGTTGAATAGCTGAGGGACAGCGCCCAGGCCCAGAGTTCAGGCCCCATGAGCGGATCCAAAAAAAAAAACCAACTCACCAGAGATCCTCTCATTCTTTCTTGCTGTTGACAATGAACAGAAGATTCTGGAAGCATGGCTTAGAGAAAAGGCAATAGACATAGTCAGGAAAGAACCTGTGAGATTATGCTCCAGATTCTCCTGTTCAAAACATTATACATGGAGTGAAAGGCACAAAAGCCTTCTTATAGAAAAAAATCTTTTATATCTCAAGTAGAGTATTAAATACTCACCTGAAGATGACTCCACAGTCCATTAGTTGGTAGACAGACAGTATAAAAGCAATTCATTTCTAGGTTAATATACATACAGAATTCATAAAAACTAAGGTTCCTAAAATAATTGAATAATTGAAACAAAAATCCACACCTTCAATAACACTAGTTATTAATACTTAGGGTTGTATGAATTATTTTTCTATTCATTAAAATGGATTCTAGGACTCCATTGTGCTTTTGTACTCTATCTTACTCATTTACATATTTAAACTCCATGGAGAGCATACAGGTTAAAACTCAGTACTTTTTCACCCATAATTATGCAGGAAAATTTATACAATACATATTACTTGCATAATATTTCATTAGTGGTTTTCAAATGGCACATTTCCCTGTATCCAAATACTCAGAGTACCCTTGTGCAATGACTTGAAACTTGCCGTTTAACCTGCTTCACATAAGCAGTAAAGATTATGTAAATACAGGTTTGAGAAGTCTCTAATACTCACTTTCCTAAACAATCATATGAAGATGGCCATCCTGATGAAGATAAAAGGCCTAATAAAGATATAACATGAAATACTAGTCATAGTATTAACAGTCCCAACCAACAACCACAGCCAAAGACCCAGAAGATTAAAATCTTAAATTACACAAATAATATTAACACAAAATTCCAAGCTGATGACACACCAAAATGCAGACCAATAAAAATAAACAAATTACATACCTATATGCGTTTTCTTGTATTTTTTGGTTGGCTTATTAAACAGGAAAGGCTACTATCCAGACAGGGATTTTTTTTTAACACAACTGCATGGAATGGAAACTCTTAATATAAAATAGCATGAACTGGGCTGGGAAGGTGGCTCAGTGGTAGAGTGCTTGCCTCGCATGCATGAGGCCCTGGGTTTGATTCCTCAGCACCACATAAGCAGAAAAAGTTGGAAGTGGTGCTGTGGCTCAAGTGGTAGAGTTCTAGCCTTGAGCTGAAGAGCTGAGGGACAGCGACCAGGCCCAGAGTTCAGATCCCACGACCAACAGAAAAAAAAAATAACATGAACTTCATAGTGATATGCATGAAAAATGAAAAAACTACTCTATATTGGGGAGGATTGGGTGGGGATGCAGGGGGAGGATGGGAAGGGATAGGAAGGGGAAACAAAGGAGGAGGCTACAATGCTTGATAAGAAATGTACTCATTATCTTGCCCATGTAATTGGGTGCCCTCTGTACAGTATTTTCACAATAAAAAAATTAAAAAAGAAACTCTACTCTATAAACTTCACTTAGGTCCTTTCTGCTAAGAAACACAATATTAATCATTTAAAAGCAACATCTGCACATTCGTATTGGGTTTTTTCACATCACAAGAATGTTTTCTTACTTTAAAAACTTACAAAGAAATTTTTATACACTAATTATCCATATTCAAATATTCAGGACCAAGAGTGTTGTAGATTTCAGGGTGGGATATTTTCTTTTTGTTTTAGGTTTTGGACTATCCTCCTTAAAATTGAATCATATAATTTTATTAGAAATATAATCTGTATTTAAAAGAGTGTATTGTAATTAGGCTGACTTGGCTTATGATTTTAATGTTAGCTACTCAGAAGTTTGAGATCTGAGCACCACAGACTGAAACCAGCTTGGGCAGAAAAATCTGAGTGACTCTGATCTCCAATAAACTACTAAAAATACCTGGAATTGGAGATGTAGCTTAAATGGTAGAACATTAGGCTGGAACAAAAGAAGCTCAGGATCAGTGTCCAGTGCTTGAGCCTAGGAACCAGGATTAGCACACAAAAATGGGAATTGTAGTGTATTTAAATTCTATTGAACAATTGTTTTGGAATACATATTTCAGCAGTCTCTCATTTTAAGTGATGTAAAATAGGCTCATTATTCTAGTGGAGAAGTTGTAACTAGTCAAGAACAAAAAACTGGAGAATATCCATGCTTGTAATATTTTAAGCTAGGAAAATCCATAGGAAGTGCAAAGGATAAAAGTGATCAAGCTTCACTGACTTCAATTCCCACAAATTTCTTTGAGCAGATTGAGACAAAATGGAGAACACTAGCTAATATTTTGTTATATCTTACATCTACAAAACATACAAACTTGAGCAAGACACAGTACCTCAAGTTCCCTTCTGTAACAATCTGTGACTAACAATTTCTGAACTGCAGGTAAAAACCAACGAGTTAAGGCTACTATCAGTATATCCATAGGTGGGACAATTCAGAGAACATACACTAGAAATGATACTGTGGAAAGGCTGAATAAATTAGTCAGGACTGCTACAGATAATTTCAGTTGTGATCATTATTCCTCCACAAAAAAACCACAGCCCCATGTCCCTTCTGAGAACTAGGCTCTGTCTGATTCCTCAGGCAAGTTCATTTCCCCTCCTAGTAGTTACTGTTAACCTTCCAACAGCACCAAATGACTGGGAGTGTTAGAGGAAAGAGTACCACTTGAGTCTTGTGCTCTAGGAAATAGAACCAATCTTTGCTTAAGGCAAGGAAGCTGAAAACATTTTGCCCTTCCTTTGCCTTTCTGCCTCTGCTCTGTAGAGCTTGTCAGAGTTGACAAAGTAACCTCCTTCAAACATTGGTAGGCTTCATTGCTTAACAGAAATTAAAAAACAGGACCATCACTACTGTAATATCTCATGTGTACCTGTTCCTAGAAAGAAGGTCTTATACAAACACGTGTGAACTAAAGCCAGGAGTGCTAAGAAATCTAACAAGGGAGGAGGAGAGCAGAGACACCTCGAGGAGAAACAACACAGAAACCCAAAATACAACTGCAATATAAATGGAGTCAAATCAGGCACACCCCTCACAATTTTACTACAATTGTTACCATGCTCATCTTACACCTGGGCAAGGTTAATAAAGTCACATGGCTTAACAGCAGTGATTCATAGTCATGGAAATATAAATGCACAATTCCCTGTTTTTTTCTATTCGGGAGAACTACCCAACTTGCTGTCAGAACTTTGCGAGCCAGTTTCTGGCACCTGGAGGCACAAGGGCTGTGGCACACAAACTTTTGAACCCTTAACAATCATCAGCCCCATACTGGAGTAACATGTGGAGGATAGACTCTTTCTTGGTTTCTGCATCCAGCTCATGGTTCCTACCTGACATTGGAGAGAGACCTTCAAGTTACACCTCCCAAGCTCCACTGGAGAGAAAACTTCCAGCAGCAAGGCAACGGGAAAGGAACTGGAATTTGAAGGCTGAAAATACCCACAGTGAATGGGGAGGCACATGCACAGAAAGATCTTTGCTACTTAAAAAAAAAATAGAAACCAAGCACTTTCAGAGCATCTGTGCTGCAAGGGAGACTACATTTCCCACAATGCACTGTGCCACCCTGAAGGAAGTAGGGTTCCACTAGTGCTAGGCCCTAGGTCCCAAGACTGTTTGTTTGCCTATGGACTTTTCTGTCCCACCTGTGGGAGCATAGGAAAGGTTGTTTTTTTTTCATGAAAAAGCACTGTGTTCCTCCTGAATCATTGTTAGACCAACCGAAAAATGGAAATTGTATTGGGATCATGAGATTAAATGGCTTTTTAATTCTTAGTTCTATTATTATAATTGGGGTTGTGAGACTATTTTGATTTTGTTTTTGTTTAACAGATAAGTTCGTTTGAATGTAAATTATGTCCTTCTTTATCTTCTTTAATAGCTCCCTGCTCACTATAAAAAAAGTATTCACAGACACTAAACTGATTCTTGGGTCATTTTCCATGCTCTTATGTATACACAGCAATAAAGTAGCAGACTTGCTAGGTAGATATGCAGCATAATCCTTACACCAATTTAGATTTTTCAAAACCCTAACAATTTCCCAGAAACACCCAAATTCCATCTACGAAATTTTAAGGAGTTTTTGGCTGTTTCCAAATTTTTCCTTTCCTTTAAGGTTTTTTTTTTCTCCTCTTTTCTTTTTGTTATTGGTCCTGTGGCTTGAATTCAGGGACACTATCTTTTCTTTAATAATTTCTCCAGCTAACTAGTGAAAAGCAACCTGTGGGTGAGAAGAGCAGCCTTCAAACATGGTACATCACCACCTTGCTGTTCAGAGATGGTTGTTTGGGCAGATCAGGAGGAATGTGGGTAAGGTGCAAGAGTGAAGCTTGATGGCTTGCCCCAAACCAGTCTTTGTTTTTCTGTTCTGCATACCCTACTTTGGTTTGGATTCCTACCTCTGTTCTGATCCTAGAAGTTCCTCTAGGGAAGTCTAAGCTACCTCATATTTGTCTTCCCTGACATTATCCGTTAGTCTGTGGAATAAATCTTTGTTATCTTAGGTTCTTAGTGTGGGAGCAGTCAGACCCCACTTCTAAAAGCCATGCTTTTGTCCTGACCACTCATAATTGCCACACAGTCAGGAATAGATGGACATCATTTGGGACAAGAGAGTTCTTTTGCTGATAATTCAGCTTCAACAGAGAATTACTAAATCCTCATGAAAATCTCCCTTGGAAATCTTCTCAAAATAAATGTGTAAGCCTAATCTATACAGGCACAGTGGGACACCTATAGTCCAGCAACTTGTAAGGCTGAGCAGGGAGGATCATTCAAGCTCAGGAGATGAAGGCCATTCTGGGTAACATAGGAAGATTGAGTCTCAAAGCAACACAAGTGCAGCATTTCCTTACCAGAGGCTCTGGGTTTGATCCCCAGTACTAGAAAACAATATTAACATAATGCATAACATTTTAAACTAATAATACATCTCTTTTAATGCTGAGTGCAAAATTTCCAATTTTTCTTTCTAATCACCAAACATGAATCTGCAGTTTTATAAAACTGCTAGATGACTATAGAGAAAGAACATGCTTAGTTTCTTAGCTCTGTGAAGAACCATGGGAGTAGAAAACAATTGCAGGGCATTTCTTACCTCATTCCAATGACATCAAAAACATGTTGCCAGTGCTCATTGATTTTGCTAAGCTTGGCATGCATCTTGACAGTTGTCATATTGCTGCTGGCTGTAGCAACTGCTACCCCATTTGCTTCAAGTGGGACTTGATTGCATTGAGGAAGATTCTTTTCTTCATGTAGTCCTACAAGAGGAATTGAAAACAGGAAGCTCCACTATTACCCCAATTCCCTGTTCTTATTTTCAATTCTAACCCCCCAAATGCATTTCTTCTTAACCAACAAATATATGCATGCCTCTTAATGATTTTTGTAATTGAAAAATTCTCATCATATTATGACTTAACACAACTTTACAGGCTAAAAGGTCAAGAAAGACCCTCTAAGCATATTCACGAGGTGTGTTAGTTGTTACTTTCTTAATGCAACAGCCTCTCTAATTTCTCTCCATTCTATCTTACTGGAGAACCTACAAATGGGTGGAACTCAGTTTGATTAACTATAAGAACATTGGTCTTGTTATTTTTATTACATCTGGGGCCTAGTGACCACCTAAAATCATCATGTTCATGGTGGTTGACTCTGCCCTTTGTTAGTAAGTAGAATCCTTAATAGGTCTAAGACATCAAAATGCTTCAGGAGACACAAGCCCCTCCTCCTACCAGACTTGCCAACCCAGAGAAAGCAACTGCTCTCAATACATGTCCACCTACAAAGAATTCAAACTTCTCACCTCTTTATATTCTTTTTTTTTCTTCAGAAAGATGAAAAGTAGTTCTAAAAACTCAATGATTACAGAAAACACCTATGTAACATTAGATTCTCAGCAGTGAATAGAGGGTTCTAACTACGTCCACCTGAGAATGCCTGCTAGCTAACTTTCTGAAATGTCACAACCTCTTCTTCAATGGGAGGTCTGTTGTCTGTAGAACTGGTTTCCATCTGGCACCAGGTATCCACACAGCTCCTTGTTTTCATCATTTAACTGAATCCATGAATTGAGTCTGTCTTCAGTCTCTTCTTTCCTGATAGTCACCTGCCTATAAAAATGCATTTGGCTGCTGAAGATAGCCAACAAAACAGGTATACCATTCCCTGCTAAGAAAGGACTGAATTTCATTCATTTTAGTCAGTATCATTAAGGATTTAAATGTATGTTTTTCCTCTTACAAACCTCAGTTTCAGTATCAACAGACATTCTCAAGGCTTGCTGAAGTAACACCTGTAGCAGCCCAACAAAACTGACTTTTACCCATTGCAGATCTATTACAACTAGGTGATAACAAACATCAGAAACAAGAAAGGCTGGATATATTAAGGACCACATAAATTTCTTCTGTTTTAGGTCCTTTAAATATTCAGTTATGAATGTTAACAACCTGCTAATTTAATTCTCACTCAAACCTTTCCCCTTTTTAAAACTAATCAAAAACTTACATTGTTAAGACCAATGTCCCCTTTTGATTTAATTTCTAATCCCATCATGCTGTATATCAACCATTTATAATACAATGCACCAGGAATAATAAAGCCATATACATGATGGAGTATTAAAACAAAGAAAAACAAAACCTAAACCAATGTCCACCACTCATTTGATCCTACACTTCAAATGGTATTGCGTAGCTTTTGCATGGAAATCATAGAAATGTTAACCCAATCCAGTCTGTTCTACACAGGGTGATGCAAAATATCCAATGCTTCATTGTTTACAAACAACTCTAGCAAGCAGGTTTCAGCACAGAATCATCCTCCTTACAAGGTTAAATGGGTTACTCTAATAAACTTAACAGTAAATAATACAATTAAGCCTAGATAAACGTACAAAGGATTCTGAGGTCTTAAAAGTCTTGAAATACATTCAGTAAAAATGGGGCCACAGAAGGTCTTTGGTAAACTGTTAACACCCACTTCATAGAGTGAAGTGTTACATACAAAACTTCCCCAAGTTTTTCACAGAGATGCAAATGTCCCAAAATGTAGCACCAGCTACACAGACAAACCTGTTTACAGGCTTGATTGAAAGTCTATCCATAGAAAATCAAGCTTTTTGTTTCCATTCTTCTAACACACATTTTAGCTTTGACATCTATGGCCTTTCAGAATCCAGATTCCTAATTAATCTCACAATGGCTTTACAGTCTCCTTTACCTAAGCTTTTAGAGAACTTTTCAAGTATTCCAAGCACTTTCCTGTGTGTAAAACTTGAATAAAGAACTTCAGAGGACATTTCAAAATGAGATGATGAAGTACATTGTCATCTGAATTGTATGTATTTTCATTTTGTTTGTTTTGTTTTGTTTTAGCTTTAAGTTGGTTGTAGAATTTGGACTCAGTACCTGGGAGATGTCCATGAACTTATTTTTCCTTTTTTTATTGTGGCATGAACATTTTTTTCTCAAGGCTAGAGCTCTACCATTTTCAGCCACAGGGCAACTTCCACTGAATGGTGTGTTCTTTAAAATCTTTAAGACTACTTGAAACCTTCAATTTGTCTTCATCTCATCACTGACATAAACTGTCTACCACTCTAACCAGGATTCTATCCTGGGTAGCAGTTAGCAGCTGAATATTCCTACCATTTGAGTTCAAGGAGCTGATTTGATCATTCCAAAAAGTTTAAAATCTCCAGCTCTTCTAAGTAAAGATTTCATTGTATGTGAATATATTTACCAATGTAAAAGCCCCCATGCTTAGAGGAGCCAAGTAAGACTCCTATTGTTAGACTCACATTACTTGCTGGCCAAGCAAGAGACCAGCAGAGGTTTCCTACAGCAGATACATTACACGCCACCATCTATCCAGCGAAAGTTGAGCTCCACTACAACCCAACCCTTTAAATTTCTGCCTGTTTAAAATCATTTTCAATAAGTTCCTTAACAGTGTGCAAACTTGCAGCAGCCAGCACTGTGGAAAACAGGGGTTGTTTCTGTGAAGCATGTTGCTGTTTTCTAAACTTCAGAATGTAAAGGAACAATGGAGGAGCAGTAATCCCACTGAACAGGGCCTCAAGTTTAACAAAATTAAAGCTCCTTTCTAATATTGGCATTTGGTACATTGCAGCCTCCTATGGGCAGATGACTGACTTCCTCACAGGAGAGGCCCTCCCATGATCTGTTCAAATGTACCACCATTTCTCCAAAATGTGCTGCTCAAGTTGTTTTTCAGTTTCAATTTCCTTCAAATTCAGAGCCCAGTGAGCCAAGGATTGCTCTAGTTCCTGGAACACAAGTAAGAAGGTTTAGAAAGAGTCTTCAAGTCAAACTACTACTGTTCCCAAACCTGTAAGCTCATCCTTATTAGACACAAGGGGAGGGGATCAGCCAAGGAGAGGGACCTTAGGAAAGAGAAACAGCCCTGGCCTCCTGAAGACCTACCTAGTTGGCCAGCTTCAAACCACCTCACCCTCAAAAGAACATTCTTTTATATTCCCTTTTCATTACCTCAGTTACCTCTATAATATTTATACACGTCACAGAGGATAGTGAGTTAACAGTTTAAATTTAATAATCTTACACATATTTCTAAGATGATATAAAAGGTGACACCTCATTTTAACAAACTGAGGAATGCATTGTTACTAAAGTAGTCATCACATGACAATCTCCCTTCTATCAGAGTTATTTTTTGTCTCACTTTCTAAATGATAGTGTAAGGAATGAAACAGAGTGTGATAATTAGTACAGATTAATTAGCAGAAAATTTCTTCTGGCGGTGGAAATATCTTCTATTTGTCTGTTTATCTAGGTGGTGGCTATCAAACCCAGACTCTCAGGTAACCTAGGTTAATTATTACTTGCCATATCTGGGGGTTATTTTGTCTTCCAAGCAGTTAAAAATTTTAGGCTGATTCTGGTGCTTGAATTTAGGGCCTGAACATTATCCCTAACCTTTTTGCTTAAGACTAGTACTCTCTCACTTGAGCCACAGCTCTACTTCCACATTTTTGTTGTTTTTGGGAGATAAGCCTCAAATTTTTCCTCCCTAGGGCCCACTTTGAAGCAAGATTCTTACATTTCAGCCTCCATTGTAGCTGGGATTACAGCCTTGAGCCACCAGCATCTACATTATGTTTTTTAAAAGAATCTTCCAACAATAATAGGAGACAACTATTGCTATCACTATATGGTCAGACCTATAATCCTAGCTAATTAAGAGATTGAGATCTATGGCTCATGGTTTAAAGCAAGACTGGTCAGATAAATCAGAGTTTTGTTTTCTGTTAATCTACTGGTGCTGGGGCAGGAAGTCAGGACCTGAGCACTGTCCCTGGGCTTCTTTTCCTAAAGGAAAGTGCTTTACCATTTGAGTCACACAGTATAATGACCAGTTTTTCTGATGCCCAGAGTAGCTTCTAACTATGATTTTCAGATTTCAGCCTCCATAGGCTGAAAAGAATCTCTAATAATTACCATCAATTAGCCAGTAAAAAAGCCAGACTAAAGGTGTAGCTTAAGTGGTAGAGTACCAGCCTTGGGTGGAAAAAGCTAAGAGATACTGTGTGATCCCCAGGATGAAAAAAAGATAAAAATACTAAATTACATCAGAAGATGGATAAAATTTAGTAACCAACATAGTTTCAAGAGTAACTTCAGTGTCTGTATTGTGTATTAAGTAGCAGAATGTGTTCTTTCTTCTATACACCAGGATCTGAGTACAGTCCCCAGGGTTGTTCAAAGCACACCTAACAAAAAAGCACCCAAAAACTATATATAATAAAACATATAAAATACTACATAAAGAACATTAAACATTCCAAATAATTGAAATATAGCTAAATGAGAACAATGACACAATCATAAACAGGAATACTGAGTATAAAGAAGATATTATTTTCTGTCAAAGAAATCTAAACCTTGAATGCAATTTTCTGAAGTCTTATCAGAATTTTTCATAGTTCCAAGGCTGGATAGGTTAGGGAAAATAATACCTAAGGAATGGCGGCCAGGAACACAGATAGAAACAAGAAAATTAGACACATAAAAGCACTATCTTGTTTGCTTCTAAATACAGTCTTTCTGAGAAGCAACAAGATGCATTCTTCGTCATAAGGATAAGCAACTCTTTATGGAAAAATCCATTTTCTTGGAAGACATGCACTAAAGAGTATGTCACACAATAAACAAGAACTCAAAAAGCATAACACCAGGAATGATTAAGAGCAAAGATAAACACCTCTCTGCATGAGTTTATGACTCACCTTGCCTTTATCATAAAAATATTCCTTCTGTCAAAGAGTTCTGTGTCAATCCCTTTGAGAGCACCCACATTGCATTTCAGTGTACATACCTCTGTCTATCTGCATGTCTGCTTGTCTGTTTATCTGTTGGTTTGCTTGCCCAGTAAAGCTCTGTCAAGATTTCTTACTATGGTGACTTTTCTGGAAATTCTTATTCTGTGACCAAAGTCAAGGACCCTGGGTCAAGACTAGCTACTCCTAGAGGGAAACTTCACAAACTCTCACCTGGAGCCAGTGACAGTTGCTTCTCAAAGTTAAAAGCTGGGTGTGAGTGTAGCTCAGTCGTAGAGCATTGGCCTCACATACAGGAAAGCCTGGGTTTCATCTCCAGTGAAGAATGTTGGGAGAGATTTTCAAAGATCAAAGATTCAAAGAATGTGGAAGAACAAATCTGGGGACACAAAACACTTGAAATGAAGATTTGTTATAATAAAGCATTGTAACCAAGACAGTCTGATATTAAACCTGAAGAAACACAATAAGAAAATTGTTTTAAGATAGGGGAAACAAGCCTGTGTGGGAACCGGAGATCTGACACTAGACTACCAAATAAAAAGCCACTAGGAGAATTATCTCTCTATATGAGAAAGGTAAACCTTTTCTTAAAGTCTTTGCAAACAACTCCTAGAACCAAGTAAAGTGGCAAAATTAGAATACAACACTTGTAATCTTTGAAAAGGAAATGAAAGTGTGTTTTAAGTATGGAGATGTATTTCCCAAAGGAAATGCAAATAGGAAATATATATATGAAAATGTCATTACATTTGTCTATATTACAACATTTTCCTTAATTCAGTCAAGACAAAGTAGAAAAGGTGCTCTCCTAAGGCTGAAGATATTTACAAAGTATGCATTCAATACAGTAGTATTTCAGTCAAGAAGATGACAAATAGATCAACACATGATTGAACGAATAGTGAAAGTTAAAAATATATACAATACCAAATGAATAGAAAAAGGGATGTATATGTATATATATGGATGTGGCTATGGATACAAACAACATCCTTATGCCAAATGCATATAGAATACCAAAAGTTATCAACAGCACTGACTCAAAATCATGATGAAAAGTTGCATATATAATATGTGGTATATTGCACATTTATTATGCAGTATCATCATTGTGATGTTTTTATTACACTGGGAAATTTTGAAGTAAGAAAAAAGGGATAAGCAAAAATCAATGGCTTTTCTGTATTCCAACAATGATAAAAGTGTGGCTGAAATTAGGAAAGCAACTCCATTTGTAATAGCCCCACAAAAAATAAAATACCTAGGAATTAACTTAAC
>NW_012267245.1:304544-310359 GCF_000151885.1 Dipodomys ordii | reverse complement strand
GCATTTTAATGTTTTTTTTCTTTCATGCATGTGTTTCTAACACATTTATAAGATTATTTCTTCGTTGCTTTGTATGTCCCTCCCCCACAGTATAACCTCTGCTTTCACTCTGTTTGATGTCGGTATAACTTGTGGAGGAGATGGGGAAAAACAAGTCGTTTAAGGATTCAGGTGTACCTGTTGCAACAATGAGAAGTACAAATTGTCATGTCAAAAATGAGCTTTACAACGTCGGTGGGGGGAAGGTTTGGGTGGGGGGGAGGAGGAAGGCTGGGAAAGGAGGTGAAGGGTAAAGAAAGGAGGAGGCTGCAATGCTTGGTAAGAAATGTATACATTATCCTGCCCATGTAATTGTAACCCCTCTGTACAGTATGTTCACAAATAAAATAAAATAAAATAATTGTTAAAAAAAAAGAAAAAAAGGGATAAGAAGCCTTAAGGACCGTCTTTTGTGAAATAACTTCAAGTATATCACTACTTACTATTTCCAAATTTTTTTCCTTTGTTGAGGAAAACAGCCCAGGCTGGCCTCAAGCTCACAATTTCCTATGTCAGCCTATTAAGTGTTAGGTTATGGGCATGAAATACCACCTACTTATCTATTTATGTTTTATTTGAACCCTAAAGTCACTTAAGGGAGAAAAACAAAAACCCATCCCAACAGTCCTCAGTGTCTTGAATCCCAAGGCCCTGCACATGCTAGTTAAGCATGCTATCACTTGAGCTACATCCTCAGCCCTCTCCATCATGTCGTCATCTTCTTCTTCCTCGTCATCTTCATCGTCATCTTCTTCTTGTTGTTGTTCTTTTCCCTCCTCCTCCTCCTCCTTCCTCCCCCCTCCTCCTCCCCATCCTCTTCCTTCTCCTCCTCCTCCCCCTCCCCCTCTCCTTCTTACTATTATTATTGTATTTTTATTGCTAGTCTTGAGGCTTGAATTCAGGCCTTGGGTTTGTCACTATGGATTTTTCTTCCTCAAAAGTAGCACTCTATCATTTGATTCACAATGCTACTGTAACATTTTATTGGGCAGTTTATTATGGTAAAAGACTGAAGCTGGACACTGGTGGCTCACTCCTCCTGTATCCTAGCTACTCAGGAAGCTTAGATCTGAGAATAACAGTTCAAAGCTAGCCCAGGCAGGAAAGTCCATGAGACTCTTATCTCCAATAAGCCACTAGAAAACCAGAGGTGGTGCTGTGGCTCAAGTGGTAGAATGCTTGCCTTGAGCTGAAGTGTGTGGGGACAGTGCCCATGACCAGAGTTCAAGCCCCATGACCAATGAAAAAAAGTCTCAAGGAATTTACTACCCAAGATACATTTGAAGCATGATCCTCTTAGCCTCTTGAGTAGCTGGGATGATAGATAGAAGCCACAGGCTCTCAATCCCTTTACATTGTTTATTAACATCAACTAATTGTACCAGAGTTGCATTTGACATGTCCATATAGGCATGCAGGACCTGGGCCAGACTCCCTTCCCTCCATCACTCATCCCTCCCACTTCCCAAAGCAATCTCCATCAGCTTCATGGTTCCATTTTCAGATGTTTACAGAAAGTATTATGACCATATTAATCCCTTCACTCTGCCGTGGTGTTCTGATAAAGGGCTGTAAAAGCCTTTCACATACACCCTTCCCTTTCCTCTACTCACCAGTGCTCTCCACATGCCACTTTGTGCTTCAGGTACTATGTGGTTTGCAAGGTTTCTCAAGCTTTATTTATTAATCTTAGGCTCCAGCAGGGTAAGTACTGACAAATGGAATCAGGGCACCTTCCTGTTGCAGGTGAAGCACAGGTTGGGGATGGCAGCAGTATCACCAGCTCCAGGATCATAACCAAGAGCAAAAGAGGTCATAGCCAGAAAGAGAGTGGGGGAAGACTCCATACTGGGCCTTCACACCTGAACAGGTTTTATGAGGAACGTTTAATTTCCTACCACCTATCCCTTGACAGGTAGCTGTTATTGTCACTTTTCCATTAGTTGTAGGCACTCAGTTAATTGTTGTTTAAATTTGAACACACTGCATTATTAGAATCATAAGGACTAAGGACAAATAATGTGTATTGTTTCTTGTTTATTCTCTCCCTGATTTTATTTTTCAAAGCCAATAATGTTGGATCAATTATGTTTTCCCATTCTCTGATAAATTTTTCTTTTGGGGTCCAGTCGTGGTGCCTGAACTATGGGCCTGGGCACTGTCCCTCAGATCTTCAGCTCAAGGCAAGCACTCTACCACTTGAGCCACAGCACCACTTCTGGCTTTTTTCTTTTTTGCTTATGTGGTGCTGAAGAATCAAACCCAGGGCCTCGTGCATGCAAGGCAAGCGTTCTACCACTGAGCTACCTTCCCAGCCCTCTGGTAAAATTCTTGATAACATTTCTTCTACTTTTTGTGTGTTTGTGTGCATGTAGGGGGTGTGGAAAGTGCCCAATCATCATGGGCTTCAATTCAGGTTCTGGCTTCTGTTTGTGAGCATATTACTGCTCAAGGCCATGGCTCTAACACTTGAGACACATAAAGCAGACAGAGGAATGCTGACCACAGAGAAGGAAAGAAGAGCCGTATGGTTGGGAGAGTTGAGGATGCACAAAGGAGAGGACAGCTTAAAGGAAAGTGAATCGGGTGCCTGAGTGAAGTGACAGGCCTCAAGAGTGTATAGTGGGAAAGCCGATTTCATTTGGAGAAGAAAGAAGCCATAGGTAGTGATAAGGGAGGTGTGTGTTTTCATGGAGTAAGTGAGAAGTCATGAGGGGAGTAGGGAGCACATAGGGGATGCATCTTCACCAAACGAGGAGGAGGAGGTGAACTGAGAACCCGAGGCAGGGACAGAATGGGAGGGCAGGAGGGAGCATAGATGCATTGAAGGGACACATGAGGCAGGAAGGCTAGAGCTCAGGAGAGAAGCCAACAGATTGCCAGAGAGAGGGAGGGCTACAACAGATCAGCCAAGAATGAAGAAGTGAAGAAAGATATATTTGATCGCTGAGGAAACCTCCAAGCACTGGTTGGGAGACAGGAGAGGTGGCCTGGAAGTGAAGGGTGCATGCAGCAGCAGAGGCCTACCAAAGCTACAAACAGGAAGGAAAGCCCAAGTATTTTCTGATGCAGGTCTCCCTCCAAGGTGCAGTATTTGGAGCTTGTCTGCCCTGCACCCTTGGCTTGAAGGAATGCCTGGGCTGGGGGACTGGCCCTAAACTGACCTTCTGGTCCGGCCCTGCTGCTGTCTCCCACTTCCCTCCAAGAGCTGATTGCTAGCCAGGTGCCTTGCAGATCATTGGCAGGGGAGAAGAGACCAAAAGAGAGTGCAGCCGGAGATACCGCAGTCCAGTCACCTTAAAGTACAAGGTTCTAGGCCTCTAAGACACACACTGTCCACACCAGGAACTCAGGTTCCACACACAGCATCCAGGCCCTATGCCACAGGAACTTGTGTGCACCTTCCTCACCAGGGAGTCTTGGTTCCTTGTGTCTGTTTGTGTGTGTGTGTGTGTGTGTGTGTGTGTGTGTGTGTGTGAGAGAGAGAGAGAGAGAGAGAGAGAGAGAGACTGTGTGCCTGAATGGAAATCTGTATGTAAGTGTGGATCTAAGCATGTGGGTTGAATGGGATTGATATTCTGTGTGCTGAATATGTATGATGTGTGGGTGTCTTTACCTGTGAGGAATCCTGTGTGCATGTGTGGCTGTATGTATATGTGAGGGAGTGAGGTTTGACAGCTTTTTTGCTGAGTGTAAGCGAGCCTGTGTCCTTTCCTGCCTGGAGTGCTTGGGGTTCCAGTCTGATTGTGTGTGCAATTCATGAGCAATTGCCACTGAAAGCCAGCACTTGCAACTTGAGCCCCAGGCTGACAAGCAGCCTTTGATGATGTTGATGTCACTGACAACGTTGATGAGCATCATGATTGTGACTGTTGGAAGCTACTGTACTTCAGCTGAGGCAGATTTCAGGGATCATCCTAGCCAGGCATCCAGCCCAGAGCATGCTACCCAAGTGTTTAGGATGAAGCTGTGAGGTGCTGGCACCCAGAGTCTCAGCTGGAGTTTGGGATAGATCCCTCCACAGAACATTGGCAGCAAGAAGGAGCAGGGGTGAAGGTGGTGGGCTTGCCTCCCCTTATCCTTAGAGGATAAGGAAAGTGAGGCGAGAAGGAGGTGTGGGCTCTGCTATGCTGCTGTCCTTCTCAGATGCTCTGACCTGCTGGGTTCTATGCAGTGGCTGGCCATCAAGACAGCTGCTGTGGACAGTGAGAGTGGAAGCCTGGATGGAAAGGAGAGGTAGCACTTAGGGACCAGAAGCTTTCTGCAACGCCAAGGGGAGTGAGTGAGAAAAGCTCAATGCAGGCCTAGACTCAGGCCCGGACAGAGGAAGGATGTGCAGAGGCTGTTTGCAGGCCACCTAGGCCTGCCCCGAATAGGCAGCTTGGGTGCCCCAGGACCACACCAGGCGCTCCAGAAGGTGCCGTCCTGCCCAGGGAAAGAAGACTTGAGGCCGGCTTTGGGCTGCATCACAGTCTGTGGTCATGGGTTGGAAGGCTGGCTCACCTGCACCCACAGGTCCCAATGACGCACCTTGCATCAATGAAGCACCAAGGAAACCAGCGCTGCGAGGGCGTGTGGCTCTGCAGGAGAAGCCCATGTGCAGTATGGCCAGACTCCCAGGCACCCAGCCGCAAGGGAGGGGACTCTCCAAGATTCTGCTCATTGAGTGAGGAAAGGCTGTTGAAATATGGACAGATGCCACAAGCAGAACCAGAGGGCCTAAGACTGGAAAGAGAGGCATCAGCCCTAAAACAGACAGGGGGAATGTTGACCAGAGAGAAGGAAAGAAGAGCCCTATGGTCGGGGGAGTTGAGGATGCACAAAGAAGAGGACAGCTTAGAGGAAAGTGAATCGGGGTGCCTGAGTGAGGTGACAGGCCTAGAGTGTAGAGTGGGAAAGCCGATTTCGATTTGGAGAAGAAAGAAGCCATGGGCGATGATAAGGGAGGTGTGTGTCTGCAGAGAGTAAGTGAGTAGTAATGAGGGGAGTGCGGAGCAGATGGGGTAACCCATTCACCAAAGGAGGAGGAGGTGAACTGAGAACCCCAGGCAGGACAGAATGGGAGGGCAGGAGGGAGTGTGGATGCATTGAAGAGACACACAAGGCAGGAAGGCTAGAGCTCAGGAAACAAGCCGACAGATAGCCAGAGAGAGGGAGGGCCACAACACATCAGCCAGGAATGAAGAAGTGAAGAAAGATGTATTTGAGGGGGGGATGGAGGGGAGGGGAGTGGGGGGGATGAACGGGGAACCTCCAAACACTGTTTGGGAGACAGGAGAGGTGGCCCAGAAGTGGAGGTTGTATGCAGCAGCAAGGGCCTACCAGGGCTATGAGAAGGAAGGAAAACCCAAGTGTTCTCCAATGCAGGCCTCCCTCCAAGGTGCAGTATTTGGAGCTTGCCTGTCCTGCACTCTCTGCTTCAGGAAATGCCTGAGCTGGGGGACTGGCCCTAAATTGATCTCCTGGCCAAGTCCTGCTGCTGTCTTCCACTTCCCTCCAAGAGCTGATTGCTAGGCAGGTGCCTTTCAGGCCATTGACAGGGAAGAGACCAAAAGAAAGTGCAGCTGGAGATACCACAGCCCAGTCAACCTGACAGTACAAGCTTCTCAGCTGCTAAGACAAGCCCTCTCCACCCAGACCTCAGGCCCTATGCCACAGGAACTTCTTTGTACCTTCCTCACCGGGGAGTCTTGGTTCCGTGTGTGTGGTGTGTGTGTGTGTGTGTGTGTGTGTGTGTGTGTGTGTGTGTGAGAGAGAGAGAGAGAGAGAGAGAGAG
>NW_012267245.1:296396-302584 GCF_000151885.1 Dipodomys ordii | reverse complement strand
AAAAAAAGACCTTCAGCTTCTTGTTTGAGGGGCATCATTCCATTTCAGTGGCCATTGGTCAGAAGCCATTTGGGTGGTGCCACTTGCACGCCTGTTGAGTCTTTGCAGTAGGTAGCATTAAAGGAAGATATCAAAGGTATCAGACAAAAATTCCAGCAAATCAGATGGTTTGCTGTTCAATGTGTAGACTTGCTACCTCCCTGACTGTTGCTGCTTTCTGAAAAATGGAACTACTTACAAAAGACCATAGATAGTTGTTTTCAGTTGATTTTTTGTAGAATCCAAGGAGACAAAGGGCTCAGGGAACTAGTCTGTGATTGTAAGCTAATTTGATATTTGGAAATGATCTTTCTTTGCAAACAAGCCATTGGTAAAATGAAACCAGAAGAGGAGAGCAGAGAGGAAAAGAGTACACCAAGCCTGTAACATCCTGAGCACCATCCTGGTACATAGCGAATGCTCAGGGAATGTCCATTGTCCTTAGTTCTCACCTTTGTTACAACTATGCTAGAAATCTCTTGTGCACAGTTAATAACTATTACCATTTTAAGTGTTCCATAAATGCTAGAACTCCAAGAACCTTTCTGCTACTTTCCCCTTTACTACTATTTTTTATTACATTGTATGTCACAGTACAAGGGATTTCAATGACCAAGTCACTTTGTGAGGACAATGCATCAGGATCAGTGTCACCCCTTTCATCATTCACCCCTATCTCGCCCAACCCCACACATTCCTTCAATTTCCTTAACTCCACTTTCACAAATGTACATTGGCTATTGCATTTCCCCACCTTTCCTCTCTACATTGGTCTGTCTCATTACCCTTACCTTTTCTTAATCTTTTCATTCTGGTAGTGGAAATCAATCCCAGGACATTGTACTTACTAGGCAACTGCTTTGCACTGAACTACATCCCAACCCTTCCTTACCCTTACCTTTCTTTATCCTTCCACCTAACAACACATGGCTCAGTATCATGCTTTCCTCTTGTTCAACTGTAAGATAGTTGTTCAGAGGAGTTACATCACTGGGATCCTCACCAGCATATACCATCCTTCAGTGAATCCATTTGTAGACACTTAGATATCACTCTGTAAATGTTATTTGGACATTGTAAATTAGGTGTATCTTTCACATATGAGAGAAAACATGGGACTTTTGTGTGTTGAGGCCTGACTTTACTTAACATAATTTTCCATATTCATCCATTTCTGTGAAAATGATATAATGCCATCTTTCCTGATGGGTGAGTAAAATTCTATCATATATGCACACTACATTTTCTGGATCCATTTTTCCATTGCAGGGCATCTAGGCTGTTTATATAACTTGGCTGTGGTGAAGAATGCAGCAATGAATATGGTTGTGCAAGTGTCTTTACTGTATCCTGACTTGGAATCTTTTGAATAAATGTTTAACGAATGAAGGTTTTGTGCTGAGAGATCATAGTACCATACTCACATTATCCAAGTGTGTAAAGCAGTGAGGCTGAGATTTAAGCACCCATAGTCAGCCTCAGAATCTTTCTACTTCTTTATTTTCTGTTGGACATGGGGCTTGAACTCTGCACCTGGGTGCTGTCCCTCAGCTCTTCAGCTCAAGTCTAGCCCTCTACCAATTGAATCATAGCATCACTTCCAGTTCTCTGGTGGTTTATTGAAGATAAGAGTCTCACAGACTTTCCTGCCCAGGCTGGCTTTGAACTGTGATCCTCAGATCTGAGCCTCCTCAGTAGCTAGGATTACAGGCATGAGCCACCCGCACCCAGTACTTTCTAATTCCTAAATCTGAAATAGTACTACATGGTGCCATGTAACACTGCCAAAAAGAAAATTAAGTTGTTGAGCTGAAAAAATTCTATAATTTTATATTATTAACTTTCCCTTTCATTTGTAAAGCTGAATAGACTCATTGTATTATTTGCATAAAGGAGGAAAGTGAGGGTTAGAGATCTGAAATGATAGAGCTGGGAATTGGAATTCTGGAAATTTTTCATCTCATTTTGTTCAGACTTGTCATTTTATATAAAGGGCAGTGTGTGTGTGTGTGTGTGTGTGTGTGTGTGTGTGTGTGTGTGCGTGCGTGCATGTGCATGCGTGCACGTGCACTTGTGCACATGCATGTGCATGTGTACGTGCAGTGAGGGTGCCAGTACTGGGGTTTGAGCTTAGGATTTTTCATGAGGTTTTGTGCAAGGCTGTTTCTCTGCCATTTGGTCCATACCTCCGCTTCCACCGTTTTGCTCTTTAATTAGAAATAAGAGTCTCTCAGATTTATCTGCCTGGGCCATCTTGGAACAGTTTTCCTTATATTTTAACCACTTGAGTAGCTAAAATTATAGGTATTATGGAGAGAGAAGGCATCATTCACTCAGTGTTAATATGGTAAGTTAATAATTATACCAGGGCTAACCCATACTTCTCCTTGGGTTGCATTGGTGAAGAACATGACCAGGTGTGAAGACATTGATTCTTTTACATCAGATATCATTGAGAGGTGTCAGGAAACCTAGAGGCACAAATCAACAGGGACTTCTTGACTATATGCAAATAGATGGTAGGCTGAATAATGTAGTCAGTTCATGCATCATTTCCTGTTATGGGCATTCTAGACTGGATTCCAGGAAGATATCTGAGGACTTCCTAAACAGTTTATGGAAACCTTGACTGAGAAGCACCATGCAAATGGAGCCTTTTATCCCAAAAGAGTTGAAAGAGAAGATTTAGAGAGGCTGATGGGGAAAGTGATTCTACTTCATAAAGCTCTCATTGCTAGAGTGGAATAGCATCTCCTTAGGTCCAAGTCTCTGGGGAGTGACTAAGTACGGAGCCCTGCAGTCTGACAGTAGACTATGATTCCATCGAAGTGTGGCACTAGATTCTGGTAGGATTTTTTCTTATCCCCCAGTGAAACCATCAGTCATCATAAGACTTACTTTCACCAAAACTTGAACAACAGTTCCCTTCTTTCCTCTTCTATAAATGTAAGCAATGCCAAGGATACTTTTGAGAGTCATGCTAATGTTTCCTGTTTTCTCTCTTCATTGACACACTAATAGTGATGATGATACTTAAAAAAACAGTAATCAGGATTTATCAAAGCTCTCAGTCAAAGGAAGAAAAGATGCCACATTTGAGGCTGTCTTGAGTTCTGGGAGAAATAATATTTTTGTTCTTGACTTCTGTGCTTCATCAAAGAGGTGGTTTGGCAGCTGGATGAAGTCTCAGTGAAGGAAGAATAAAGAGAATGAAGGCTCAGTGAGTAAATGAAGGCCCAGAGAAAGATGAACCCACATGAAACATAAAATGCCTGCAAATGGGGCTGGGAAGGTGGCTCAGTGGTAAAGCGCTTGCTGTCCATGCATGAGGCCCTGGGTTCAATTCCTCAGCAACACATAAGAAAAAAAAAGCTGGAAGTGGTTCTGTGGCTCAAGTGGTAGAACGCTAGCCTTGAGCCGAAGAGATAAGGGACAGTGCCCACGCCCAGAGTTCAGGCCCCAAGACTGGACCCCAAAAAAGATGCCTGAAAATGCCTGGAAATCTCTTGTTAAAAGAGAAAAATAGAGTCAGGATTGGAATGAATATAAGACAAAAGATGCATTTTCCACTCCTGGTGACGATTTGGAATTGAACAACAGAAGCTGTCCAAGATTTCACAATGGGGCAATCAAACTTCAGTCTGATGACAAGGGAGGAGTTGTGATGACTGTGTTTAATCATAGCCCAGTGACAACAACAGCTTATAAATAAGAACGTAAGGGAAAGAAAGCATGTTAACTGTGAATTGGTGCCTTCTAGGTTCTGGAAAGTTTTGTGGCTTGCTTTCACTTTAATGATCTCCCAACCCAGAAATAATTTATCTGATTCTGTCCTTTGTCCACAGTGAAATTTTATTTGACTGGATCCTGTTTTCTAAAGGAGAGGGAAGTCTATACAGAACAGAGATTTTAACTTTCTCAAAGCAGAATGCACGTCCTTAACAGTGGACATGATGAAGCTTAGCTCTTAGGCTTAAGGATGTGTCGCTTCTGATGCATAGTTTCAACCCAATGAACTTGAAGCTGATTTAGAAATATTCCAGGCATCCTTCTAATTTGGGAGATAGCTAAGGAGAAATAACATGACACTCCCTGATTGCAGACTTCAAAAGAAGCTGAGTGCCATAGTTCATTCCCATAGACCCAGATATGCCCAGATTTTTTTAAGACAGTGAGAATAATCCCTTGAATTTGAGACCTGCTTGGGCAATATAGAAAAGGCCATATCTCAGAAATAGGCAAAGAAAACTACAAAATATCATCAGGTAAAAATAAATGACCTTCAAACTAATACACATTCTCTACAATGAATACTCTTCATCTAAAGGAACAAATAATGTAATAGAAATATGTGTTTGAGAGAAAGAAAGAGAAGGAGAGAGGAAG
Source organism: Dipodomys ordii (assembly GCF_000151885.1). NCBI lineage: Eukaryota > Metazoa > Chordata > Mammalia > Rodentia > Heteromyidae > Dipodomys > Dipodomys ordii. The sequence continues at coordinate 298,159 of NW_012267245.1, read as the reverse complement.
GGAGGGAGAAAATGAGTGGGAAGAAAAGGGAGAGGTAAAGATGAAAGGAATAAGGGAAGAGGAGAAATAAAGCAAGAAAGAGGTAGGGAGAGGGAGAAGCCACCAAAGAGACATAGACAACATCGTTCTGACACAAGCGGATCCTGTGTGCATCCTAGCACAGAAGAAAACCCCTCTTGCTCTCCATAGCCAAAGGTGGAATTTTTCCGCCCAATTCTGGAAGAGCTGAGGAGTGTTTGAGAGCTCAGGATGCAAACGGCAAGGTAGAGCACTCAGAACTTGAAGTTCTGAGTGCTCTACTCCTTCCCCAAAGGAGACAAGCCACCAAAAAGAAATTGACAGCATCTTCTGTCACAGGCAGCTCTTGTATGCATCTTAGTACCAAGGAAAGGCATCTCCTGCTCCACAGCCACAGGTCTAATTTTTCATTCACCCAATTCTAGGTGGGCTGATGAGTGATTGTGAGATAAGGACACATGCCCTATTTTGCTTTGAATTCCTATGTCTTCTCAGATCCTAAAAGTTCTGGTCAGTAACTCTAGACTACATATCCAGGGGACCTCAGACTTTTCTTTCCTGGCTTTATCCGTTTGATTGTGGAATAAATCATTTTTCTCCCTCCCTCATATCTAAGAAAATATGCTTGCCTCTTAAAGGTTTATTGTTATATTTGATCTGTTACATATAACATGATTGGGAAGGATTGAATAGGAAACTTTCATGCCTGATAATCAGTAATGTAGTGTATGGCTTCTCCATACCTCTTTTGTGGAACTGAGCTATTCCTCTTAAAAATTTGACGATTGTGAGTCCAAGCTCGAGCTTGCAATAAACGGCTCTCATGTACTTGCATCAGATTCAGCTCCTTGGTGGTCTTTGGGATTCTGTGGCCTGGCCCAACATATTGCTGGGGGCTCATCCAGGATCCCCCAGACCCCAGGACCCCGAACCAGATAGTCAGACCCTGATCGGTGAGTTTTATTGTCTGCTTTGTCTCATCTGGTCCCTTGATTGTTTTGTTTTGGGGCCCAAAATTTGAATCTGCACGGGTTGGCATAAGACTCAGGTGGACAGGCTGGTAAAGTCACTGACTGGAAGATGTTCCAGACCCCCTGGAAGGCGAGGGACGAATTTCCTCAAGTGCAGACCCTCATCTGAGTTCCTAGAGGGAAAGGGACAAGTTCCCTCACTCCCTTAAAACCTGGATGGATGTGGAACCCCCTCATCTGAAGGGAAAGGGATGTGCAGTCCACTTATTCTCCTGAAAACTCTAACGAGGCAAGGTGGGTCACTCCCACAGACTGGTGTGAGGCTGATGTCCCCTTTTGTTGTTTTCAGTGTGTGTCTCCAGTTGATGGGAGGAATTTGTGGCTGTGTGTCTGTTACTGTTGGGTCTAGCTGTTGCTTACTATTTTCTATTCTTTGTTTGAGGGACGACATGGGACAGACTCTGACCACCCCCTTTCCCTCCTGACTGACCATTTCAAGTATGTAAAAGAAAGAGCATACAATTTGAGTGTGGAAATTAAAAAAGGAAAAATTAATTACTTGCTGCCAGTCAGAATGGGCCACCTTTGACATGGGGTGGCCAGCTAAAGGGACCTTCGACTTACCAACCATATTCAGGGTCAAGGGGTTGATTTTTTTTTAATTTAATTTTATTTAATTTGTGAACATACTGTACAGAGGGGTTACAATTGCATGGGCAGGATAATGCGTACATTTCTTACCAAGCATTGCAGCCTCCTCCTTTGTTTACCCTT
>NW_012267245.1:292163-296036 GCF_000151885.1 Dipodomys ordii | reverse complement strand
TGCAATAAACATAGTTGTGGTGGTAGCTTTAGTGTGGTCTTGTTTGTAAGCATTTGGGTAAATGCCCAAAAGTGGGATTGCTGGGTCATAGGGCAAGGGGTTGATTTTTGTTCCAGGACCACATGGCCATCCAGACCAGATCCCATATATATATTGGTGGCTAACCCTGCTGGTTCTGCTTTTGTAACTTGCTTCTTTGTCAATTATGAAACTGCCACTGACCACCTGCCAGTGGCCCCAGCAAGATCTTAGCCTCAGGCCTTGGCTCAGAAGGTCTGAGCATGGGGGAGAACCTGTCAATCTGAGGGAATGGCCAATAGGGACTTCTTTCCCTTGCCCCAAGATGATTGGGAATTCTCCTCTGACTTGGAAGGCCCCTGGGCCAATGCTTGCAGGAATCTAAAAGAAAAATCCTCTGGAGGTGAGTAGAGGGGGTTCGAGTCCCCTGGTAAATGGATTTGAGTCCCACTTGTGAATGGTGGTGAGATGATGCCCCATTCACTGAGACCTGATTTTGTCTTTGTGGCCACTAGTCTATCTTGTTTACTTTGGTGTGTTTTCTGTTATATGTTTTTTGAGGTAGAGAAGTTCTGGGTGAGAGTGGCAGGCTCATGCAGCAGACTCTGGATTCAACTTGCTCAGTGGGAGCAGCATAGAGTTTTGGTAGAGATGAGCTGGGGGCTCATTAGTCCCCAACTCTGCCTTTGGTTTTTGCGTTGTTTTGTCTTGTTTTAGAATTGATACCAGTTTTAAATGTGGATCTTTGGTGTTTGTGTTTATTTGTGTTTTCTTATTTACTTGAACATCTCTGGGGGGAATAAAAGTTCCAGTCTTGGGTTGAGCCTGCTAAGTTCCCCTTCTTGATTTACAGCAGTCAAGAGGTGGGGCATGGAAAAGCCTTAGGCTGCATTTGCTCCCTGTGGTGGTTGTCCAGTGTAGAAGGCTTTGTGCCTGGTTTGGACTTTGAACTGGTCCTGACAATGTAACAATTTATAAAGTGCTATTGTCAAAAATTGGGTAATAGAATCAGGCCAGTTTAGTTTCAGGTGACCCCCTAGCCCCATCCTACAGCCTTCCTCCAACCGAAGGTACTCAAAAGGCCAATTGGTAAAATACCTGGCTCAACAAGCAAGCCCTGAAAAAGCATAGCCAAGAAAAAGTGCTTTGTTAGGGCTGGGAAGGTGGGTCATTTGTAGAGTGCTTGCCTTGCATGCATGAGGCCCTGGGTTCGATTCCTCAGCACCACATAAGCAAAAAGAAAAAAAAGAAAGCCAGAAGTGGTGTTGTGGCTCAAGTGGTAGAGTGCTCGCCTTGAACTGAAGAGCTAAGGGACAGCACCCAGGCCCAGAGTTCAGGCCCCATGACCAGACCCCCCCCCCAAAAAAAAGAAAAAAGTGCTTTGTTAAAGTCTCATCTTAAATTTTTGTCATCTATAAGAGAAAGATTGGCGAAAAAAATTCTCTTGCCACTGAATTTCAGAAAATGTACATACAACTGATTTTCATTTTTGCATGCATTAAGATCTGTGGGGGGGGGCTGGGAAGGTGGCTCAGTGGTAGAGCACTTGCCTTGCATGCCTGAGGCCCTGGGTTTGATTCCTCAGCACTACATAAGCAAAAAGAAAAAAGCTGAAAGTGGCGCTGTGGCTCAAGTGGTAGAGCGCTAGCGTGGAGCTGAAGAGCTGAGGGACAGCAACCAGGCCCAGAGTTCAGGCCCCACGACCGGACCAAAAAAAAAAAAGATCTGTGTGTGTTTTGTATGTGTGTGAACATGTTCAAGATTAAAAACTGTCAACATGTGGTAAAAAAAAATTGTGTGAGTTTAAGTTTGAAATTCAAAAGGTTATGAGGTTTGTACATTACCAAAAATTTTAAAGAATTATCACATTGTGGGGCTGGGAAGGTGGCTCAGTGGTAGAGTGCTTGCCTTGCATGCTTGAGGCCCTAGGTTTGATTCCTCAACACCACATAAGCAAAAAGAAAAAAGCTGGAAGTGGCACAGTGGCTCAAGTGGTAGAACACTAGCCTTGAGCTGAATTGCTGAGGGACAGTGCCCAGGCCCAGAGTTCAAGTCCCATGACTGGACCCAAACACACACACACACACACACACACACACACACACACACACACAAAGAATATCACATTCTTGGAAAAAGGCTTTTTTAAGGATTCTTTAATTTGAAAATTAGAAAATCTGGTATTTTAAAATACATAAGGCTGAGCTGGGAAGATGGCTCAGTGGTAGAGCGCTTGCCTTGCATGCCTGAGGCCCTGGGTTCAATTCCTCAGCACCACATAAGCAAAACAAAAAAGCCAGAGTGGCGCTGTGGCTCAAGTGGTAGAGTGCTAGCCTTTAGCTGAAGAGCTGAGGGACAGCGCCTAGGCCCAGAGTTCAGGCCCCACAACTGAACCCAAAAAAATTTTTTTTAAATAAAATACATAAGGCTGTTTACACTGTAATCAAGTTATCTGGCTTAGAAAAAAGGCATTGGCCATTTGGGATTTATTTCCCTCAGCTAAAATCCCGGGATAAGTATCAATAATTTATTGTTTTTGGTGGGGGGTCCGGTCATGGGGCCTGAACTCTGGGCCTGGGCCTGGGCGCTGTCCCTCAAGGCTAGCACTCTACCACTTGTGCCACAGCACCACTTCCAGCTTATTTTCATTTTGCTTATGTGGTGCTGAAGAATCGAACCCAGGGCCTCATGCATGCAAGGCAAGCGCTCTACTACTGAGCCACCTTCCCAGCCCCTTAATAATTTAAATGTAAAGATTTGCTTACCACCGCTATGAACTTTACCTGTCTGTCTGTCTAAAACTGCTTGGTATTCCAGCCAAGAAAAAAAAAAGGAAAGGGAAAAACAGCATGAGCCAATAGAAGACTTATCTTTAAGGGTGAGGGGTGAACAGGCAGAAGTGAAGCTTAACCAGGCCTGGGGAAGTCCACACATGGTGGGAGAGGGCAAGCTGGCACAAAGGCAGTTTACCTAACCCTAAAGAGGCAGATGGGAATTAGCCCTTTCTATAGGAGGGGTGAGTGGTCTTTGTCCTCTCTTCCTTGCAGATGGACCCTGGAAACCTGGTGGTAAATTGAGTGATATGGTTGGTATTTCTAGAACTGCCCCTTGGATGTATTAAAATTAAAAAAAAGGTTTACACAGAGGGTTAAAAAGTTTATCTGTGTAATGCGATTTGGTGTCAATGCTATTTTAATATTGGATATGTGTTTAAAAAGACAAAAACATGTTAAGTCTAGATGCTTGGTACAGTGCTGTTGATTGTAATTCTTGCATTAAGGAAAACTGTCATTTGAGTTCAAAAGTTTTCTAAGAGGTAATTCAGAATAAAAAATAAAATGTATCTTTTAAAACAAGAAGACAAGAGGCAATGAGTGTTACCTAGCCCCTCAAGATTTTATTTCTTTTGTTTGTTTTTGTCCATCATGGGGTTTGAACTCTGGCCATGGGTGTTGTCCCTCAACTCTTCAGCTCAAGGAAAGTGCTCTACCACTTGAGCAACTGTGCCACTTCTGCTTTTCTTGTGGTGAATTGGAGATTAGAGTCTCATGGACTTTTCCTGTCCAGGCTGGCTTTGAACTGTGATCCTCAGCTCTCATCCTTCTGAGAAGCTGGGGTTACAGACATGAGCCACCAGTGCCTGCCTTTCCCTTCAAAATTCAAATGAAAACTAAAGTATGAAGTATTAAAGCAGAGGTGAGAAGAAGGCTGTCGTTTACAATCTCTTGGAGGACTATGGAAAATCCTATATTGTTAAATATTACAAGGTGCAGAAACTATTGAGCAATCTCACACAAAAATGGAAGCTTTGAAAAATAGAACCAACTTCTCACAGAGATTGGGAGTAGAATAGGT
>NW_012267245.1:279481-291417 GCF_000151885.1 Dipodomys ordii | reverse complement strand
TCACTCCTCTCATCTGACTGTGGGAGGGTCCCAGGCTCTGAGATCATAGCCACATCTGAGGTAGCCACACCTTCTCCCACCTGGCCACAGCTTTCCCCCACCTGACCACAACTTCCCTCACCTAGCCACACCTTCTCCTCACCCCTGCCTTAGATAAGACATGGCTCAGGGGTGATTTGGCCATTTCTAGCCACCTGGAATCCCCAATCTGGCCTGAAATCAGAAGTTCAGAAATAAACTGCTCTTTGCCTGAATAACATGTGGTGTTCTCATTGATCACCTACCTAATTAACCTAACATGAAGATTTTCCAGTGTGGCAAGTGCTTAAACATCACAGAGTGATTATGTGGGCAAATACCTTCACTGAGAGCAGTCCATATAGAAAGATCACATCAGACAGAAAAAACAGTGACAGGAATCAAAGGGTTGAGTTTTGATGTCCTGGAATCAAATCGAATATGGAATATATACAATGTATAGATTACTCTGTGCAAAGCTCCATGTTTGGAGTTATCTATGTTGTTCCAATTGGTTAACCATGGGGAAAGACAGGTGAGCCTTAAGTCTACTTTCTTTATGTGATTAAATAATTTGCAAGTCATAGAGAACATCTACTGTTTCCTGTGATTTCAACCCAGCCCTGAGGCAAGATGAGAGCAAGAATTGAAAGTAAGAGATTTTGAACACTTCCTCAGATTCAATACACTTCTGAGTGATGGTAATGAGAAAAGAATCTAATTGGGTGCTGGATACAGAGCTCCCCCAACTCTTGATTCCTCTGCGTGATGTCATGGAATCCAGAACCAAGAGCAGTCTTAGTCTTAAATCTTTCTGCAACAAAGTGACTCTGGGAATATTAATGCTAGATCTAAGGGACAGCCTGAGCCAGGGAAAGGGTCAAGTCATGATCCTGTGCCTACTGCCTCTACCTTTCTATTCCTGACCAAAAATAGGATAGCTTCTTATAAATAGACTTTCTCTGAAGGACATGAGAGGGTGCTCACTTGTGACAATCCTCTCTCAGCATCTTCTCAGTCAAAGGTCTCTAGGAAACCCTCCTGACCAGTAGGTGACCCCACCTGTGACCCTTGTTCTACTTGGCACCCAAGAAGGCTCAGAACTCAGAACATCCCAAACCAATTGCCACTTGATATCTGTTCCAAGAATTCATTGGTCTTTGGTCATCTGTGATGATTAGTTAAAACTAATTAACAGAGGCCTTGTGTCCTACTGAACTGATGCTTGGAGGATGGTGACAACTTTCTGGTGATTACTGAGCTGAGTGAAAGAACAAGTAAGGAGACAAGGGCAGCTGTAAACAGGTATCTTCCTTCTAAGGTCCTCCTCACCAGCCAGGAGCTCAGTAAGTCTCACCTTCACTAGCTGCCTCAGGACAAGAGAGCAGAAGTTGATCTCCCTTGTAGATACACATTCACTGCCACAGTCCAAAACTTGCACAAACTAATACTAATACTAATACCCAAGCTGCTTTCCCTCCATCACCCAGTGTCCACTCCACTGTCCTGATAACACAACTCTTTGTCATCACTACACCATTATCTGCCTAACAGGGACTAAGTTATCAGTACTCTCTCAGTCACTATACCCTGAAAACCCATCCCAAACTTCTGGATTACCATGTCTAAGGACATCTACATGAAGAAGATGGTATACAACCTATGTTTCATGGAATGTTATTAATATATTCACCTTTTCCTTGTGTTTGTGCTGATACTTAGCCTTCAATTCATGATGCTTTAGTCTCCTTTAACTTTTATGCTCAAGCTTGGCACTCCACTCCTTAAGCCACATCTCAAATTCTGACATGGTTCTATTCAGTATAACGAGTCCTCTCACCTGTTGGAGGGAGAGTACTTGTGTTCCCTGTTGTCTTTTCTCTTCCAAGATGTTTACAAACTCTACATTGGAAAAACTACAATATTTAGAATTAAAAATATTTTAAAATTAGTTTCATAACTTAATCTATAATAAAGATTGAATATTTTAATGAAATTTTGTAACATTTACAAATGTATTGATTACCTTATGGATATAAATGTAACCCCTCTGTACATCACTGTGGCAATTAATTTAAAAAATAAAGATATTACAGAATGTTAAAAATGAGGAATATAGATTAAGATAGAGCAGTCCCATGGATAAAAGCAGCATTCAGAACCTCAGTATGTACATACCTCTACCGTGGCTTCTCAGATTTCCCATCTCTTAGGACTTTGACAGGAAACTTAGAATGTCCCAACTACTCACAAATGTGACACTTGGCTCTGATTGACAGTTGAAATAGAAGGCAATACATGCCTCATTTCATCACTGTGGTGACAGGTCATCATGGAATGTTCACACTGAATACCTGCCAGCAGACAGTTTATCATGGATAGTTTTATGTGGAAAAAATAAATCCCAGAACTACATGTAATACTAATACATGCTTATAAAATTTTTAAATGACCAAAAGTGAGCAGCTTTTGAAATGCACTCTCACTGATTTTGAAAATTTCCATGTGAATTAAGCATAAAGTTGACATGTAAAAAAGTAAAATAAAATAAAACCTGTTTACTTGATTTGAAATATCAACCTTACCAATTTCTACTTTTCTTGAGTTTGATATAGTTCTTAAATAAAAAGTTTGCAATTCTTTCAAAGACAGACATATATATAATATGTAAATGTATATATATATATTGCTTTGTAGTAAGCAATAAGATTACATTTAATTCATTTGAAATATTAAATCAGCGCTATGTATAAATGAGTACAATCTCATCCAATCACTTGAGTCTAGCCAGACTCCTCTATAACACCTGTCAATTTATCAGACCTTTTACACAATCATTGACTCTCCTGAGGAAGCTCATCTCAGGAGGAGCCATGGTGGAACAGGACACAAGACTCATATCAGGCCCTTGAAAACAGGCACACAAATGAGGAAACTCATTTATTGTGTAATCAATTCTCAAAGAAGGGATAAATTGAAGCTTAAATTTTTTTGGAAGTGAAGTGCTCTATAAAAAAAGACTAGAAAGAAAGGAATTTAGTTGATTCAAAGAGTAAATCACAGTTCACCTCACAGTGAATAGTTTCTCTGATACCTTAGCACCCTGAGCAAGTATTCCTGGTTCTCCAACACAGCTTGTTCCTCCCTTACAACCTGCAGTGTGTCTGAAATCCAGGCAGTAGAAAACTGTTTGTCATTCTAAAGTATTCATGGTAGTTTGGGGACTTATTAATTGGCCAGGCACCCATGGCTCCCACGGGTACTCCTCTATTCAGGAGGCTGAGATCTGAGGCTCTTCAATGTCAACCAAGGTAGGGAAGACATTGAGGTTATTATCTCTAACTCGTCCCCAAAGAACCTGAAGTGATGTGGCTCAAGTGCTAGAGTTAGTCCTGAGCATAAAAGCTCAGAGTCAGCACCTAGCCCTACATGTAAATTAAAGCATCTAAAGCTGCTGGGCACAGGTGGATCATGCCTGTAAACCTGAGATTTGAGGTTTGAGTTTTGAGGTCAGTCTGGGAACAAAAGTCCAGGATACTCATCTCCAATTAATCACCAAAAAATTCAGAAGTAGAAGTAGAAATGTGGCTCAAGAGGTAGAGCACTAACCTTAACATGAGCTCAGGGACAGTGTTCATGACCTGATTTCAAGCTCCGTGACTAGGAGAAATGGAGTGGGCATGGATAGAGAGAGGAAAAATATTTTAAAATGCAAAATATAATTTGGAAATTAGAAAAAAACTGAAAGAATTATTTCATAAGATACAAGGAAAAATGAAGAATTTCTTTTAAGGAGGAAAGAACAAAGTGAAAAAGGTCAAAGTAAAACCAAGCTGATCTTACCAAAACTTTACCCCAACCACCCCCGCCATCAACAACAAAAACCTTTAGTTTTTCTTTCTGTCAGGGCAGTCATTTGTCTAGAACTGAAAATTCACAATCTATGTTAAGATGCATCTTCATGCTCTGATCCCTTGGGCTGTGCAGCCTTGGGGAAATGGATAGAATGTGTGTTATTTGACTTTTCTCATTTCCTTTGTGTTATGTGCCTAGTCATGGTGATGGGGGCATGATCACAGACAGTGGTAATCACTCTTGAGTCTCTTTCTTACAGGAGGGGAGGTGCAGAATTCAAGATCTTCACCAGCAGCAATTGATGCTGGTTTCTCATTCTTTCTTTCCTTCTCTCTCTTCTTTCTCTCCTCTCTCTCTCTCTCTTTCACTTGCAAATAAAGTTGGTTTTTTATTTTAAGAACAGAGTTACATAATACTTATAATATTACTTCTAGAATTCAGATTTTTTATTTTAATTTTATTGTCAAAGTGATATATAGAGAGGTTACAGTTACATAAGTAAGGGAATAAATTTACAGGTTCTTATAGACTATAGTATTCATAGATTTATAAAATACATAGATTCACACCACATACATTTTTTGGGGGGGTCCGGTTGTGGGGCCTGAATTCTGGGCATGGGCACTGTCCCTCAGCTCTTCAGCTCAAGGCTAGCACTCTACCACTTGAGCCACAGCGCCACTTCCGGCTTTTTTCTTTTTGCTTATGTGGTAGCTGAGGAATTGAACCCAGGGCCTCAGGCATGCAAGGCAAGTGCTCTACCACTGAGCCACCTTCCCAGCTCCACACCACATACATTTCTTTCTTTCTTTTTTTTTTTGGGTCTGGTAGTGGGCCTGAACTCTGGGCCTGGGCGCTGTCCCTCAGCTCTTCAGCTCAAGGCTAGCGCTCTACCACTTGAGCCACAGCACTACGTCCAGCTTTTTTCTTTTTGCTTATGTGGTAGCTGAGGAATTGAACCCAGGGCCTCAGGCATGCAAGGCAAGCACTCTACCAGAGCCACCTTCCCAGCCCCCACACCACATACATTTCTAAACAAAGGGAATAGGGATTTGTCTACACACTATAAGTAAAATTAGAATTCAAGCTTAAAAGCTGAAGTCATTTAGCTTTTTTTAAAGTGAGAAGACAAACACTTCTAAACTATTCTCACTCATCCTACGTGTGCTAAGGCTGTCCTCTCTTTAGAGGACAGTATTTCTAGGCAACCACAGACAGTTTCACCTCAATTGTTTCCTTATGATAATGATTGTTCCTGTTTTGTCTTTGAAAGACGTTCACTTTGTTTTCCTAAGAAAATCAGTTTTAAGTGTATTCAGGCAGTACAATTTGTGACTAGAGCCATCTTCTAATGGCATTATAAGTGTTCAGAGACTCAGGCTCATTTCTCTTACATGACCCTGTTCTTCCAAACCCCCTGGGGCTGGAGTTGTTCTGCTGTCTGCAAATGGGTGTGTGAGAAGCTTCCTGTGTCAGTGATAGGGCTTCTGGCTCTGAATGGCTTTGAAGTCTTTCAGGGCTCTTCTCTGCCTTCCCTGCAACTGTTCTGTTCCCTGGTTCGCAGACAGCAGCACCATCTGTGAAGAGCAGGGACTACTATCCTGCTAACCACTTCCCTCTTGCCCCATTTTCTTTTCGAGATAGAGTCTCTGCTATCATTCTTAGGCTGCTCGGAGGGAATGGCATTTTCCTGGGATGTTTTATCTCTGTTCCCACGGCAAGAGCAGCCAGAGGTCTTTGCTAGGTATGCTGGGAACACAGTAGTATGAACTTTCTGTGCAGCCTCCTCTGGCAGCTCTTCCATACCAGGCCACATATCTCATAGGCTTCATTCCAGGCTCATTGCAGCCCTGCCTCTTGCTAACCCTGCAGACTCTGTTCTCATCCTGGGGCTCTGCAGAGGGCAGGGCTTTTGTTTTACAGCTGTCTCTTCATAGCTCTTCAGGAGGGAGAAGCAGTAGAGGGCAGCCACCAAATCATGGTGTGAGATGCTGGGAATGGAGCTCCTCTGCAAGAAGCAGAGGGGAAAGGCAAGCAGGGTGGCACTATGTCTCACTGCTCATTGGCAGAAGAGACTGAGATGGTCATGTTAAACTTGACCTCCTCTTTACAAGGAAAGTGGGAAGGTTTGTGACATTTGGGTATGGTTAAACACTGCAGGTGCATTGATTTAGTTTTCACAGGGCTGGAACTACCTTGTTTTAAAATATCTTTTATCAGAAAGTAAGTGGCCATCACTTCATCAAATGTTCTCTGTAGTACCAATGTGTAGGTCTGAAGTTTGTTGGATCCCATGAAACACATTCTGGTGACAATTGTTGGATCTAACTTGTTGTACAGTGGCTCACCTGGACACAGACAGCATTCCACAACTCTACCATTACCTGGTGTGAATCTGGCCTCTGCTGTGGGTCTACAGTTAGCAGCTGTGAAAGGATGTTATGTCCTTTTGCAGTCAGGTAACATGGTACATCATACTTGCCCTGTATAATTTGTATACATAGCTGGTTGGAAGTCATCCCTTTAAATGGGAATTTTACTATAATCATAAAAACCAAGCTGGTGACTAGGCCCCAGAGATCCACCTTGAAACCTGTTGCAGGTACATTTCAGGGGCATGGAATATGTAGGTACCACACATTTCTGTGAGCAACTGCCCTGGGGCAAGCCTCAGGCTTAACCCAAAGTCATTGACTTTAATATTGCCATTTTCATCCAGTAGGATGTTGTCAGGCTTTAGGTCAACGTATGCCATCCTATTCAGATGAAAGTACTGCACAGGAGTTACTATCTGCTTCAGAAACCTGGATTCATTCTCAAATAGGTGGCATGATGCTCTGATCCACATTAGCATGTTTCCCTTGGTGGCTGTTTCTATTATCAGGTACATGTAGAGGTGATTCAGAGCCTTAACAATGTCCACCTCGTTTTTCACAGCATAGGGTAATCTTCTCTCTCCAATATTTTCACTGCTACCTCTCTGTCTTCCCCATAGCTGCCATAGACAATGTACATGTTGTACATGGTATTGGCTTGCAAGGATCTCCTCTTCCCTGGAGGAGAATGTAGTGTATTTGTTGTCATTTGATTCCATTTTCTTGATGGGATGGCAGGGAATCAACCTTAAGTAAACTTAGCTCATTAAATATGATGCATAGTAAATCTTAACTATACTTAGCTAAATAAATACAGTAGGTAGCAAATCATAATTAAAATTAGCAAAATCAGTGTGTTGGGTATCAAATCTTAATGAAACAGCTAAATCAATTCAGTAGTGGTATATCTTAACTGAAAATAGCACAATATAAACCACAAAATAACAGAAATCTCCAAACCCACAAAACACAAAACCTCCCTCCCCAGCTAAAAATGTATCAACCTAGGTCTGACTTAGTCCAGTAGTCATCAAAGGAGATCTCTCAGCACTGCACAGAAACTGCCTCCTTCTGGAACCACTGCAGGGACCTCACAATGGCATGTGAGATCAGTGAGGAAATGGACCAATCCAGCTGGACTCAGTGACATCAGGGAAGAATGGGCCAATTACAGCCAGGGTCTAGCTCTTAGACCTTGAGGACTATTGTTATTGACTTCAGGTGGGTCAAGGTGGATGATTATGTTCACCACCATGGCAGTGTTTTGGGAACCATGAGGACAGTGGCCAAACACCTCTCTTCTTCTTCAGGGCTGTGGGATCCTAGGAGCTGCTCCTGAACAGACACTAGCCCCAGAATCCCAGTGCAAAAACCTCAGTCTTCTTGTGGGTAGGTCCTGGGACTTGGTCCAACAATCTGTGAACCCATGGTGCACCACAATGAAGTCCTAGGCACACCGTAGCCTACCAGAGACTACCAGAGTGATATCCACATTAAAAATTAAACCCTGATTCTTTATGTTTGGTGTCATACTATTTTATTTAAGAAAAAACTCAAAATCTCTGGCACACCACTTGAGGAAATGATTTATTAAAAGTAAAAGGCTGTAAGAATATACAAGATGAAATCACAAAGCAAACAAACTCTCAGAATAAGAGAAACTTCAAACGTATAACTGAAGTACAGGAGGTATTGCTAAGAAAGGATACATTGTGATAAATATGGCCAAGAAGGATTCAACCATGCATGGGAGAAGGGAAGTCAGGAGGTGAAGTCAGGTGCAGGCTGCCTTTCTCTACCTTCTGTGGATTTCCATCATTTGCATGTACATTTCTCTCCTTTTATGCAGGATTCCCTGCACTGGGACCACTGAGTCACTGGGCCTTTCTCTATTCTCTCCCACTTCACTTGGTGGTGGAAATATCTACTTCCACTAGGAGTTACTGGCAGTTAATACCATCTATGAGAAAAATAATTTATCACATGGTTCTTGATTTGTAATCAAGAGGCAGTGGATTGGTAAGTCTAAATTAATGAAAGGCAAGGCCTAGGGGAGTGGGTTCAAGTGATAGATCCTCTGCCTAGTGAGAGGGATCTAGTTTAAAACTAGAGACTCTACATTTGAAACATAGAACTTCTCTTTTAACAATATGTAACTAGCCAGGGGCCAATGGCTCATGCCTATAATCCTAGCTACTCAGGAGGCTGAAATCTGATGATCATGATTCAAAACCAGCCTATGAAAGAAAGTCCATGAGACTCCTATCTTCAATAAACCACCAGAAAACTGGTAGTGGCACTGTGGCTCAAGTGGTAGAGCACTAGCCTTGAGCCCAGAGTTCAAGCCCCATGACCAACAACAAAAATATGTAACTAGTTATCATTTATAGCTGTTGTTTTATAACAGTAAAGCCCTATTCAGATTTACCAGCATGCCCACTTCATAGCTTTTATTTCAATTTTTGGTTTTTGAGAGGGCTACTAAGATTGAATTTTTTATCTTTTTGCTTTTATTTGGCTTTTCTTTTGGGAAAGATTCAGGCCAGGGAGGGGACTTGTCCCGGTACTTGAACTCAGGGCATACATGCCATCTCTAAGTTTTTTTCCCTCAAGGCCTGTTTTCTATCACTTGAGCCATAGCTCAACTCTGGCTTTTTGTTTTGTTTGTTTTGGTGGTTAATTGGAGATAATCTTCAAAATTCAGAATCATGAGTAGCTAGGATGACAGGCCCCCAGCCAGTGGTACCCAGCTTGGCTCTCATTTTTGAGGAAAGTTTTTCTCTTTTTATTTTTTTTTATTTTTTTCAGGTGTGGAGTGGAACTCAGGGCCTAGACACTGTCCCTGAGCCTCTTTGTGGTCAAAGCTAGTGCTCTACAACTTGATTTTTGAGTGGTTAATTGGAGATAAGAGTCTCATGGGGACTTTTCTGCCCCGTCTGGCCTTGAACTGTGATCCTCAGATATCAGCCTCCCGAGAAGCCAGGATTACATGCATGAGCCACTGCTGTCCAAATTTTCTTCTTTTGGAAAGGTTGGATGATAATATTTACTTTTAGCACTTTAACTTTGTTGCTCTTGCTGTCTGCTGTCCTCCTACATTTCTGATGGGAAATTGGTCATAATCTCATTGAGGATCTCTTGTGTATGATGAGTTGTGTGTATGACTCTGGAGGTTCTCTGTCTTCAACAATTTAATTACAATGTAACAGTGTGGATTTCTGAGTTTATTCTACTTGAAGTTTGTTGAGTTGCTAAATTCTTGTGTATGTAGGTACATGCTTTAAATAAAAATTGGGAAATTCATTATGACTTCAGGGACTTTAATAATGCATATATTTGTACCTGGTTCATTATTTTTATGTCTATTGTGTTTGTTAGTTGTAGACACTGTAGATGTAACAATGCGAAAAAAAGAATAGCTTTATTTTTGAAGGTTAACACTACAGTGTGAGTGGGGTTAGAGAATGTGTATACATACATACATATTCCTGCTTCAAACAAGCTCTTTAGAGCAGTTTGAGAACCACTAGCTAAGGTAGGGCCCATTAGGCTATGGTGAGGAATTTAAGTTTTATTCTGAAACAGAAGTTCTTAAAGGTTGGAGGTTGGAAAGTGACTTAATTTGGTTTAAGAAACACAAAAACTGGGTGCCAGTTGCTCATGCCTATAATCACAGCTACTCATGCAATTGAGGTTAGAGGATTGTGGTTTGAAGCTGGTCCAGGCAGGAAAGTCATGAGACTGTTTTGTCCAACAAGTGGAGCTGTGGCTCAAATTGTAGAGCACTAACTTTGAGTTCAAAAAAGCTCAAGGAGCTGATAATGGTGGTGGCTCATGCCTGTAATCCTAGCTACTAAGAAGGCTGAGATCTGAGGATTGGGATTCAAAGCCAACCAGAGTAGGATAGTAAGTGAGAGTTTTATCTCCAGTTAACCACCACAAACCCTGAAGTGAAGTTGTGGTTCTAAATGGTAGAACACTAACTAGCTTTGAACAGAAAAGCTTAAGGATAGTGCCTAGGCCCTGAGTTAAAGCCCCGCAGTTGACAAGACAAAAGAAACACAAACAAAAACACAAGGACAGCATTACAAAATCAAATCATTTTCAACATTCCAACAAATGACTAGGAAGTTCAATAATTTTCCCAATGTCTTTCTGCCAGTGAGGAGCAAAGCTAGGATTAGTTGGATGCCGGTGATGGTGAATGATGCCTGCAATCCTAGGTTACTCAGGAGGATGAGATCTGAGAAGTAACATTCAATGCCAGCTCTGAGAGGAACGTCTGAGATTTTTTTTATTTCAAATGATCAACTAAAAAGCTGGAAGTAGAACTGTGGTTCAAGTGGTAGATCACTAGGCTTGAGGATGGAACACTCAAGGATAGGCCAGACCCTGAGTTAAAACCCCAGGAAAGGAAACAAACTATGAAACCAGAACCAGATAAGAGTGCCTGTAGCTCTGTGGCTGACCAGGAGAGGATGCTGTAGAGTCATGGATTGGGCCAGGAGGCCCACTGCTGCTCTTCCTCCCCATGGGCTGACCTAGAGTCCTGAGTGACAAACAATAGGCTACAGCTCTGTGACCAAGCAAGCCCAGCTGGCTTGGTCACCTGCTCAAAATCAAGCCTGGCAGTTCCTGGACATCATCTGCAACTCAAATCCAGTGAACATTTGGAATAGAAATCACCCCCAAGGGCTGGGAAGGTTGTTCAGTGGTAGAGTACTTGCCTTGCATGTGTGAGGCCCTGGGTTCAATTGCTCAGCACCATATAAGAAAAAAGAAAAAAGCCGGAAGTGGCGCTGTGGCTCAAGTGGTAGAGTGCTAGCCTTGAGCTGAAGATCTGAGAGACAGTGCCCAGGCCCAGAGTTCAGGCCCCACGACCAGACCCATTAAAAAAAAGAAAGAAATCACCCCCAAACTAAGGCATTTCAACATGTTCCCACCAGCTTTGATGGACACCAGCTCCTAGAGAGAGTTGAAGAGGAAAGAAAGAACTTGTCCAGGCTCAAGTAGACACTGTCCAGAATCTGAATTGCAGAGGAAGAGTGACTCTGAGTTGGAGGCTAGAAATGAAATTCCCAAGCATTCCAGAAGGGAAAGGCAATGCCCCAGCTTGATTGGTTCATGACATGTGTCTGGATGTTCACCACTCACTTCACTTCTCTACTTTCCAGTGTGTGATTGGGGAAGTGCGGGTGCGTACACACATTGTCTTTCACGTTCACACCAATCCTGGGGCTTGAACTCAGAATCTGGGTGGTGTCTCATCTATTTTTGTTCAAGGCTAGTGCTCTACCACTTGAGGCACAGCACTACATCTGATTTTCTGGTGGTTAATTAGAAGTAACAATCTGAAAGACTTTCCTGCCCTGGCTGGCTTTGAACCATTATTCTCAGATCTCAGCTTCCTGGGTAGCTAGAATTACAGGCCTGAGCCACCAGCTCCTGGCATACTTACAGCTTCTGGCTAAGCAGATCTTTCTGTTGCCAGCCTGGAAATCATACCATTACAATCACCCTCACCTGGAAGATAAAGAAATGGGGGCTTAACCAGGCAAGGACTCATCAAAGAAAGAGAACTATAGACCCATTTCTTTGATGAACATTGATGCAAAACTTCTCAACAAAATTTTGGCCAATCGATGGGCTGGGAAGGTGGCTCAGTGGTAGAGTGCTTGCCCTGCATGC
>NW_012267245.1:265180-279336 GCF_000151885.1 Dipodomys ordii | reverse complement strand
AAAGAATAGAAGAGGATGGGGCTGGGAAGGTGGCTCAGTGGTAGAGTGCTTGCCTTGCATGCATGAGGCCCTGGGTTCAATTCCTCAGCCCCACATAAGCAGAAAAAGCTGGAAGTGGAGTTGTGGCTCAAGTGGTAGAGCGCTAGCCTTGAGCTGAAGAGCTGAGAGACAGCGCCCAGGCCCAGAGTTCAGGCCCCACGACCAACAACAACAGAAAAAAAATTGAAAAGGCTGTCCCTGATTTGTTTACTTGTTGGACATTTATTTATTTAATAAAAAAGCAAGATCAGCATAACTAGGTGAAAAGCAGATGTAAGTTGGTCGTACCATATAGGCCTCACAGGCTGTAAGGATAGTTAATGTAAAGGAAAGCCACAGGTGATCCCCAAAGTCCATCTGAGTTTCATATGACTTTGGCTACTCTGTTACACCAGTCTGCTCAATATAAAAGACATATAATGTTATTTTCACTATAGTGAAAATGTAGAAACAACCCAAATGTCCACTGATGGATAAACAAAATGTGGAATATCCACCCAAGGGAATATTATTGAATCTTAGAAAGGAATGACATTCTGACCCACTCAATAACATGAATGAATCTATAAAATATTGCAAGTGAAATAAGCTAGATATAAAAAACTATAATTTATGTTTCCACATCCATGAATTATCAAAAAATAGGCAAATTTTCTGGGTAACAGTGGTTCACACTTATAATATTAGCTACTCAGAAGGCTGAGAACTAAGGATGGAGGTTTGAAGTCAGATTAGTGCCTGAGACTCCAATTTGTACGAAATGAGAGGTGCATGAGAACAGCCAATATGAGTTTAATGCTTTATTGGGGGGGCAGACCTGCCGGGCTGCTCCAAGAAAAAATGGAGGCAGCAGCCATGGACAGGTATAGGCTGAATTTAAATAAAAATTTAGTGGCAGTCTCATGGGTCACATGGGCAGTCACAGGACACATTACGTAGACTATAGGAATTTGTGGGTAGGATCAGTTCTGAGAAGAGGTGTTGTGAAGGTGCTACATGGACTAGCTACTCAGCCTCCTGCATAGCTAAGATTAGAGTCATGATTCACTACTGCCCAGTTTGATTAACTCTTGCATGTCATCCCCAAAAATGTGGACTCAGCCAAAGAGATCCAAGCCTTCAAAATTTTGTTATAGGTGTTAAGACTAAATTGTGATGTCAGAAAAACTGACCCCTTACTGTTTGGCCTGGAGCTAGAAGAAATGGGAGGCGAGAGTCATCAGGATACTTGTATAAGGCTGGGGTTGGTAAGTCACCAGAATCAGTGGTTGGGCTAGAGAGGCAGAAAATCAAGAGGGCACTGTGGAGTATGCCAGAGAGGAGGGTGTCAGAAGAAACAGTTCAGGAATGAGTACTGGAGCAAGAAGCCCAGATTCTCTGTGTTCCAGCCTTTCTTCAGAGCCCTTTCCACAGTAATGCACACATTTCACTGTCTTGGGTAACTGCACATTTGTTTAATATTTCAGTCCACACACACACACACCCCATTTCAACTAACAGGGTTTTGTACTGCCTGCATATCTTCCTGAAGCCTGGCACAGGGTCTGGCACACTTGGGTGCTGGCTGATGGCTTGCCAAATAGGGCTGAATGGAGACAAACCCTGAATCAGAGGTTTCAGGAAGGGTTCAGCCTGTGGTGAGTGTCCAGTGGATATGTGTGGGACTGGACCTGCATGAGGAAGGAGCCTGTAGACAGGCTTGGGTTATCTCCTTACCTCTTTGTTAGGCATGGCAGACAGGTGTCACAGGCTTGTGGGCCTGACTGCAATCTGGATTATGTATGGGAGTGAACACACCCAACATCTAGTAACTTCTACGGGAAGAAACCTAGGAAACCTAGGACCTATGGGCAGAATTGCACAGGGATTACAGCATGGATCTAATTTCACCGCACAGGACACAAAGAATCCATTCTGGCCATGCCAGGGGACCACACCAGAGGCAGGCACATACAGGACCAGGATTGTTGTAAAGAGATTGATTAGTGGGGCCATGTTGCCCACAGGCTAGGGAGCAATATGGCATCTACTCCTATATAGGTGATAGTTCATAACTCTGGGGCTAGTGGTAGAGGAGGTTCTCTGCAGGCGCAGGTAGATCTGGGCAGAGAGTGGGAATGGCCAGCTATTCTGGTGGTAACTCTAGTGCTGGAAGGAGCTCAGCTCTGAGTGGAGCTGGAGGGCTATGGGCTGCCCCAGGAAAGGCAGTGGAAGCGGCTGAGGATCTGAGGAGGGAAGAATGCCAACACTGAGATCCCCAGGTCAAATGAGGTCTGGTTGTCCTCAGGGCCCTGCCAAGATGAGTGGGGAGTCTCAGACTCCAGGGGCTGGGAATGGCAGGGATGGAGCACTATCTGCAAAGCCCAAGGACTCCCCCCAACCATAGTTTGTAAGCAGCAGCAGAAGAGGGCCAGGATCGGATTCTGAAGCGCTCTCAACTACGCCCAAACAGAAGCCTCTCACCAGCGTGTAGCGGGCACCATTTAGCGCCCAACAACTCAAATCTGCTTTCTCATCGTCGGGTGGGCAGGGGACCAGTGGAGGAGCGGGATACACTATTGCAGCGATGGAGAGGGTATCTCTGAGGTCGGACCCTCAGGTGGCACTCAGACAGACTGAAACACTCCAAAAGAAGGCAGAGGTCAACAAATATAGGCGTTTTCTAACAATTGTAGTATATAGAATCATGGATCTGATGGCATCACAGTGTCCAACATTGTTATTGGAAGCGGCACCCCACCCCCATGGCAGTGAGTCAGTGGTATCTTCTGGCTTACAATCTGGGGAGAGGCAGAAGTGCTGGGGAGTTGGGGCCAGGATAGTGCTGCCTCTGCCTGTGTTTGGTGAGTTGCTGCTTCCGCAACGGGGGGTCTTGTAGTGGGTGTGGAGCAGGGCTGTGGGGCCAGCTGGGCCGCCTGGGCCAGCGGAGTCAGATGGAGCACGGCGATGGTGACTGGCTCTGAACTGGCCGAAGAAGTAGGGGCTTCTGCAGACGGGCGCCTTGGTACTGGAGGCCCTGGTCTTTCTGCCCAACCTGGGGCTGTGGGCTCTGGGGCGGGGGGGGGGTTTAGGGGGGGAAGCACGGGCTGTGATGGTCCCCATAGCCGGTCAGGTGAGTGCTTTGGTGCTGTGCCACCTTCTCCCCTACCCAACACTGGTCTGCAGCTCCTTTTCCCTCCTCCTCTGGTCGATGTCCTCAGAGGCAGCACCAGAAAAGTCTGTGCTTCTTCCTGCTTTTTGGTTTGTTTGTTTCCCAGATGGAGTAAATTGAGGGTCTGAGGACAGAGATTTGACCCCTCAGTAGTCAGAATTAGAACCCAGGGCCCTTGGTGCCCCAGTCTGGGACTCGTATTTCAAATTTCTATACTTTACAGTCAGGCCTCCTTTCTGTTGCCCTCTCCTGTCCCCTGACCTCATGCAGTGTTCTCTTTCTGGGGAGTACTCTTTCCACGTATGCCTGTATCTCAAGGTGTGATGCCTTCTGTAGGACTGGATCCCTCATCATCTTTGCTCCCCTCCCTCATCACCACCTGCTGATCCTGTTGTTTCTACTCAGGTCAGTCCCTTTCCCATTTTACCATTTGCACAGAGACCCCTGGGCCTCCCTGCTTCTCTTTCCCTATTCAGCTTTCCCCATCCTATTTCTTTCTCAGGTCCTGTGTATTCCTTGGGGAGTGAGTGCAAAGATCCTCTTAGAACTTCAAGTCCTTTGGATTGGGGTGAAAGGTGAGTTTCTGGTTCTTGAGGAACTTGCCACCTTTGACTCACCAGAAATATAGAGGTATCCTAGTGGGAGGATCCCCCAAAATATCCCAGAATGCAGTTCCCTGAGGGAACATACATTCCACTCTCCTCTGAACTGAAGAGACTTAGTATTTTTTGCATTCCAAACTGTGATCATATTTGTTTCTGCCTCTTTGAAGCTTACCATGTGTACATGCACTTGAACTAAATTAGTTTTTTTTTTCTTTGTGTGTGTGTTTGTTCATGTGAGTGTGTTCAGATCCTGGGTCTTGAACTCAAAGCCTGGGTGTTGTCTTTTAGTTTTTTAATGGCCAGTGCTCTACTGCCTGATCCACAGCTCCACTTCTGGCTTTTTGTAGGTTCATCCTACATAGGAGTCTCTTACAGACTTTCCTCCCTGAGCTGGCTTAGAATCAGGATTCTCAGATCTCAGCCTTCTAAGTAGCTAGGATTACATGTGTGAACCACTGGCACCTGGCTTTGACCAGCATTTTCCTGCTGAGTCACATTGCTTCAACTCTCTCATCTCCTGGCAAGTCTATGCATACTTGAATTGCTTCATATAGAAGGATATTTCAGATTTACTTAGGGTATTTTCCTGGTCCCATGGGAAATGGGTAATTCATGTAGCAGGGTCAGATTTGACTGATTGTTGACTGGAACATGGTAGACATACCTTTCTATTATTTTCATGGTTAGGCAAAATCATATGATTACAACATGTTAGTGTGTAGTCTGAGTTTATTTCCCTTTGCCTATGATCTTAGGGAAGTGTGTCATAGGAGAGACTCTGCTCAGTGGCCTCTGTCCCTCACAAGAAGAACAGAAGCTCCTACTGAGTCACCTTGAACTTATATTATGAGTAGAAAAAAGGTCAGGCTGTTTGTCAATGCAGCATTACTTGGCTGGTCTTGACTCCTCTTAGTGCTTTGAAGGCAGAGTCTTCCACTGATTGTACTTTAGGGGTCTCAGAGGAGGTCACATGAAATAGGTACTGAAGAATCTCACCATCTGTCCTTCATTAAAATCTTATTATAGCCATAAGCCACTGGCTCACATGTGTAATCCTAGCTACTCAGGAAGCTAGCAATCTGATAATTGTGGTTCAGTGCCAACTCAGGATAGGAAAGCCTGTGACACTTTTATCTCCAATTAAATACCAGAAAAGCTGGAAGTGCACCAGTGGCCCAAGTAGTAGAATGCCAACCTTGAGCAAAAAAGCTTAGGGACAGCCCTAGGACTGGCAACACACACACACATCCAAACACACACACTTTATTGTTAGCTCATCTAATGCTCCCAACAACCATATAAGTCAGGTATCCTCATTTCCATATTACAGAGGAGGAAAGTTTCTGGTGAGCCAGTGGCATCAGACTAATATCTGCCCCTATTCCAGTACTTTTCCTTGGACCAACGCATGTGACCCAAGAGAAAAACAGGCTAGAGACATTCTGTGTGCTGTGTATGTGTGCTTTATGTGTGTGTGCATGCATGTGTACGTATGCACCACTCCTAGGCCTTGAACTTTGACCCTGGGTGCTGTCCTTGAGCTTTTATTCTCAAGTTTGGCACATTGCCACTTTAACCACAGCTCCACTTCTCGCTCTTTAATTCTTCTTTGGCGATAAGAGTCTTACAGACCTTTCTGCCCAAGCTGGCTTTGTACCATGGTTCTCAGAACTCAGCCTCTTAAGTAGCTAGGATTACAGATGTGAACCATTGGCATCAGGCATAGATTCTTGAGTCTTCTAGATAAATCTGCTTAAGTGAGCTTAGTTTCCCCAGTGTGAATGGTTTTAATAATGTTTGATCCTAGGCCTGTTGAGACATGTAAGCCGTTTTCACAGTGCCTGGCAGGTATTTCAGTATAGCACTAACTACTCTGCCTGCAATTATATTTCTTGAAAAGGACAACTAAGCCAGGTGTTGGTGGTTCTCCTAGCTAGTCAGGAGGCTGACACCTGAGGATTGTGGTTCAAAGCTAGCCTAGGCAAGAAACACTGTGAGACTCCAATCTCCAATTAACTACCAAAAATCTGGAAATGGAGCTGTGGCTCAAGCGGTAGGATTTCAGCCTTGAACAAAACAGCTCAGCAACAGTGCCCAGACTCTGAATTCAAGAAAACAGAAAGGGGGGTAGGAAGGATGGAGGGAGGGAGGGGACAAAGACCTGGGCATCAGTGACTCATACCTGTAATCCTAGCCAGAAAACCAGAATTTGAACTGTGTCTCAGTGATAGAATGCTACTCTTTTTTTTATTTTTTTATTTTTATTTTTTTTATTTAATTTTATTTTATTTGTGAACATACTGTACAGAGGGGTTACAATTACATGGTCAGGATAATGCGTACATTTCTTACCAAGCATTGCAGCCTCCTCCTTTGTTTACACTTCACACACTTCACATCCCTTCCCAGCCTCTCCCCTCCCCCCCCCAATCCCAAGAAAGCTACTCTTGAGAGAAAAAGTTCAATGACAGCACCTAGGCCCTGAGCTCAAGCTGAAAGACTGACAAAAAAGAGAGAGGAAGGAAGGGGGAGAGGGAAGAAGAGAGGGAGGGAGGGATGGAAAAGAAAACTATTTCCAAGAGCTGAGTGAAATAGAAGCTGCTAGGTATCTGAGAACCTACAGAGAGCCAGGAGCCAAACTTGAGTTTTTTAACCATTTGGCTGGTGCTGAATGTCAGACTCCCCCTACAGAGCTCCTACTGTACATTAGTTCAGGCCTACTGAATCCTTCTTGGGCTGGGCCCTGAG
Organism: Dipodomys ordii; assembly: GCF_000151885.1. Taxonomy (NCBI): domain Eukaryota; kingdom Metazoa; phylum Chordata; class Mammalia; order Rodentia; family Heteromyidae; genus Dipodomys; species Dipodomys ordii. The sequence goes on along the minus strand of NW_012267245.1, from coordinate 272,793 downwards.
AAGGAAGTGATAGGTTTCCTTCTCTTGTAAAGATTAAGAAATGAAGGCCATCAAGGACCTCTCCTGATTAGAAGAGGCAGTGATGAGCGTCCATTCCCTGGAGTCTGAGCCTTTCTGTGACATTCCTAAAATCTTCCGATCTGATCTTTCTCCTATCCCATGTTCTTGTGGTAGCCAGGAAAAACGTACCAAAAAAATAAATAAATAAAACCACCTACAACATCAGCACCCCAGGAAAAGGAAGGGCTGGTCTCTCCAGCCCAGTTGGCAGCCCTGGGCCAGCCAGCAAAGACTATCAGCACCGTGATTAATGGACTAAACAGCTTGTGGAGCAGGCTTCTCTCTCTTTCTTTTTCTCCCTCTCCTCTCTCTCTCTTTCTCTTTATTGTCTAGGGGAACCTTCAAAGACCATAGTCTCGATTGGACTGCTATCTCCCCATTGTCCCCAGCAGCATTTAGCCACTTTCCTCAAACATACAGCCAGAACACTAGTGGTTCTGGCAGCAAGTCAGCCTGTAAAGATGGGACATTTATCATAGCCAGGGGCCTCTGGTGACCTCAAAGGGGGCCAGTGAGGTGGGACAGGGAAGAGGCTGCAGTGGGATGCCTCTCATCTACCTTGCATCTTAGAAGTCTTCTCAGATCAAGGCCAACCCAAATAATGACAAATAATAAATACTGATAACTAATAACTGCTGTATTGAGAGGAATGTTTCATTTATTTTATCTTTACCCTATCTAATATCCATAGCCACCTCCACAAACTATTTGTTATTACTATACTTTTTAAAATCCTCATTTCACTTATCAAGAAATATGAATCAGAGAGATTAAGCCACTTGACTAGAGCCACACAGCTAAAAATGGAATTAATATGACCAATAAGAATACTATCTGAGGGGCTGGGAAGGTGGCTCAGTGGTAGAGCGCTTGCCTTGCAGGCCTGAGGCCCTGGGTTCAATTTCTCAGCACTACATAAGCAAAAAGAAAAAAACCGGAAGTGGCACTGTGGCTCCAGTGGTAGCCGTGAGCTGAGAGCTGAGGGACAGCGCCAAGGCCCAGAGTTCAAGCCCCACGACTGGACCCCTCCCCCCAAAAAAAGAATACTATCTGAGCCAGGTGCTGGTACTTGATGCTTGTAATCTTAGCTACTCAGGAGGTTTATATCTGAGGATCATGGTTTGAAGCCAGTGTGAGACTTATCTCCAATTAACCACTAAAATGCCTGAAATGGAACAGAAGCCCAAGTGGTAGAATGCTAGTCCTGAATAAAACAGCTGAGGGACAGCACCCAGATCCTGAGTTCAAGCTCTAGTACTGGCACCAAAAAAAAAAAAAAGATTTCTGACCATCACCCAAGACAATCTCATACTTTCTTACCCCCTTGTCAGAACCTCCTTTGCTAGCAGCCAGGGAATAAGCCTGGCATCCTGTGTGACACCCCAGGCCTGCCCAGATCCTTGGTGTGTATTGATACTTCCTACTAGATGACTTGAGCTACTGGTGGGGCTGAGTATAAGGTCCACATGAAGGAAGAATAGCCAGTGTCTTTGATTTCTCTGGAAACAGAACCAAGATGTCATATATATGTCATATAACAATGACTCATACCTATAGTTTGAGCTATTCAGGAGGCTAAGATTTGAGGATCATGGTTCAAAGCCCTTGAGAAAGTCTTATCTCACACACACCAGTAAAAATCTGGAAATGAAGGTGTAGTTCAAGATGTACAATACTAGTTTGAGGCAGAATAAGTTAAAAGGAAATTTACACATGCATGTATATCATGCATGTGTATATACATGCATGTGCATATATGTAGATTGAGGGATATCAGGCCTGATAGTTCAACAACAGCTCATATTGCATCATTAAGCTGTAGATTGGAAACTCAGAATTTCTACTTTGCAGCTAAGTGACAGATTTTGGGTAACTTCAATTTCCTTCTGAAGTTTATCGAGTCATTGAGTAAAGCCCATTCCTTTTATGATAGGTAATTAATCTACTTTACCCAAAGTTTAAAATTATTTAAACTTACCAATTTAAACTTTACCCATGTGATTAAAATGGTAATTACATCCAAAAGTATTTGCATAGCAACATATACTGATGTTTGCCTCAAAAATGAGGTACTACACAGGCTGGGAAAGTGGCTCAGTGGTAGAGCACTTGCCTTGCATGCATGAGGCCCTGGGTTCAATTCCTTAGCACCACATAAACAGAAAAAAAAGCCAGAAGTAGCACTGTGGCTCAAGTGGTAGAGTGGTAGCCTTGAGCTGAAGAGCTGAGGGACAGCACCCAGGCCCAGAGTTCAGGCCCCATGACCGGACCCCCCCAAAAAAGAACCTAATTACAGTGGGATATCATGTTGGCTAGAGTTAAAAGCAGATGGAGAAATGTGAACATTACAAAACTTTTTTAGGGAAGGGAATGGAGAAAGCTATGTGCTGATTGACAAAAAAAAAATGAGATACTACAGTCTAGCAGAACTAATATGTTAGAATTCATCATCACTAGCCAGGTGTTGGTGGCACATGCCTGTAATTCTAGCTATTCAAGAAGCTTATATATGAGGGCTCTGATTATCTCCATTTTAATATATAGCAATGGAGACAAACAAATTAAAATGACTTGTCTTTGATGTCACAAATTAGTAAATGCGAAAGCTAGGTCTTTTATCCTGGTCTTTCCAATTTATCCTTTCCAATTTTATCCTGGCCTTTCCAATTTGCTCACCCTCAAATAATACTCCATTTGTGTGTGTAGCCTTTGTCATCCCCTACACTCACTCTCCTTGCATTTTTTTTTTGCCAGTCTTGGGGCCTGAGTTTTGTCCCTGAGCCTCTCTTTGTTCAAGGATAGCACTCTCCCACTTGCGCCACAGTGCCGCTTCTGTTTATGTGGTTCTGAGGAATCGAACCCAGTGCTTTATGCATGCTAGGCAAGAATTCTACCACTAAGTCATATTCCCAGCCCCATACCCTCACATTCCTCGAGCATGGAATCGACGACTCCCACAGGTATGATTAAGTACATGGCTCTATTTGGTGAGGAAACTGCCTGCGTTTGAGTCTCATCTTCACTACTGAAGTTGGATTGAAATGTTTGTGGGGCCAAGATTCAAGTTTTGTGATCTTGGCTCTGGGCAATCATTTTTTCTGTGTTCCAGTGGCCAGGGTAATCATTACCTATCTCTTGTGTCTGTTAGCAAGTTCACATACCAAAAATTGGGTTGGTTTCTAGCCTATATAGTCAGCAACCCATTAAAGTCAGCTGTTTCATTGAGTAAAGATGGCAAACTATGGCTGGGTGTCTCATTCAGTAGCAAAGCCTATATTTATTTAGTTTGGTGAGGAGGAAGAGGGGAGGGGAAGAGAGAGGAGGAAGAACCAAGAGGAAGAAGAAAGAGAAGAGGTGGAAGATGGCTAGGCTCAAATCTATAATCCTAGCTATTCAAGTGGCTAAGATCTGAGGATGTGTTTCAACTCAGCCAGGGAGGGAGCTCTGTGAGACTCTTACCTCTAATAAACTATTCAGGAAAAGCTGGAAATGGCACTGTGCCTCGTGGTAGAGCACTAACCTTGACTGAGCCCAAAGAGGCTCAGGGCCATTGCTCAGGAACTGTGTGCAAATCCCATAACTGCAAAAATAAATAAATAAGGGCTGGGAAGGTGGCCCAGTAGTAGAGTGCTTGCCTTGCATGCATGAGGCTCTAGGTTTGATTCCTCAGCACCACATAAGCAGAAAACGCTGGAAGTGGCACTGTGGCGCAAGTGGTAGACTGCTCGCATTGAGTTGAAGAGCTGAGGGACAGTGCTCAGGCCCAGAGTTCAGGCCCCACGACCAACCAAAATAAATAAATATATAAATACATAAATAAACAAAAAAACTGGAGGTAGAAGGAAAAGAGGCAGATAAGGTTGTGTTAGTCATATGTTTTGATGTTGTTGCCATAACAAAATATTTGACCCAAATAGGGGAGAAAGGATTTATTTTGCTCAGTGTCAGAGACTTCAGGCAATCAGACAAAGCAGAACAACTCGTGGAAACCAGGGAGCACTGGGAGGGATAAGAGGGAAAGCAAATGCCTGGATTGCAGGATTCTCTCCACCAGGTCCCTTGAATTCCATATGAAACACCAGCCTAAGGGATGGTGCCACCCGTCTGCAGGAGGGATTTCTGCTTCAGTTAATCTGCTAGGGAAGGTCCCCCTCCCCAGATTGGTGCTTTACTAATCTGCTGGGTGTATCTAAATCCAATCAAATTGATCCCAATTAAGTTCAACCTCAAGGTTAACCACCACAGATGTCAACTTCATTTGTCTCCATACTTACCTTCCTTGTTCTCTCAAAACTCACCTATCACTTATCATTCTTGAGGGTTTTTTCACTATTAGACTACTTTTTATGTGTGTGTGTGTGTGTGTGTATGCATGTGTATGCATGCATGCATGGACATGTGCTGATTCTGTGGCTTGAACTCAGCTTAGCTCTGCAAGCTCTCCCTCAGCTTTTGTGTTTAGATAAGGTTGATGCCCTACCCTTCGAGCCCTGCTTCCACTTCTGGCTTTTTTGGTGGTTCATAGTAGATAAGAGTCTCACAGTCCAGCCTATAATGGCTCACACTTGTAGCTACTCATTTAGCTGAGATCTGAGGATTGAGGCTCAAAGCCAGCCAAAGCAGGCCTCTTATCTCCAATTAACCACCAAGTGTAATTCAAGTGGTAGAGCACTAGCCTTGAGGAAAAGTTGTTCAAGGCAACACCCAGACCCTGATTTCAAGCCCTACGACTGACAAAAAACTAAAAACTCACCAACTTTCCTACCTAAGCTGGCTTTGAACTCTGATCCATAGATCTTAGTCTCCTGAGTAGCTAGGATTATAGGTGTGAGTGAGCCACTGGCACCCAGTTTTCAGACTCTGAGATAATGGATGTTCCTAAAATTGCCAGAACTTGTTGCCTTTAATGGAGCCTGCAAGATGCACAATAGGGTCAAAGCTGGATGTAGAGTGGCTCTGCCCATTGAAGAGGATAGAGGGGAAAAAATAAAAGTTCAAAGACAGTTCAAAGAAAGGAAAAAAAGAAACTGAATATATTAGTTATATACTTAGGGTTTCATTATGACATTTTCATATATGTTTATAATATATTCTATTCCTCATGTTACCTCCCTTCATCATGATGTAAAATAATTTGGACATGTTTCATTGTTTTATTCTTATATATGCAAATAATATGTTTATTCTCTTTCTGTGAAAGTATATAGAATCATACAAAAACAGTGCAATGAAATATGTTAAAATTATTTTAGGAAGGAGAGTGAATGAGGACGAATGATTGAGTTGGGCTGATGAAGTAAATTATATTATTGTATTGAAATGTCACCATGAAGCCAGGTGCCAGTGGCTCATACCTGTAATCCTAGCTACTCAGGAGGCTAAGATCTGAGGATCATGGTTCAAAGCCAGCATGGGCAGGAAAGTCCAAGAGACTCTTATCTCCAATTAACCACCAGAAAACAGGAAGTGGCACTGTGGCTCAAGTGGTAGAGCACTCACTTTGAGCTGAATTGAACAGGGACAGCACCCATGCCCAGAGTTCAAGCCACATGACTGACCAAAAAAAAAATGTTACCATGAAACTCCCTTGTATAACTGATATATGTTAATAAAAATATTTTTAAAAAGAACAGCTGATAGCCAATCTGCTACATAATGGTGAAATCACAAGTAGTTATATCCTAAAATCAGCAACAAAATAAATATATATACTCTCATCAATTTTAAGTTGCACTGTTATGGAGTATGGAGTTGCTAGCAAAGTCAATTTGACAATAGAAATGTAAGTATTTATGTAGATAGAAAGGGGTGTAATTATCTTTTGTGCAGATAAAATTATCTTTTTATTTGTGCAATCCTGGGTCTAGAACTCTGGGATAGTGTGCTATCCCCAAGATTTTTACTCAAGGCTAGAGTTCTCTGACTTGAGCTGATGCTCCACTTCTGTTTTTTTGATGGTTGATTGGAGATAAGTCTCATGTACTTCTTTGTCCAGACTGGCTTTCAACTGTAATTCTCAATAGTCAATCTTCTGAGAAACTCAAATTACAGGCAACAGCTACTGGTGCCCAAAGCTAACATTTTCTTTTATTTAGAAAATTACAAGACTCGCTAAAAGTAATTATGGTCAATAACTGAATTCACTGAACTAGCGGGGTATAACTTTTTTTAGGGGGGTCCAGTCGTGGGGCCTGAACTGTGGGCCTTGGTGCTGTCCCTCAGCTCTTCAGCTCAAGGCTAGCACTTTACCACTTGAGCCACAGTGCCACTTCCGGCTTTTTTCTTTTTGCTTATGTGGTGCTGAGGAATTGAACCCAGAACCTCAGACACGCAAGGCAAGCACTCTACCACTGAGCCACCTTCTCAGCCCCAAACAGTGTATAATATATGTATAAAAACAATTGAACTTACCTTTGTGAGCAATGAACAATTTAAAAATAATGTAGGGAGTCAGTTCTGTTTATACTAGTATAAAAAATAAAACAATTTGATATAAATTGATCTAAAATGTAATATTGAAAAATGAAAACTGCACTACATAGCGAGTCTTCAAAGCACCCTGTTTTTACCTGGTCCTAATCTTCTTGCCTCTCAATAATTTACTTTTATAGAAGGAAATTATTTTTTCCTTTATGCTACAATAGATGCTCTCAATTTGAAGCTTATACTTACAAATATGCTCTATGATCTCCATTTTTATGAGGAATAGATCAGGTCCACAAAAGAGACATGGAGGATCCATACACGGAAGGACTGAATATCAGGCATGAACGTTTCCTATCCAGTCTTTCCAAATCATATTTTATCATCCAAAATCACAAGAAACCTTTAAGAGAGAAGCATGGAAACTCAGATATGTTGAAGGGAGACAATAGATTTATTGCTGAGTTCTAATTGATAAGATCTGGGAAGACGAATTAGAGGTCCCTTACATATATAGCCTAGAGTTACTGAGTGGAACTTTTAGGATCAGACAAGAGGTAAGAATTCAAAAAAAAAGTAGGGCATGCAAAACAGAAGACAAAACCAGACTGGATTGAGGCAAGTGATAAAAGGTCACCTCAACACAGACCTACCCTAAACTTCATTCCTCTACCTCCACCCATATTCACCCTGATTACAGCAATCTAGAATTTCTTAAAAGGCAATAGGGGTGATATACCATGCTCTGTAGGAGTTTCACTAGTTAGCTGAAGAAATTAGTGAAGAAAGGGCAAGTAGAACACAACAAATACAAACAGTGCCAAAGGTTTGAGTTCAAGCAACAGGACCAATCACAACAAACACATTAAAGGAAAGGCAAAATTCAGAAACAACCAACCAAAACTGCCTTAATGTTTCATGGATGGAATTTGGTAGTTTCTGCGAAATTAATTAATAGATTTTTGAGAAATCTTTTTTTTTTGTCGGTCATGGGGCTTGAACTCTGGGCCTGAGTGCTGTCCCTCAGCTCTTCATCTCAAGGCGAGTGCTCTACCACTTGAGGTACAGCGCCACTTCCGGTTTTCTGGTGGTTTATTGGAGATAGGAGTCTCACGGTCTCTCCTGCCCGG
>NW_012267245.1:256798-265080 GCF_000151885.1 Dipodomys ordii | reverse complement strand
TTTTCTGGTGGTTTATTGGAGATAGGAGTCTCACGGTCTCTCCTGCCCGGGCTGGCTTTGAACCGCGATCCTCATATCTCAGCCTCCTGAGTAGCTAGGATTACAGGCGTGAGCCACCAGCGCCCGGCTAGAAATCTAACTCAAAAAAAGCATTGTGCTTTATATCTACCTAACAGTCCTACCATTTCATTCCAGTGTATACATTAGAGCAGTGGAAAATTATCCCAAGAATCTATTTAGTGGCTTGACTATGAGGGTAGATATTCAAAAATTTAAGGCAAAACAGAGACATAACGTACATTCAGCAGAACATATGTGTTAAACAGAAATAAAAATGAAAACAACATAGTCTCATAACCTCAATTACATTATTAGAACTAAGAACTAAAATGCCAACTCATCTAATGCTCCCAAAACATTTCCTTTTTGTGTTTGTTATTGGAATTTTTCAGGAGGAACTGATTTTCAAGAAGAAACTGAACTTTCATTTGGGAGAGGAAGGTCCCCATGCATCCTAGCCTTGGACCTAGGATCAAAGATTGGTCCAAGCCATGTAAGGAGCCTACTTCCTCCAGGATGGCTCATCACATTGTGGGAATTATAATCTCAATTGCACCCAGATACTTTGAAAGTGTGTGTGTGTGTGTGTGTGTGTGTGTGTGTAGATCCTTCTGCATGTGAGCCTCCTCACCCATGATTGGTGTTTTCCATTTATAAATTCCAGTTTCTGGCCGTTTGCATTGCTGCTGGAAGTGCTCTTAAGTTCCATTTTGCATTCAGTAGGTGGGAGCCCCAAGGCAGGCACTCAGCGTCTCTTCAGTGGACTTTGGGAGTTGTAACTGTAAGGGATCTCAAGCCATGGATCCAATGTCTGGCACTAACTGCAAGCGGGGCACAGGACCCGGTGGCTCTAACTTGCATGTGTTCTTCCAGTCTGGGGTTGATTTGTTTGGGAGTCCTGAGCTTGTGCTGCCATTAGCCTGTGTGCTTCCAGACACCAGAATCTGGCTTCTGAAGCTCCAAGAACAATTTGGGTATTTCTCCAGACTAGGAGACCCTGGAGCTTTATGTTTATTCTCCATGACCTAGAGATTTTGTTGTTAATCCATGCGACTTTATTCACTTCACCTGGCTGTAACATGAGTATGATAACAATTGCATTAAAATTGTAAAGTCTGTGCCTTGAATCTTCTTATATTGCAGTTCTATTTTGGGGTTCTGTGTTGTTTATCTGAGAGACATTTTTACTCTGCTTTCTCTTTGTTAGCCTTCTTAGCACTTCTGGCTTGAGTTTACTCATGTTTGTACATGACCTTGTTTTTAGAGACAAGTCTACATGGGATATTGGAGTAGTGTGTGCTGATCCTGTAGTTTCAGGAATGAAGCCTAGCAATGTTGCAAGGAGGGCACCCTACAAATAGCAATCTCCCTCCTAAAGAACAGAGGCAGAAAAGCACAGGAAGGCAAAGATGCTTTTAGCTTTCCTTGCCTTAAGCAATAATTGGTTCTACTTCTCGAAGCAATCACTTAATGCTTTTGAAAGGTTTAGACCAACTTTCAGGAGGGAAGGTGAGCTGAGCTGAGGAATAAGCCAGAGCATAGTTATCAGAGAGTACAGGAGGATATGGTTTAGGGTAGAGAGAAAACTATCACAACTGAAAATATCTGTCTAGGTACCAATCCCTAATCCAATTCTCAATGATTTATTCAGCCTCTTTCCACAATCATTTATAGTATGTGATCTGTCAAACTTATCTTCAGTGCCCCATCTGTGGATTTGCTCATGCTAGCTCTACCATGTTGGTACTTCCTGGCAGTTCAGGGAGTTGGTAAGAGACATTTGGCTTCTAAGAAAATTGTAGAAGAAATCTTGAGAAAGTATATATTGCTCAAGGTTGTATGCTTTGTAGATGTTCTATATCCTGAAGATTTAGTTAGTGTTACCCATTTACCACAATCTTCTTAAAAAAGTATTAATTCTATGGCTTTATAGTAGAGTTTGAATTAATACTTTCTTAAGAAGGAAATGGAAAAACTTGGAAAAAATTATATTAAGTGAAGTAAGCCACGCCCAAAGAAACATAGGTCCCATGGTTTCCCTTATTTGCAATATCTAGTATATGTATGAGTCAAGCGGAAAAGGTCAGATAATGTGATGTTAGGAAAATGAACCCTTAGATATGTATTTTAATGTTTTTTTCTTTCATGCATGTGTTTCTAACGCATTTATAAGATTATCTCTTTGATTCTTTGTATGTCCCTCTCCCACAGTATAACCCCTGCTTTCACTATATTTGATGTCAGTATAACTTGTGGAGGAAATGGGGAAAAACCAGTTGTTTAAGGATACAGGTGGACCTGTTGCAACAATGAGAAGTACAAGTTGTCATGTCCAAAACGAGCTTTACAACGTTGGTGCGGGGGGGGGGGGGAGGCCCGGGAAGGATTGGGATTGGGGGGAGGGGGAGGCTGGGAAGGGATGTGAAGGGTAAACAAAGGAGGAGGCTGCAATGCTTGGTAAGAAATGTATGCATTATCCTGCCCATGTAATTGTAACCCCTCTGTACAGTATGTTCACAAATAAAATAAAATAAAATTTAAAAAAGTATTAATTCACTTAGGAAATTCCTTTTGGAAATTGAAGTTAATAAAGCATAAACATTCCTATAAAATACTTTATAGAAACATGCTGGTCCTATTTTTGTCCTCTGCACTTACGGCATTTGCAACTTTAAAATGTTACTAACATGGATATTCTCTACTTTCTGTTTTTGATAAATTACACTTTCTCCAATAGATAATGAGCAAATTTTACATCACTTAAAATGAGAAAGTGCCCTAAAATATATTCCAAAACAATTGATAAACTATAATTAAAATACAATACCCTCTTTTTGTGTGCTAATCCTAGTTCTTGCGCTAAAGGTCTAAACACTGACTATGAACTTCTTTTGCTTAAGGGCAATGTTTACCACTTAAGCCACATCTCTACTCGCAGCTATTATTGGTAGTAATATGTCTAATAAAATAATCTTAAATATAAATTTTTTAATGTTTAAGGAGTGATGTTCAGTCACTTATGTTTACAGTGATAGTCCAAATCCCAAAAGAAAAAAGAATGTCCACCTTAAAATATATGACACTCCTGGTCTCAAGCATTGTGAATATAGATACATTGCCTATAATTAAATCTTTTAAAGATTTTTAAAGTATGAAATCATTCAGGTGATGTGGAGAAAATCATTAGTAAGATACAAACATTGCTTTAAAATGATTCATATTGTCTTTCCTAGCATAAAACATCCTCACTGAAAACTGCAGAGTAGATTTTCATTCTTTGCAAATGTCACTGTAAAGTTCAATTGTTTTCACCAACAGAGAATTCAACATAATATAGTGATCTCTATTTTTATTACCAAATATTGATATAAGTGATCAAGGATGGGCTGGGAAGGTGGCTCAGTGGTAGAGCGCTTGCCTTGCAAGCATGAGGCCCTGGGTTTGATTCCTCAGCACCACATAAGCAAAAAGAAAAAAAGCCGGAATTGGCACTGTGGCTCAAGTGGTAGAGCACTAGCCATGAGCTGAAGAGTTGAGGGACAGTGCCCAGGCCTAGAGTTCAGGTCCCACGACCGGACCCCCCAAAAAAAACAAACAAGTAAATGATCAAGGACTTCGTATGTCTATGTGTTTCTGTGTTCTCTCACACAGAGCAATTATGTATATGGTCAATAAGATGGTGTTCCAGATTTTACTTCTTTTTTTTTCCTTTTTTATTGTCAAGGTGATGTGCAGAGGGGTTGCAGTTACATAAGTAAGGTAATGAGTACATTTCTTTTCAAACTTTTTCTCCCTTCCCTCAATTTTCTTCTACTTTCCCTCCCTCCAATCCAGTTCATGTTATTTTATATTAGCAATTTCCATTCTAAGTATTTGTGTAAAATAAACAGAACTGTGGATAATAGCAATTCCTATGTAATAAACCAACAAGTATAAACCAATAAGTATAAGATGTTTAATTCATTATATTGAACTTTTATGAATCTAAAATTTGGGGTGTCCTCAGCTTAGTATTTTGTGTTAATGTTGTTTAACTAACATAGAAAACTTTAATATTCTGGTTCCTTGGCTGAGGGTGGTTGGTTGGGATTGTGTCATTCTTATGAGCAATATTTTATGTTGCATCTTTATTAGGCCCTGTATCTCCAGCAGTATGGCCAAGGTTTTTTGGTTTCTTTTTGTTTTTTTTTTTTTGGTCGGTCGTGGGGCTTGAACTCTGGGCTTGGGTGCTGTCCCTGCACCCAAGGCTAGCGCTCTATGGCTTGAGCTACAGCGCCACTTCCAGTTTTCTAGTGATTTATTGGAGATAAGAGTCTCATGGATTTTTTTCCTGCCTGGGCTGGCTTTGAATCGCGATCCTCAGATCTCAGCCTCCTGAGTAGCTAGGATTACAGTTGTGTGTGACCAGCGCCTGGTCTGGTCAAGGTTCTTAATTTGACTGTTTAGAAAAGTGAGAATTAGGAGCTTCTCAAACCTGTGTTTGCATCATCTTTACTGGTGTCCCTTTGGCCAAGCAGGTTCAATGGCAAATTGCAAGTCATTGCACAAGGGTGCTCTGAGTATTTAGATACAGGGAATTATGCCATTTGGCAACCATTATTGGAACATTATAATACTAGAAAAAAGAATTGTATATAACTCTGGGTAAGAAAAATTAAGATACAACATACATGCATTCCATGGTGTCTAAGTATGTGTGAGGACAAACGATCAATGGAGTCCTAAGATGGATACCTTTGCATTAATATATTAATAGCTCGTGTGTTCCTAAATGTATTTCAGTAATAACTAGTTTTAGTAAAAATGTGATATGATTTTTTAGTTTCAATTATTCAATTATTTTTTGAGGGAACATTAGTTTTTTATGAATTCTACATGCATATTAAACATAGACATGAATTGCTTTTATACTATACCAACTAATGGACCGTGGATTTGTCTTTAATGGAGTGTTCAATGCTTAACTTCAGACTTGAAAGTCTTCCCCTATAAGAAGGCTTTATGCTTTTCCAGCTTATGTATAATGTTTTGAGCAGGAAAATCTGGGGCAAAATCACAGAGGTTTTTTCCTGACTATGTCATTTGGCTTATCTTCCAGCCATGCTTCCAGAATCATCTGTTCATTGTCAACAGCAAGAAAAAATGAAAGGATCTCTGGTGAGTTGCTTTTTATTCCTTACTTTGCTGTACATTCCATTTTATGAACCTAAGTATGTCCAAGATTTAAAAACAGACAAAACAGGTTCAGCTTGAGGAACATGTTCATAAATTAATTTAAAATTGCTTATAGATTTAGTAGTTTAAAAAGTCTCACCTTCTGTCTTACTTGAGTGCAGATGTGCTTGATTGTTTCCAATTTTTTAAATTTATTTATTGGGATTAAGTGATTACATAAATTTCCAAAATATTGTGGGATAGTTATACTTAGCCAAAGTCAAAAACACATTTTAAACTTTACAAGGCAAATTGTCATTATCATGGCTGACAAAGCTTGTGAACTCTACAAAGTTTGACAATACAACTATTTCTTCCACGTTGGCTGATATGCACATTGCTTTCTTTGTTCTTAGTGTAAGCTGTTCCCTCTTTCTCTCTCATTCCCTCCCTCCCACCACTGCCCTTGAGTTGTGTAGTTCAGTGTAGTTCACTTTCCTGGATGTTCACGGCAGCTGATAGACCCCTCTGCTGTATTTTATCACTTGTTTCTTTCTGATTTTGTGCCTTCCTCCTAGCTTCCCTCATATGTACACTTGTATACCAGGGAGACCATATGTCATTTTTCTCTGTGATCTTGGCTTTTTTTTTGTTCAGCGTGATTTGTTCTAGTTCTATTTGCCTAAAAATGTCATTATTTTGTCCTTTCTAATGGCTACATAATATATTCCATTGTATATATGTACCACAATTTTGGATCCATTCATCTGTAGTGGGGCATCTGTGTTGTTTCCATATCTTAGCTATTGTGAAAAGTGCAGCAATGAACATGGAGGTGCATGTGTCCTTGTATCCTGGTTCCTGTTGCTCAGGGTAGATACCTAGGAGTGATATGGCTGAGTCATAAGTAAGGCGTATGTTTAGTTTTCTGAGGAACCTCCAGACTGCTTTCCAGAGTGGTTGTTTTAGTTTACATTCCCAACACTTATGCATTAGGGTTCCTCTTTCTCCACCTCCCCACCTTCATTTGTTGTTGTTTGAATTGAGGATATAAGCCATTCTGACTATGGTAAGGTGGTACCTCAGGGTTGTTTTTATTTGCATTTCCTTTACGCCCTGGGATGATGAACATTTCCTCATGTGTTTATTTGCCATTTCTATCTCTTCTTCTGAGAAGTTTCCCTTTAGATCCCTTTCTCATTTAATGATGGGTTTGTTAGATTTGGGAGCGATTAGTTTCTTGAGTTCCCTGTAGTTCCTGTATATAGTGGATATTAGGCTTTTGTCTGATATATTACTGGTAAATATCTTTTCCCAATTGTTTGGCTGTCTTTCTAGTTTGGTAACTATGTCTGTAGCTTTGCAGAAACTTTTTATTTTAAGGTAGTCCCAGTTGTCAAGTCTCTCTCCAATTTGTTGGTACCCTGGTACTCTGTTCAAGAAGGTGCTGTTTGTGCCTTTAAGTTCTAGTGTCTCTCCTACTCTGCCGTCAGTAGTTTCAGAGTTTGAGGTTTGATGTTAAGATCTTTAATCCATTTTGATGTTAGTGCATGGTGTAAGGCTGGGGTCCACTATAGTTTTCTGCATGTGGCTGCCCAGTTTTCCCAGCACCAATAGTTGAAGAGGCTATGTTTTTTTCCAGTGTATGTCTTTAGCTCCTTTGTCAAACAGCAGCTGATGGTAAATATGTGGTTTTATTTCTAGGTCTTCTAGTCTATTCCATTGGTTTTCAGGCCTATTTTTGTGCCAACACCAAGCTGTTTTGTTATTATGACTCTATAGAAGAGCTTGAAATCTGGTATTGTGATACCTCCTGCTTTGCTCCTTTTGCCTAGGATTGCTTTGGGTATTCTAGGTCTTTTGCAGTTCCCAATGAATTTTTGGATTGTTTTCTCTATTTCCATAAAGAATGTCATTGGGATTTTTATGGAACTACATTGAATTTGTATGTCATATTTGGCAGTATGGCCATTTTCACAATATTGATTCTGACTGTCCAAGAACATGGAAAGTCTTTCCATTTCCTGGTGTCTTCTTTGATTTCTTTCTTTAGGCTTTTATAGTTTTCACTAAATAGGTCCTTTACATCTTTGGTTAGGTTAATTCCTGGATATTTGAAGGTTATTTTGAATGGGGTTGTTTTCCTGATTTCCCTTTCTTCTTGTACGTTGTTGATATACTGAAAGGCAACTGATTTTTGTGTACTAGTTTTGTATCCTGCTTCTTTGCCCAAGTGATTTATAAGTTCTGTGAATTTGGGAGTGGAATTTTGAGGGTCATTTAGGTATAATATTATGTCATCTGCAAATAGGGATAGTTTAATTTCTTCCATCCCTTTGTGGCTATCTTTATTGTCCTTTTCTTACCTTATTGCTCTGACTAAGGATTCCAGAACTATTTATTCTCTTTATTCTTGATTTTCTACTCACTAGCTTTGGTTATTTCTCTCGTTTTCTCTCTTTTTTTTTGCAAGTCATGATGCCTGAACTCTGGGCCTGGGCACTGTCCTTCAGCTCTTCAGCTTAAGGCTATCACTCTACCACTTGAGCCACA
This sequence comes from Dipodomys ordii, assembly GCF_000151885.1. Classification (NCBI taxonomy): domain Eukaryota; kingdom Metazoa; phylum Chordata; class Mammalia; order Rodentia; family Heteromyidae; genus Dipodomys; species Dipodomys ordii. Next base: position 257,313 of record NW_012267245.1, on the reverse strand, counting down.
GCACCACGTCCAGCTTTTTCTGCTTATGTGGTGCTGAGGAATTGAACCCAGGGCCTCATGCACGCAAGGCAAACACTCTACCACTGAGCCACCTTCCCAGCCCCCCATTTTCTCTTTTTGTATCTATTTTTCTATCATTTTTTCTCTTTCTCTCAGGCCCTCTTCCACCCATCTGTCTCTTTTTTTCTTTTCTTCAACTGATCTACCTGGGAACTAGTTTTTCTTACTGATCAATTTAATTTGCTGGTGTGGCTCTTAGAATTCAGATTTTTATTATCCATTATACAGGGAAAGTGTTGCCTAGATAGTTCCATTGGATTCCACAGCCAAAGAAAATTAGAAAAACCCAAAGACATACACATAGAGAGATTGTTAGTTATTTCATTTTAATTTTTTTTAAATTTTATTTTATTTTATTTGTGAAAATGCTGTACAGAGGAGTTACAATTACATGGGCAGGATAATGCGTACATTTCTTACCAAGCATTGCAGCCTCCTCCTTTGTTTACCCTTCA
>NW_012267245.1:226555-255498 GCF_000151885.1 Dipodomys ordii | reverse complement strand
ACTCCCAAATTACTCAAGCTGATTCAAAACTTTGGCAAAGTAGCAGGTTATAAAATTAACCCCCCAAAATCAATGGCTTTTTAAAATTTTTATTGTGAAAATACTGCACAGAGGGGATACAATTACATGGGCAAGATAATGAGTACATTTCTTATCAAGCATCGTAGCCTCCTCCTTTGTTTCCCCTTCCCATCCCTTCCCATCCTTCTCCCCCATCCCGCCACCCAATCCTTGCCTCCCCCCACCCCCTGCCCGCACCAAAGTTGTTGTAAAGTTCGTTTTCAACATAACGACTTGTACATCTCATTGGAGACCCAGTCTTTGAATGAGGAGTTTGTTAAATAATATTAAAAACAAGCCAGGCAATGGGTGGTTCCTGCTTGCCATTCAAGCAACTTCAGAGGCTGAGCTCTAAAGACCATGGTTTGAAGTCAGCCTGGGCAAAAAAGCCTGTGAGAGTCTTACTGACAATTAACCAGTTTTGAAAAGTCAGAAATGGAAGCGTGGCTTAAGTGGTAACACCAGACTTGAGCATGAAAGCTAAGCAAGAGAGCAAGCCCTATTATCACAGCACTCGTGCATGCATGCACACGCACCTGCACACACGCACACACACACTCACACGATCAATAAAATGTGTTTTAAATAAACCAGTACTTGTAGACTGGTGAATCTATTCTTTCAAACCCTTGGCTAAGGCTTTGGCTTCATCAGCTTGAGGTCCCAGAATGAATAGCATCAACATTGAAGGTCCCTAAAAAAGCCAAAGTAAGGACACCTAGTAGGAAAAGTTTTGTATCCCACCAGGAAGGTTGAAGACATAGACGATGAATAAGCAGTTTGTTAAAATAAATACATAAATAAAAAGGGACCTAGATATTGGTGGCTCATGCTTGTAATCCTAGCTACTTGTGGGGCAGAGATCTGAGGATCACTATTCAAAGCAAGTCTGGGCAGGAATGTCTATTGAGTTGCTTGCTTGCTTTCCTTTTTATTTTTTGCCAGTCTTGGGCCTTAAACTCTAGGCCTGGGCACTGTCCCTAAACTTTGCTCAAGGATTTCACTCAATCAATTGAGCCACAGTGCCACATCTGACTCTTTCTGTGATTAACTGTAGATAAGAATCTCCCTAACTTTCCTGCTTTGACTGGCTTTAAACCTAGATTCTCAGATCTCTACTTCCTGAGTAGCTAGGATTACAGGTGTGAGCCACCAGTGTAGGCTGTCTGTGAGACTCTAGTTAAGCACCAAGAAAGCTGAAAGGGGGGGGTCGCTGTGGTTCATAGGGTTGAGTGCTAGCATTAAACAATAAAACCTCAAGGACAGGACCCAGACCTTGAGTTCAAGGCACAGGACCACACAAAAATAATAAAGAGGGAAGTAGCAAGGCGACAGTGGGAGGAGAGACTTACCATTCATTAAATACAATAGTCTTGAAGCTGACAAGGTGCTGACCCAAGTCACAACCAATCATCTATTTGAGGAAGCACAGTGACAACCAAGCAAATAAATATATGAAGCAACCACAGCAAGATAAACAGTGCAGGTGAGAGGGCTTTAAAGGGGTCATTGTGAGTCAAGTGCTGGTAGCTCACACCTGTTATCCTAACTACTCAGGAGGCTGAGATTTGAGGATCCTGTTTCAAAGCCAGCACAGGCAGTAAAGTCCATGAGACCTTTATCTTCAATAAACTACTCAAGAAAGCTGTAGCTCAAGTGGTAGAGCACTAGCCTTAAACTCAAGGACAGGGCCCAGGCCCTGAGTTCAAGCCCCAGTCCTCAGACTTCAGCTTCCTGAGTAGATAGGATTACATACGTGAGCCACCACAGCCAGGCAACCTTTTATTATATAGTATCTCATTTAATGCCCATGACTGCCTAATAGGAGGGCTCAGTCTGAAAGTATCAGTTCTGATTCACTTTCAGTCAATGATCATGTCTGTTTTTCCACTGAAAGTAATCTTGTGTCTGGGAGGAGGATAAAATCCCAGAAGCCCCTTCCCTTTTTTGGTGCATCCTATAGTGCAAAAGTGATGAAAGGGCATGAGATTAAAGTTGAGTTTGTAGGGCTGAGTCTCTATTGTGGGAAGCCTGGCCTGGTGTGCAGTTTTGATTTAAAAAAAAGTGACTCAGGGAAGATAAAAACAAAACAACACCTCATATCCAATTTCCTTCAGAGTCCTCTAGGGAGCTAGTTGAAGAGAGGTGAAGGGAAGAGAGACTAAATAGTTTCCTTCCTTTTATGACTTTGATTGCTATACTTTGCTCAAGCAGTAATTACTGAATACAATAGTTACAATGTACCTAGCTGGGGAAGGTCCTCAGTTTACTTTCCCATGGTGGAGAAGTATATGAGCTAAAATCTTCAGGTCTCAGCTTTACTTGGGCTGCTTGGCTCAGGGAGAGGGGGACCTTTTCTGCAAATTTTTCTGCCCAGAAAGAGCTCTAGTTTTCTGATGCTCAATAAACAGAAGCAGAGATAAGGATGGTATAGAATAGAGTGTGACCTAGGAGCTCACATCCTCTGGAGGAAGGCCCAAACTGAGACCTGTTATGAGGAGAAATCAAAGAACTAGTGAGAAAATGAATATTTTAGGTCAGCAGGCAAGGGAAGGGGTTGCTGAGGTAGAACTTCTGCTCCTGTTCCTGAGAAAATAGAGAGAACCACACAAAGGTTTATTTTTACGTGTGTGTGTGTGTGTGTGTGTATGCATGCCAGTATGGGGGCTTGAACTCCAGGTCTCATGCCCTTGCTTGGCTTTTCCTGCAAGCCAGATCCTCTACCACTTGAGCTAAACCTCCACTTCGAGGTTTTTTGCTAGTTTATTGGAGATGGGAGTCTGTCAGCTTTGTCTGCCCAGTCTGGCTTTTAACAAGTATCCTCAGATCTCAGACTACTGACTAGCTAGGGTTACAAGCAGAAGCCTTCAAGTATCCAGGTCTACACAAATGTTTAGAGGAAGAAGTTCCTAGAGAAGAATAGAGCAAATTTGCAAAGGCCCTGCCTGATTTGTCAACTTCTTGGATATTTATTTAATTAGGAAAACAGCAAGATCAACATAACTAGGAGAAAAGCAAAAGGTGTAAGTCGGTCATACCATATGGGCCTCGCAGGCTGTAAGGATTCTTGTGGATTGTTAATATGAAGGAAAAGTACTGGTGAGTCCCTACAGTTCACCTGGGGTTCTCATGAAAGGATGCCTCTGTTATAGCAGTGTGCTCAATATAAAAGAAGTATGATATTAGTCATCGTATCATTCACAGTAGTGGAAAGGTAGGAACAACCCAAATGTCCATGGTTGAATAAACAAAATGTGATCTATGCATCCAATGAAATACTATTCAGTCTTAAAAAGGAATGCTATTTGGACCCATGCTACAACATGAATGAATCTTTAAAATATTGTAAGTGAAATAAACCGGATATAAAAAGCGACAATTTATGTTTCCACATCCATAGTTAAACAATAGTAAAAATAAATAAATAAATAAAAGTCAAATTTGCTGGGTATCCACGGCTCACATTTATAATACTAGCTACTCAGTGGGCTGAGAACTGAGGATGGAGGCTTGAAGCCAGGCTAGGCAGAAAAATCTCTGGGACTCTTAACCCAATTATACCAAAAAGCCAGAAGTAGAGGTGGGACTCAACAGTAGAATATCAGCCTTGCACAAAAAAGTTCAGCCTCGAATGGAGAATGAGTCGGCCAGTGCAGGTGAGAAAAAGCAAGCTTTCTGGGTGTAAAGACCTGCCTGGTCAACAGCACTGTGGCAGAGCAGAGCACACAAGCCATCACTAGGCTGACAAGGAAGGGCAGAGAATGTGGGAAGGTGGCTCAGTGGTAGAGCGCTTGCCTTGCATGCATGTGGCCCTGGGTTCGATTCCTCAGCACCACATAAGCAAAAAGAAAAAAGCCCAAAGTGGCACTGTGGCTCAAGTGGTAGAGCGCTAGCCTTGAGCTGAAGAGCTGAGGGACAGCGCCCAGGCCCAGAATTCAGGCCCCAGAATTGGATTTACCCACCCCCTCCTCCAAAAATAAAAAGGAAGGGCAGAGAAGACAGGAGAGTTTTGATTACTCTTTTATTGGTCAGTCCTGTGGGTTGACCTCAGGGCCTGTGTCCTGTTCCTGAGCCTCATTGTGCTTAAGGCTAGTGCTCTACCACTTGAGCCACAGCCCTGCTTCTGGCTTCTTCTGAGTCTTTATTGGAGATAAAACTTTCATGGGCTTCCTGCCAGGCTGGCTTCAAACAGAGATTGATCCTCAGATCACGGCCTCCCTAGTAGCTAGGCATACAGGCATAAGCAACTACTTCCCGGTTTCATTAACTCTTGTGCCTCATCCCCAGGAATGTGCACTGGAGCCAAGGTGACCCAAGCCTTCAGGGGAGCCCCAGACCCAGGGGGCTGAGCAAAGGCGGGGCTCCAGCACTATCTGCAAAGCCCAAGGAACTTGACTCCAGTGACCATAGCAGCAGAGGAAGCAGGGATCAGATCCTGGAGTGCACTCCAACTGCACCAGAATGCACCATGAGAACCAATGCCCAATGAGCAGGTAGCGGTGGAAGTGTTATAGCGTCGGAGTGGGACAGCGCCATTGCTTCTTCGTTTGGTTAATTGTTGCCGCTGCTACCACATGGACATGCAGATGTACTGGAGGTCAGGTCTGGCTGTCGCCATATTGGCAAAACGGTGATTGTAGGGTCTGGCATCTAATCCTCATGCTGGGGGAGGAAAACCTGCCTCCCAGATGATAGGCATGCTCCGATCCCTGGAGGCAGGGGTGGGGACTTGGCTGATAGGTTATTGGACCTGTCAGTCCAATGCCTGGGACTGGGAATTTCCTGTGGCTCTGCCCCCTGAGCCAATCTATTTAGGCCAGCTGATGGACGTGCCCGGATCACTGGGGTGAGCACTTGGCTGATAGGTTACTGAACCTGTCAGTCCAGTGCCTGGGACTGGGGATTTCCGGTGGATCTACCCACATGCCGATCTTTTTAGGCCTGGACCAGCCTAACCGATACTAAGTCTTGCCACGTGTGTCTGCCTAGTCGATTCCAGCGTCCTGTCTCATCTCTGGTCATCATGCCATCTTAATTCAGATCTCCATGGAATCTGAATTGCCTTGTTGGTATTGTTTTTATTTCTTTCCTCTTTAGCATGTTTGCTAACTGTGTTATGTGTATTTGGGGGGCTTTGGGCCTTTGTGACAACTGGCTGCCTGCAGCCTGGAATATTTCACATTCCAAAATGTGGCTTCAGGGATAGCTCACAACACAGCTAGTGCAGTGCAGGGCTGCCGGGCTCTGAAGGGGCTTTTTTAGCGGTGGTATACTGGTGGCCCTGGTCTTCCTGCCCAATGTGGAGCTCTGGGTTCTGTACCATGAGAGGCAGCTCGGTGGCACCGTGGGGGTTCAGAAAAAGTGCTGGTTCTAGCGGCCGGGCAGGTGAGTGCCTCGGTCAGGTAAGGCATGGAATGCTTCTCCCCCCTCCTCCAAATACTTTTCTGCTGCCCTTCTTGCTCCTTCTCCTCCTGTTGGAGTCCTCAGAGGCAGTATGGGGAACGTCTGTGCTTTTTACCACTTTTTTTTCCCCAGATGGGGCAAATTGAGTTTCTAAGGATGGAAATGTATCCACTCAAATGAGTCAGAATTAGAACCCAGGGCCCTTGGTGCCCCAGTCTGGGACTCTTATTTCAAATTTCCATGCTTTACAGTCAGTCCTCCTTTCTGTTGCCCTCTCCCATCCCCTGACCTCATCCAGTGTTCTCTTTCTGGGGAGAACCCTGTCTGCATATGCCTGTATCCCAGGGTGTGATGCCTTCTGTAGGACTGGTTCCCTCATCATCTCTCCTCCCCTCCCCCCACCTCACCTGATCCTGTTGTTTCTGCTCAGGTCAGTCCCTTTTGCATTTTACCATTTGCTCAGGGGCCCATTGGGCCTCCCTCCTCCCCTCTCCCTATTTGGCTTCCCCATTCCTATTTTTTTCTCAGGTCCTGTAGATTCCTTGGGGAGTGAGTGCAGAGATCCTCTTGGAGCTTCAGGTGCCTTGGATAGAGTGAAAGGTGAGTTTCTGGTTCTTGAGGAACTTTCCACCTTTGACTCTCCAGGAGTATGGAAGTGTCCTGGTGGAAGGATCCCTCAAATGCGCAATTCCTTGAAGGTAGAATGCCACATGCCTTCCTCCTTTCCTCTGAATTGACAGGACTTGGTATTTTTTTGCATTCCAAACTGTGATCATATCTGTTTCTGCCTTTTTGGAATTTAATCATGTACCTGCACCTGTGTACATGCATTTAGGCTAAATTTGCATTTTGTGTGTGTGTGTGTGTGTGTGTGTGCACGCACGCGCGTGTGTTCATGTGTTCAGATCCTGAGGCTTGAACTCAGGGCTTGGGTGTTCTTCTTTAGTATTTTTCACTCATGGCCCATGCTCTACCTCCTGATCCACAGCTCCACTTCTGCCTTTTTGGTGGTTCATTGGAGATAAGTCCTACAGATTTCACTGCTTGGGCTGGCTTAGAACAAGGATTCTCATTTCAGCCTCCTGAGTAGCTAGGATGACAAATGTGAAGCATTGGCATCTGGCTTTGACTGCTCCGTCACATCATTCCAACTCCCTTATCTCCTAGCAAGTCTATGGATACTTAAATTGCTTCCTATAGTAGGGCATTTCAGATTTGCTTATGGGATTTTTCCTGGTCCCATAGGAAGTGGATAATTTGTGTATCAGGATCTGACTTGACTGACTGTTGGCTGGCCTCAAAGGAAGAGGCTGAATTTTTTAGTTTGATGCTTTTCCTTTCTCCTCAGTCTCTGGCTGGTCTCTGGCCATTCTGGTGTGTTGTGTACAGAGGGCTCTTTGCCACAGGGCTAATCAAATGGAGCTTAGCAAATGCTCTAGTTAATACTTTGAGGTTAACTTGGCAGCTAGAAGTATGTCCTGTAGCAGCTAATTGCCCTTGACAATGTTTGAATTGTGTGAATGAGTTGTGTGTCTTCTGTATTTTGCATATGCCGGACTCTCTGCATTTCATACATGTGTCAGAGTCAGAAAGACAAAGACTTAAATGAAACTCTTGCTTCCTAACAACCACAATGGAACTGGGAATGGAGGGAGCCTCTGTAGCATGTGCAGTGAAATAGGGAAAGGAGGTGAGCCACAGATAACCTAGCCCAGATCTCTCTTTGAGACCTCTCCTCTTTCCCAAATTCATGTGAGAACTGGAGGAAAGCTGGTAACCATGGCTGCTAACACTAATCCAAGACCTGCAGGCAGAGTTAAGCTCTCCTCAGCAAGGGATGATAAGCAGGTCTGGCCATCTCCTGGAGGAATAGAGCTGGCAGCAGGGGAGGTTCAGGAGCCTCTAGAGAAGCTCACCCCCACTTCAGGGTGATGGGTCCTAGATATGAGCCTAGCTCCAGGGTATCTCAGTGGGCCCTGGCCTTATGGATTATCAGAGTGCTAGTTAATAAAGTAATATAGTTAGTTAGCTGGACACCAGTAACTCATGCCTGTAATCCTAGCTACTCAGGAAGCTGAGAGCTGAGCTCATGATTCAAAGACAGCCTGGGCAGAAAAGTCTGTGAAGCTTTCCTCTCCAGTTAACTACCAAAAAGCCACAAAGTGGATCTGTGGCTCAAATGATAGGAGCACAGAAGCTCAGGGACAAGATCCAGGCCCAGAGTTTAAGCCCTAGGACCAGTCCCCAAAATAAAACAAAGAAAACTGAACCACAAAGTTACTCTTGTTGACTTTCAGAGTACTATGCTATGGCTGGCAGTTCTGGGCGCTAGTAGGACTCTCATTCCAGAAACCTATAAGGAAACTGGAGTAGTGTGGGGCTTGAAATTGTTTCTGATCCCCATCACTAGCTAGATTACCATTGGCCTGCCTGGAATTGTGCCCAAGTCTATCTAATTATTGGGGGTGTACAGCCTTTTAACTTTCATTCCCTTGGAAGTGAGCCACAGCTCAAGTAGTAGAGCATCAGCCTAGAGAGAAAAGGTTATGAGATAGCACACAGACCCAGACTTCAAGCTCCAGCACTGGCACAAACAAACACACTCTCTTTTCCACCTATATGAGCCATGGAGAGACTGGTGTTGGAGTGAATGCAGTGTGTGCTCTTTTGCTTACTAACTGGTAGGTCTTTGTGTACTTTTTAGCTGTGGCTTGAAATCATGGCCTAGTACTATAAACTGAGCTTTTTTGCTCAGTTCTACCACTTGAGCTACAGCTCTAATTCTAGGTTTTTAGGTGGCTCATTGGAGATGTTTCATGAACTTTCCTGCCCAGACTGGTTTGAACAACGATTTTCAGATCTCAGCCTTCTAAATAGCTAGGATAACAGATGTGGGCCACCAGCACCTGACTTAGCTGGGCTAAAATGCAAACTGCCTGGAGGCAGCCCCAGAGACTTGAATTTAATTGATCAGGTTGGGGCTAGCACTATGCTGTGTGTGTGTCTCTGGCTTGTGCAGTTGTCTAAACTCAGGACCTCATATTCTTTTTTGTTGTTGTTGGTCCTGGGGCTTGAACTCAAGGCTAGGGAAATATCTCTGAGACTCTTTTTCTCAAGGCTACCACTGACTCACAGCTCTATTTCCAGCTTTTTCTGAGTAATTTACTGAAGATAGAATCTCATGGAGTTTTGTGCCCAGGCTGGCTTTGAACTGTGATCCTCAGCATCCTGAGTAGCAGCAGCAAGGGTTATAGGTATGAGCCAACAGCACCCAGCTCATATTTGTAAAGACGGATGAGGTAGCGATTATCTTTAAGGCTTGCTTCTGGGCTTTGTGTACTACTTCTTGTTCTTGTTGTTGTCATGTCAGAGGTCGGGGTGGAACTCAGGGCCTTGTACTTGTCAGGACAGTGCTTTTCCTAGAACTTAATCCCCAGCCCCACCTCATATTTTTTATTTTTTTTTCCCCCTCACAATTGGTGTTCTACCAGATGAGCCCCATCTCTATTTCTGGTTTATGTGTTTTGATTTTTTTTCTTGTTAATTGGAGATAAGAGTGTCAGGCTTGCTTACCCAGGCTGGCTTTGAACTGCAATCCTCTCATCTCAACCTCAGGAAGTAGAATGGTGGGTTAACAGAGGCTGGAAAAGGGATGGGTGGGTGCTGCTATTTAATAGGTACCCAATTACAGTTCGGGGTACTGAGAAAGTTCTAGAAGTTGATATCAGTGAAGTTGCTTGAAATGTGACTGTACTTACAGCCACTGAAGTGTATATGTATACTTGGTTCGTATAGCATGTTTTATGCTATACTTATTTTCACACAATGAGAGAATAATTAACATTGCAGCCAGAGAGGGGCTGGACAAGAAAGGTTGGCAGGAGGTGAGGCCCTTGTAAATTTCACTCGTTCAGTTTCTCACCACCAAATATCTGTTGTTGGACCATTTGTGCTGGGCCTGCGCCAAGTGAAATGAAGGTAGTGGGTGGTTGCTTAGATCTGGCCCTCTATTACTTGAGCCACAATTATACTTCTGGCTTTTTTTTTTTGGTTGGTGGTGGGGCTTGAACTCTGGGCTTGGACATTGTCCCTCAGCTCTTCAGCTCAAGGCGAGCGCTCTACCGCTTGAGCCACGGTGTCATTTCTGTTTTCTAGTGGTTTATTAGAGATAAGAGTCTGGTTTTCTAGTGGTTTATTGGAGATAAGAGTCTGGGTTTTTCCTGCCCAGGCTAGCTTTGAACCTCGATCCTCAGATCTCAGCCTCCTGAGTAGCTAGGATTACAGGCGTGAGCCCCGGGCTCCCGGCATACTTCTGGCTTTTTGCAGGTTAATTGGAGATAAATCTCTCAGATTTACCTGCCTAGGCTGGCTTTGAACTTAATATACTATCTTAAACTCATGAGTGGAACCTGCTCTTTTGTTGTTTTTGGTTATCAGGCTTTAACTCAGTGCCTGGGCACTGACCCTGAACTCTTCGGCTTAAGGCTAGTGCTCTACCACTTCGAACCAGTGCAATACTTTTGGTTTTCTGGTGATTAATTGGAGATAAGAGTCTCACAGACTTTCCTGCTCATTAGCCTTGAACCTCAATCCTCTGATCTCAGCCTCCTGAGTAGTTAGGATTACAGGCAAGAGCCCCTTCACCTTGCTGGAAACCTACTCTTCTATGAGGGAAGGGGCTTCGATTATCTCCATTTTACAGATGTAGAAACAGGCAAAAAAATTAAAATGAAATGGCTTGTCTATGATGTCACAAGTTAGTAAATGGCAGAGCTGGGGCTTTTATCTTTTGTCTTTTATCTTTCCAATTGCAAAGCACACCCTCAAATAATACTCCATTTGTGTGTGCCCTTTGTCATCCCATCATATTCCTGTACCAAGGAATCAACAACACTCAGAGGTGTGATTAAGTACATGGCTCTGTCTGGTGAGGAGAGTGCCTGGGTTCGAGTCTCATGTTCACTATTGAATTTGGATTGAGATGTTTGTATGACCAAGATTCAAGTTTTGTAATCTTGGCCCTGGCCAGGTGTGTAAGACTAGGATCATTTATTACCAAGTTCACCCATTAAAGTCAGCTTTATATTTCATTTGAGTGAAGATGGCAACCTTGGGCCTAGTGTCTCATTCAGTGGTATTCTGTACATGTTTAGTATGGTGGGAAGGAGGAGGGAGGTGAGGGTAGAGGAAGAAGAACCAAGAGGAAGATGTAGAGGTAGAGGTGGAAGTTGGCCAGGTATCAGTGTCTGGAGCCTGTAATCCTAGTTACTTAGGAGGCTAACATCTGAAGATGATAGTTCAAGCCAACCAGGGCAAGAAAGTCTGTAATTTTTTTTTTGTCGGTGGAGGGGCTTGAACTCTAGGCTTTGGCGCTGTCCCTGCACTCTTCAGCTCAAGGAGAGTGCTCTAAGGCGAGTGTTCTACAGCTTGAGCCACAGTGACACTTCCAGTTTTCTAGTAGTTTATTGGAGATAAGAGTCTCATGGACTTTCCTGCCCAGGCTGGCTTTGAACCGATATCCTCAAGTCTCCGCCTCCTGAGTAGATAGGATTACAGGTGTGAGCCAACAGCACCCAGCAAGATTTTGATCTCAAATAAACTACTCAGAAAAGACTGGAAGTGGAACTGTGGCTCAAGTGGTAAAGCACTAGCCTTGATTGAACACAGAGGCTCACAGACAGTGCTCAGGACCTGAATTCAAGCCCCAGGACTAGTGAAAAAATAAAACAAGAGATGAAGTAGAAGAGAAAGATAGGGCTTTGTGTTAGTAATATAGTTTGTTGTTGTTGCTATGACAAATTACTTGCCCGAAATAACCTAAGGGAAAAAGGATTTATTTTGCTTCGTGTCACAGATTTCAGGCAATCATGGCAAGAGAGATTTCTAGTTTAGTTAATCTGATGTCCAAACACACACACACACACACACATAGGCTTGCTTTACTTATCAGCTGGATGCGTCTAAACCCAACACATACACACACACACACACACACACACACACACACACACACACACACACACAGGCTTGCTTTACTCATCAGCTGGATGCATCTAAACCCAACCCAACACACACACACATACACACACACACACACACACACACACACAGGCTTGCTTTACTCATCAGCTGGATGCATCTAAATCCAATCGATCTCAGTTAAGTTCATCCTCAAGATTTACCCATCACAGATGTCAACTTCATTTGCCTCCAGATTTACCTTACTTGTTCTCTCACAACTCACCTATAATTTATCATAGTTGGGTTTTGTTTTGTTTTGTCGGTTATGGGGCTTGAACTCTGGGCCTGGGCTCTGTCCCTGAGCTCTTCAGCTTAAGGCTAGTGCTCTACCACCTGAGCCACAGCACCACTTCCAGTTTTCTAAGTCATTCATTGGAGATAGGAGTTTCACAGACTTTCCTTCCCATGCTGGCTTTGAACCATGATCCTCATATCTCAGCCTCCTGAGTGGCTAGGATTACAGGCATGGGCCTCCAGTGCCCAGCTTCACTGTTGGTTTTTTAAAAATCAATCTTAAACTATTGCGTGTGTATATGTATGATATGTATGCACCTGTATGCATGTGTACACATGCTGATACTGTGGCTAAAACTCAGCCTCTGTGAGCTCTCCCTTACCTTTTGTGTTCAAGATAAGGCTGATGCTAACACTTGAGCCATGCCTCCATTTTGGTTTTTTTAGGCCAGGATCTAGTGGCTCACACTGTAATCCTATCTACTCAGGAGGCTGATATCGGATGATTGAGGTTCAAAGCCAGCCAGAGCAGGGCTCTTATCTCCAATTAGCAACCTACTGTGATTTAAAGTGGTAGAGCACTTACCCTAAGGAATAGGAGCACAGGTGAAGCAACCAGGCCCTGAGTTCAAACTCCACAAACAACAAAAACAAACTGAAAAGTCTCATGAACTTTCTTGCCTGACCTGAGCTGACTTTGAAACATGATCCTTAGATCTCAGGCTCTTGAAGAGCTATGATTACAGGTGTATGTGAGCCACTGGCCAGCTTTTAGACTCTGAGATAATGGATGTTCCTAAAATTGCCAGAACTTTTTGCCTTGAATGGAGCCTGCAAGATGCAGAACAGGGTCAAAGCTGGGTGTAGAATGACTCTGCCCAGTGGAAAGGGCAGAACTGAGCATCTCTGCAAGCTGAGTGCTAGACAACAGTTTTTAACCCTCCCTTGGGGTCCACATCAGTCAGGCCTTGGAACCTGCCAGAACAGCTCTGTAAGTCACAGGGGGCCCATGTTATATATGGAGTTATTCAGTCAACTAATCCGTAAACAGGATCAGCAGGACCTAGCTGGATTTATGGACTGCCAGAGGGCCTTTCACTGAAGGAGATGTGCCTGCTTGTGGCTCTTCTGCTCACCACTGGCCAATCTTGAACTCAGTATCTGAACACTGCTCCTGGGCTCTTTTGCTCAATACTGCTACTCTACCACTAGAGCCATAGCTCCATTTCTGGTTTTCTGGTGGTTAATTGAAGATAAGAGTCTCATGGACTTTCATGCCCAGGTTGTCTTTGAATTGTAATCTTCAGATCTCAGCTTGCTAGGTAGCTAGGATCAAGGTATGAGGTACCAGCCCCCAGCCCAAGTTTTTTGAGCCCAAGTTTTTCTGTTTGTAGAATAGTGGTGTTCTGAGTACATTTTGCAATATTGTTATTTTGTGTTTCTGTGTGTCTGTGTCTAATGGTCCTGGGGCTTGAACTCAGGGCCTGAGTACTCTCTCTAAGCTGTTTTTATGTTTGTTTTGGTTTTGGTTTCGTTTTTTGCTCAAGGTTAATGCTCTACCACTTGAGTCTAAGCTCCATTGCTGGCCTTTTGGTAATTAGTTGAGTAGCTAAGAAACAGGCCTAAGCCACCAGTAAGAAAGGTACGTTTTATCAAAACAAATATGTTTACATCCAAAACAAGAATACACATTTCATGTCAGGTGCCCATGGCTCATGTCTGTAATTGCACCTACTGTGTGAGCCCTGTGACAAGCTCTACCTTTTAATAGCAGTCATTTTTCCTCACTTACTGTGTCCAGAATTCTTGCATTAGCTAGGCACCAGTTGTTCATGCCTGTAATCCTCACTACTCAGGAGGCTGAGATCTGAGGATCAGTTCAAAGCCAGCCTGGGCCGGAAAGTCCCTGTGAGACTCTTAGTTCTAATGAACCACTGAAGAACTGGAAGTGGAGCTTTGGTTCAAGTGGTAGAGTGCTAGCCTTGAGAACAAAAACTCATGGATAGCACCCAGATCAAGAGTTTAAGCCCCAGGAGCATTAAAAAAATTCTTGCATTGTGCACAAGTGACATTCATAACACTAATCCCAATACTCAGAGGATTGAGTGTGATTAAGATTCCTTCCTAAGCCAGGTACCAGTGGTTCACATCTATAATCCTAGCTACTCAGGCAGCTGAGATCTGATAATCAAGGTTTAAAGCCAGCTTGGGCAGGAAAGTCTGTGAGGCCCCTATCTCCAATTAACCACTTTTTGAAAAGCCAGAAGTGGGGGTGTCACTCAAGTGGTAGATCACTAGCCTTAAACAAAAGATTAAGGAGTGGGCCTAGGCCTTGAGTTCATGCCCCAAAATTGGCACACACACACATACACACTCAATTTTTTCCTATGGTCTCTCTGTTCTCTTTGGCCTCTGCATGCAGGCCATGAAGCATGGCTGGTGTAGATTCAGAACCACTGCTGCTTTGGTGGGTGCCAATGATGCCCATTGAGGAACTCCCTCTGACCCTTTTACCATTTCCATGGTTCCTCAGCCAGCTGTTGACTCTGCTCCTCAGCACTCAACACCTGTGGCTTTCTTCAGAGGAGAAAGCATGCTAGAGAGATAACCAAATGGATTAGGGCAGCAGGAGGAGATTGTTCACTGCAACTCAAGGGTCTCCAAGTTCGGGCTTGCACAGAACCCCATATCACCCCGTTATTTAGCCTCTTGTTCTTCTGATCCCCTGGAACATCATACACCTTACATATAATCATTTCATGGACTCCCTGGAAACCTTGAGGAAGCATTACTTCTTCATTGCTGTCTATTCTTCCTCTCTGTCCACATACTGTCTTCACTGAGTATATCCCTCTTCCCCAACATTTCTTCAGTCTCCATGTAAGTGCACTGAAGGGACATGGGCACGTAAATGAGAGTCCTTGTCTGCCAGATCTAATATGTGTGTGTGTGTGTGTGTGTGTGTGTGTGTGTGTGTGTGTGATTCCTAGAGTTTGAACTCAAATCTGGGTGATGCCCCTGAACATTTTTGCTCAAGACTCGTGCTCTACCACTTGAGCCACAGCTCCATGTCCAAGTTTTTGGTACTTAATTGTAGATGAGATTCAACTTGCTTTCCTTCCCAGGCTGTCTTTGAACCATGATCCAAAGATCTCATCCCCCTCATTTAGCTAGATTTACATGCATGAGCCACCAGTGCCTGTCCCTAAGCCTTTTTAAGTTACCTTCAAGGTCATTGAAAGCCAAAGAATTCTTCAGACAATCTGATCAACTCTCCCAGGAATCATAACTGCCCTTGATTCTCTGCCCTCATAAGGGTGCTCTGAGTATTTGGATACAAGGAAATGTGCCATTTGACAATCATCATTGAAACAGTATAACACAAAAAATTTGTGTTGTATACATTTTCCCTCTATAAGTTTAGGTGAAAAATACTGAGTTACAATATTGATGTTCTCCATGGTGTTTAAATTATATAAATGAATGTGTAGAATACAAATGCTCAGTGGAGTCCTAGTATACCTTTGCATTAATAGAATAATAGATCATACATCTCTAAGTGTATTTGAGTAATAGCTAGTTTTAGTGAAGATGTGACTTTTTGATTATTCAATTTTTTTTGTTGGAACATCAGTTTTTATGAATTCTGTATGTACATTAATGGAGAAATGAATTGCTTTTGTACTATCTGTTAGAGTATATTAGACTTTGCCAAAGAACCATGCAGACATCCAGGTACAAAGAACAAAGAAAGATTTATTGGAACAAAGAAAGACTTATTGACAGCAGTGGAACTGGCAAGACCCGTTTTCATAAGGGAAGAGTAAGAAGTGCCGGCTATTGTTTGTGGTGACCTATATAACTAGGGGCCAGGAGGTGGAGAACCAGTGTGGATATGTAGACCAAGGGATCCATCGTGGTGGACTAGGATTTATGGCTGCTGTCCAAATAGTAGATAAGGGGCTCTGCAGCTGCCCAGACCTTAAGGTCACTCTAGGGAGTTCTTGCTGCCTTATATGGTGGTAGCTACCCCAGAAGAGTATCATCTCAAGGTAAAGAGGGTTTGAAGGGAGGCTGATTATTAACTGCCTTTCCTTAATGGGCCTAGTGTTGACCAGGAAGGGAGAATGCCAAGCTGTGGAAAGGAGAAGGAACATGCTTAGCTATGGGAAATAAGCTTATTGGGCTAACAATATCTAGCAACTAATGGACTGTGGATTTGTCTTTAGTGGAGAGTTTGATACTTTACTTGAGACAAAAAATTCTTCTCCCATAAGAAGGCCTTTCCTCCCATGTATAATGTTTTGAGCATGAAAATTTCAGTAAAATTACACAGGTTCTTTCCTGACTACCTCATTTGCCTTCTCTCCCAGTCATGCTTCCTGACTCTTCTGTTCATTGTCAACAGCAAGAATGAAAGACTCTCTGGTGAGTTGCATTTTATTTCTCATTTTGTATTACACTCTATTTTATTAACTTAAAGGTGTCCAAGATTTAAAAACAGAAAAACAGATCCAGCTTCAGTAACATGTTCATAAATCACATAAAGATGGCTATTAGGTTTAGCATATTATAAAATCTGACATTCTTTTTTTTTTGTATTTGGGTCCGGTTGTGGGGCCTGAACTCTGGGCCTGGGCACTGTCCCTCAGCACTTCAGCTCAAGGCTAGCACTCTACCACTTGAGCCACAGTACCACTTCCGGTTTTTTGCTTATGTAGTGCTGAGGAATCGAACCCAGGTCCTCAGGCATACAAGGCAAGCGCTCTACCACTGAGCCACCTTCCCAGCCCTAAAATCTGACATTCTGTCTATATTAAGTGCAGATTTGCTTCAGAATGTTTCTAGTTTTTCTGATGTGAGAAAACGTAATCACACTGTTACATGATTCAGTTACCCAGAGGAGGTGACATCTCATGAAAAGTGGAGGTTCCCTAGCAATTTGTCAGAGATACCATCCTCATGAGTAACACGAACTATCTTAATGAAGTCTTAAAGGAGTTGCCGAAACAGTGTGGTCACACACACCTTTGAATATTTTAGAAGACTGAGTAAGCAATATGTACTTAAATTACTCTTCATACATTATTGGACTGCTTCATGGTCATTTTTTTACTTGAAACTTAGGCTGTATGTGATGATATATGGTCAATGATTTTTTTCTAAGGTGTCCTCACAAGATTCCCCCACACATATTATTTTCTGTTTCAGTCTTTGTTTTCTGCTCTCTAGCTTTATTTGTATTTTTCTTTATGTACCTATTTTTCTCTGTGTATTTTTTTCCCAGCATGTCTTCCCTCTATCTGTCTCTCACTTTTTACTTTTCTTCAAATGCTCTGTCTGGGAACTAGTTTTTCTTACAAATTTTCCTTTGCTGCAGTGGCTCTTAGAATTGGCATTTCTCTTACACATTGTGATTGTTGATTTTGCCGTATTCCATTTGAAGACAGGTCTTGCTATGTAGTCCAGCTTACTCTTGAAATTTTATGTAGCCTAGGCTGGCTGGTAATCCCAAATTCAGGGAGTATAGGTCTATTTCATTCTTTTTGGCTACATTAACCATTACATATGGCCACATTGTTTTATGGTCATGCCTTCCATCATCTACAGCATTTTTCACCTTCCATGTATGAGGCTGTAAAATCATTAATAACAGCTCCTACCAGTCTTTGGAATCATTATAATTACTGGGTCTATGAGTTTGTTGATCCTTGGAAGCTCAGTAAGGGAAACCATACCATGGCTGATACTTGATGCCTGGTGTATTTTATTTAGCTTAATTGTATTCAAGATATATCCTTGCTGTAAAATGTATTAAAGCTTTCTTCCTGTTAAACACATTTATCTATTCTTTCCAGGCTTCTGTCTTTTGGTTATTGTGAGTAGTTGTTGTGTAGTGATTGTCCAAATATTTGTTCTATTCCCTGCTTTACTTCCATTGGTATAAATCTAGAAATAGAAGTGCTAGACCATATTCCTTTGTAAATCTGTATTTAGTTCTTTTAGAAGTCTCCATATCATCGTTGATTGTTTTACATTGCTGCCAGAAATGTATCAAAATTCACTTTGTTGTCATATCTTTCCCAACAGTTGTTAGACTTTAGAAACTTTTTTTTTGTCAGTCGTGGGGCCTAAACTCGGGGCCTGGGTGCTATCCCTCAGCTCTTCAGCTCAAGGCTAGTGCTCTACCACTTGAGCCACAGCACCACTTCCGGCTTTTTTCTTTTTGTTTATGTGGTGCTGAGGAATCAAACCCAGGGCCTCATGCATGCAAGGCAAGCACTCTACCACTGAGCCTCCTCCCCGGCCCTTTTTTTGGGGGGGGGTCTGGTCGTGGGGCCTGAACTCTGGGCCTAGGCACTGTCCTTCAGCTCTTCAGCTCAAGGCTAGCGCTCTACCACTTGAGTCACAGTGCCAGTTCCAGGTTTTTTCTTTTTGCTTATGTGGTGCTGAGGAATTGAACCCAGGGCGTCAGGCATGCAGGGCAAGTGCTCTACCACTGAGCCAACTTCCCAGCCCTAGAAACTTTTTTGTTTTTGTTTAAAAGTATGTATGAGGACTGCGAAGTTGGCTCAGTGGTAGAGTGCTTGGCTTGCATGCATGAGGCCCTGGGTTTGATTCCTCAGTACCACATAAGCAAAAAGAAAAAAGCCTGAAGTGGTGCTGTAGCTCAAGTGGTAGAGCGCTAGCCTTGAGCTGAAGAGCTGAGGGATAGCACCCAGGCCCAGAGTTCAGGCCCCACAACCGACCCCCCCCCCAAAAAAAAAAGTATGCATTAAGTAATTTCATTTTGATTTGAATTTTTCTAATAACTATTAACATTGAACTTTTTTATATTTAATGAACTACCTGTATATATTCTTTTTAGAAAAGTCTCTTCAGTTTTTTCCATTTTGAAATTAGATTTTGTGCCATGGGGGGAGGTTAGTTATAGAATTTTGGTGTTTTTTTTATTTGTTTTGTTTTTTTTTGTTTTTGTTTTTTTAATGAACTCTGGGCCTGAGCACTGTTCCTCAGGTCTTCAGCTCAATGCTAGCACTCTACCACTTGAGCCACAGCTCATTTCCGGCTTTTTCTGCTTATATGGTGCTCAGGAATCAAAACCATGGCCTCATGCATGCAACGCAAGCACTCTACCACTGAGCCACCTTCCTAGCCTTGTTTTATATTTTTAATTCACTGTGGTTAGTAATCTATTTAGGGATATATGCAAGTATTTTCTCTAATACCATGCTTTCTCTTCCTTGTTGATCACGCCTTCTGATATACAATGTTTTAATTATATGCACTAAATTTGATTTTGTTTAATATCAAACACTTTTGGTGTCCTATCAAAGGAGTCACTGTCAAGTCTAATGTCATTAAGCTTTCCTCCCTTCTCTCTTCTTTTCCTACTTTCCCTTCCCTTCTTTTTCCCTTGTTTTCCACTACTGTCTTGCCAGCTCTTCTTTTCTCTGCCCCTTTTCTCCCCTTTCCCCACTCCACTCATTTTCATTTCTCTTTATGTCTGAGGCCTGTGTTGCCACAATTAGTGTCGAAGCCCCGACCATGCTTTCTTGTGCTAGTAGTAGATCTTGAATTCAGTCAGTCAGCTTCCTCAGTCACTGTTGACACTTTGATGTAAGCCATGCCTCCAACCTGTTACTAGCTACTTAATTTGAGTTGTCCACCAAGGCTGCCTCCAGACCTCAGCCTCCTTAGTAACTAGGATACATTCTTGTTCCTGAAGCACTTGTTTTGTTTTTCATACCAGAACATACTGTTACTGGTTTATATGGAATTAATATTCAACCTCAACTCCAATTTCAAATTAATTTGAGTTGTCTACCATGCTGGCTTCCAGACCTCAACCTCCTTGAGTAGCTAGGGTCTGATAACAATCTTGAGCTAGAGAACTTGTTTTGATTTGCTTTTTTCTTACCTGAACATTTAACACCAACAGTTAATTTGATACTAAAACAAGATTACTGGTTTATGTAGAATTAATATTCAACCTCAATTCCAGTATTTCACGTTTCAAATTAAGTGTTATATTTCTAATAGTTGTACCTATTCTAACTGGTACATTTTTTTCACTAAGCAAACAGTTTAGGCTAGCACAACTACATGGAAGAATCTACATTTTCTGAAGAGTTCCTCTACCCCAATGGACTATCTATTGAAGGTTATTTTCTTTCAACACTTTACACATATATTTCCTTTTTGTGTGCTAGTCAGCATTCGCCACTGGTATTGTCATGCATGGCTGGATTGTGGGATGATTGTTGGTCATTCTTCCTTTGTAATGGGGTTCAAAGTAGGAATCAAAAGTCTTTCCATTTAGCCTCTGCAAAACAAATTAGTACATATTTCATTCCAACTTTTAAAATTTCCTTCTATAGTTTTTAGGTCACATCACTTTTTATCCTGTTTATCCTCTGTTGTGCTTGTGGTGGTCATATTTCACAATTTTTTGTAATTTTTAATGTTCCAGAAGCCCCTTGCCCTTTGCCTCCATCCTTCAATAAAGGCCTAATAAAATGCAGTTGTAGTCAAGGAACATTTTATTCCTCTGCCACCTAAATTTCTTATTGTAGGAGGTATGCAATGTTCACAAAAGTTCATGTAGCAGTTCTAACAGAGGAAGGAAGTATCAGGGTATCTATGACCACATTTCAATCATTAGAATTTCTTCAGGCTGGGGAAGGACCAGCTGCTGCATGGGGAGGAGGCTACTGCTGAGGCCACTGCTCCACAGGCCCCTGGCCGCTTTGTGCCTGTGTCTGGGAAAGCCAGTGTAAGATGAAGATAGTCTTTCCCCAGCCATTTGGATAATCAAGAGTTTGGGACAGATCCTTTGAAAGTGAGGAGCCAGGCTATGGTGCTGAAATGGATTAATAAGGAACAATGTTCTGTTATATTCTGTTATGTAAGACAGCCCATATCATGGAAGTGTATTTTTTTAACAATTCATTTTCCTACAGACTATCCCATCAAACCACCTGAGGTTGTGTTTACAACAAGAATTTATCATCCAAATATTAACAATAATGACAGTATGTGTCTTGATATTCTAAGGTCACAGTGGTCTCCTGCTTTAACTATTTCTAACATTCGTTTATCCATTTATTCACTGCTATGTGATCTGAACCTAGATGACCTCCTAGAGCCAGAGATTGCATGGACAATAAAACAGACAGAAACAAGTTCAACAGCATATCTTTGGAATAGAATAAAAAATATGTTATGTGATGCTACCTTAAAGTCAGCATAACCTGCATTATAGCTGGAATGAACTTGAAAGTACTGTTCCTTTTTTGATTTCTTGTCTGGCTGCTCCCCTATCAGACCTCATCTTTTCTTTTAAATTTTATTTTTCCCTTACCTCCCTCTCCATTCATTCACATTCTCATCTGAGAAGACTTAGGTTCTTCCAGCTTTGGACAATAACTGCTTTTAGAAACTGTAGTTACAAGAAAGCAGTTGCCCAAGACTCAATTTTTTTTAAAGTTCAGCATTTGTATTATGCAGCCAGTATGTGCATTTTTTTTTGTCGGTCATGGGGCTTGAAATCTGGGCCTGAGTGCTGTCCCTCAGCTCTCCAGCTCAAGGCTAGCATTTTACCACTTGAGCTAAAGCGCCACATGTTCACTCTTAACCTGATTATGAAACCAAACCATTCCTCACTACTTTAACCTGATGAAGAAGCCACCTGAGGGGGCGGGAGCTGGATTCTCACTGGTCACATCAAAGGAAACAATATTCTAGCAGCATCCATTCTTGTTGAAGCGTTCCACTGTTAGAGATTTGAGGTTACATGTACTTTATGCTCCTAAATGATGTGGCTGGAGAATTGGTATTGAATTTATATTATCAGCAGAACAGAAAATGTGGTGTATTTTATGCAGGTCACTAAAGAAGTGAGCTGTTCTTCTCCAGAGAATGGAAATTAGAAGTCAAAACACCCTTTGTGTTTCAAAATAGGGTATCAAACATTTGTAATTTTCATTTAAATTGTTAGGAAATGTTAGTTAATCTGTCTTCCAATACACTGCTTAATATAGCACTGAATAAATGATGCAAGTTGTTACAAGATAAGTGATGGATAGCTCTGCTAGTAATTGATTTATTTTTCTACAATAAAGTTTCATAAACCAGAGTTAGCTGCCTGAATTAATCAGTATAGGGAATATATTTTCTAAATGGAAAGCTGTTTTTATTATTTTCCATGTGCATCCCCTAACTAAAACTTCTCTGTGTCATGTGCATTTGAAGCTGGAGGGGGAGGGGAAAATGGAGTAATAGTGGGTTACAGTTTACAAAATAAAGTACTGTTGTTGTGGGAGTTGTAATGAGGCTGTGTTGAATATAACCATGAGATATTGGGGATCCATGGGTTTGTTCAGCCATTTACATTAATGAGCATTAAATGCAGCAGATATCATTTCAGATGACTTAACTAGACTATGTAGGTAGGAAGAAATAAGGAGTACTCCAGACCTGCTCTCCTGATAAGTAAAATAGATCATCAGTGCTGGAAGACATAGCCTGGGATTCAGAACTGCAGCTTTTAGTCGAGAAAGGATGATTATTTGGCTGTTGAGCTGAAGAATCTTTGTTCTTCCATGGTTCTGATAGGCAGGAATATCAGAAAAGGAATTTTTAAAAGACTTTGATCCATTGTGAAGATAAAATTTAAAATTCCCATAGATACCTCATAATTTTTAGTGAGAAGTTTGAACGTAAGAGATGTAGGTATAAAATCTTACTGCTAGGAACAATTCATGCTTACATGATAGGCAAAGTGATATGTAAGAAATATTATGGTCTCTGAGAATAGAAAATATTTTTGTTCCTCACCTAATGGTTGAGAAGCAATACAACAAAATATATAAATTATTTCAAGGAAATAAAAAACAACTATTTCCTTATGACCAAAACAAAATAAAAATTGAGAAAAACAACCCAAAGAATTCTAAAGGGTATACTTTGTACACAGCTTACTACTTTGACAGTACATGGGTAAGTAATTTTAGGAAATATTTCCTCTGTTATAAAAAGAAGAAAACTGAAACACAGCCATTCTTTTCCATTGTAAAATATCAGTATTACTTTCTTAATTAAGACATTATGGAGAAAAGCATATATTTATCAACAATCCATTCCTACTTTGATATTTTAAAATATTTAATAATTAGAATGAGAAAAATATCTTTACAGTAAGGAATCTTTGGATCTCATTTGTGTTTTGTCTTTTTTTTCCTGTGACTTAATTTAGATATCTGAGAAATGAATAAGATGTGCCAGCAAAATCCAGATGACAGTCCATGTGAAGTCTCCATCACAAATAGTAATACAGTGGAGGAAAGAGTGAGTTTAGTTACTTTTCATGTGAGCTCAAAACATAAGCTAGAGTTAGGAAAAATGAGGACTCCTTAGAGACAAGGACTGAGGGTTTCATTGAGTGTCAGAACATGCCTTCCTATAATGAGCCTGATTAGATATGTGCTGCATATAGGCCTGGTGTGTCCCTAGTTGATCAATCTCTTAGATATTCTGAGCATTTTAGTGAAAATGATGTGAGTCCAAATGAGCTGCCATATTTTGAATATGGTGGAGAAGGAAAAGCATTATACTCAGAGAGCATATTCTTAAGACAGAATGAATATAACCATAATGTATATAGAGATTACTATTATAACTCTGCTCACTTTTCCCAGAAAGTACTTCAGGGAAGAAGAAAAACTCCTGAATGTAGTCTGTGTGGAAAACTATTCTACTTAAGACCTACAGCCACTACACATGAGAAAAGATACACAAGAGAGAAACATTGCACATGTGGTGCATGTGACAAATCTTTCAATAAGGAAATAGACCTCGTAAAGCCTCAGAGCAAATATCCAGAGAATTCAATGAGCATATCCAGTATTTAAAATTTACCTCTCAGATGTCAGACCTGAATTTACAGCCTCAAACACCAACAGAAGAAAAACTCTGAATATGAGGAATATAGGCAATTTTCCACACATAGAAATCACACAGAAGAGAAACCTTATGTATATATCAAATATGGAAAGTCATTCAGACAGAAGCGAAAATTCCTTTTGCATCAGAGAACACACACAGGAGAGAAACCTTATGAATGTATCAAATGTGGGAAGTTGTTCAGACAGAAGACACAACTCACTTTGCATCAGAGAACTCACAGGGGAGAGAAACCTTATGAGTGTAAGGAATGTGGACAGTGTTTCACCTGGAAGTCACAACTTGCTGTTCTGCAGACTATACACACAGGAGATAAACCTTATGAATGTAACAAATGTGTAAAGTTGTTCAGACAGAAGACAAACCTCACTTCACATCAGAATATACACCAAAGAGCAACATGAATGCAACAGGTGTGGAAAGTTTTTCATGCAGCAGTCACATGTCACTTCACATCAGAGTTTACACAGGAGAGAAACCTTATGAATGCAACATGTAGAAAGTCACCTACAAGGCAGACATTACTAAACATCAGAGAAGTCACACAGGAGAGAAACCCTGTGAATGTAAGAATTGTGAAAAACCCTTTACCCAGAAGTAAAACCTTGATACGCATGTGAGGACACACTCATGAGAAACCCTATGAAAGTAAAAAACTGGACAGACATTCAGACAGAAGTCACAACTCACTTTATATCAGAGAACACACACTGTAGCGAAACCTTATGAAAGCAACATGTGCAAAGACCTTCAAACAGTTCACACCTCAGCAAGAATAACAATTTACATAGGTTAGAAAACTCAGGAATGTAGTATATGTGCAAAGTCCTTCACCCAGCATTCACACCTGAGCAACTCATGTGAAACCTTCGGAATGTAATAAATGTGGAAAATTTCTCACATGAAACATATCTCAGTATGCATCAAAAAGCACACATGGGGAGAAGCCTTAAGAATGTAGCCCAGTGTTCAGTCTTTCACCCAGAAGGCACTGCTCAGGCATCACAAGAGAGAACTGTTTCAAAAAAAACATGTGGGAAGTGGCGCTGTGGCTCAAGCAGTAGAGTGCTTGCCTTGAGCTAAAAAGCACAGGGACAGCGCCCAAGCCCAGAGTTCAAGCCCCACAACCAACAAAAACAAAAACAACAAAAAAAGAAACGTGGAAAGTTGCAAAACAAGAGTTTCACAAAACTAAGTTTGTTTCAGAAAACAAACACAACAGAGATCATATGAATGTAATAGATGTGGAAAGTCTATCAAGAAAGCAGGTTGTCATTTTGAACACACAGAAGAGAGAAACATGAGCACAAATATAGAAGGTCACCTGGATGGCATTCTTAGTATTCATTAGAGAACTGACTTACATAGGAGAAAATAGAACTAACAAATGTGTAATTACTGAATCCGAAGTCAGTCTTCACTGCATCTGAGAATACATACAGTAGAGAAACAATTGAGGATAACAAATATAGAAAAACATTTAGCCAGGGGCTGGGAAGGTGGCTCAGTGATAGAGTGCTTGCCTTGCATGCTCAAGGCCCTGCATTTGATTCATCAGTACCACATAAGCAAAAAGAAAAAAGCCGGAAGTGGGTGCTGTGGCTCAAGTGGTAGAGCGCTAGCCTTGAGCTGAAGAGCTGAGGGACAGTGCCCAGGCCCAGAGTTCAGGCCCCATGACCAGAACCCCCCCCCAAAAAAAAACATTTAGCCAGAAGTCACCTGTCTACAGGTAGCAGTGTTCTTTAGTATGCAGAAAAGCTTAAGTTTTATGCAATCCCATTTTTCTGGTTTTCCCTTGATTTGTTTAAATTCTGGATCTTTAGGAAGTTTTGACCTGTGCCACAGAGCCTTAGTGTTTTCACTATCCCTTCCTATAATATATTCAGAGTATCTGGTCATCCATTTGATCTAATTCTTATTAATTCTGGTGCAGGGTGATATAGAAGGATCTAATTTGTTCTCTGCATGTATAGCCAATTGTGTCAGCATCATTGTTTGCAGACATTGTCTTGTATCTTGAGTTTTTGTGTCCCTTATCAAATGTTTGGAGGCTACCCACAGGTCTATGGGTTCTATTACTACTACTAGTAGTAGTAGTAGTACGGCTTTGTTAGAGAGTTTGAAGCTTGTTATTGATATTCTTCCAGCACTATTCTTCCCACTAAGGACTGCTTTTGCTATTCAACACCTCCAGTAATTCCATATGAATGTGGGATCACTTCTTCTATGTACTTAAAAAATATTGTTGAGATTTTGAAGGGTATTGTGTTGAATTTGTAAATAGCTTTGTGCAGTATTGACATTTTCATGATGACGATCCTCCCAATCCAGGGTCATAAGTTTTTCCATTTCTTTCAGTGTGCTTTAATTTCCCTTCAGGTTTTAAAAGTTTTCATCATAGAGGTCCTTCACATCTGATTAATTCCTAGCTTTTGTTTTTATGAGGCAATTACAAATGGGGTTGCTTTACTGATTTCAGCCTCACTCTTCTCATTGTTGGAACACAGGAAAGTTATTGAATGTTTTGTGTTAATCTTATAGCCTGCTGCTTTGCCAGTTTCCAATCAGCTCAAGTAAGTTGGGAGAGGAATCTATGACATAGTTTCTTTCAATGCAAGATCATGTCATCTGTTCCTGAGAAGAATGTATATTCTTATGCTGCACGGTGAGTTATTCTGTAGATGTCTGTAAAGTCTAGTTGGTCAATGCAGTTCTTTAATACTAAGGTTTCTCTGATTAATTTTTGCTGGGTTGATCTATCTATAGGTGATCTTGGTATGTTAAAGTCACCAAAAATCAATGTGTTTGGATCTGTGTATATTATGGGGTAAGTAGTATCTGTTTGAAGGTGGGTGTTCATTTGGGGTATAGGTATTTAGAATTGTTATATCCTCCCAGTGGAAAGATCCATTTATTATTATTAGTATGTCATGGCCTTCTTAGTCTCTTCTCACTAATTATAATTCGAAGTATATTCTATCTGATATTAGTGTTGCTATTCTGGCCTTCTTAGGGGGACTACTTCCTTGATAGAATTTATTCTACCCATTCAGATGTTTTTGTGGGAAAGGTGTGCCTCTTGAAGACAGAAAATAGATGGGTCTTGTTTTTTGATTCAACTAGTCAGTCTATTTGATTTAATTGGGATTTAACTCCATGAGTATTGACAGGAGTGAAAAGTTTTGGCAATTCCTGCCATGTTACCCACCTTTGTATGGCCCGTGCCTTCTCATTTCTTACTATGTTTATTTGGTTCTCTGGTAAACAGCTGTTTCTCTGACTTATACCACATTTTCTTGATCCATTCATCTACTGAGAGGCATCTGGGTTGGTTCCATATCTTAGCTATGGTAAATAATTCTGCAATAAATATAGTTGTGCTGGTAGCTTTAGTGTAGCTGTGTTTGTGATCATTTGAGAAAATGCCCCAAAGTGGGATTGCCGGGGTGTAGTGGAGCTCTACATGTAGTCTTTGGGTGATCTTTTTGAATCTTTTTGAGGCTCAGGGCAGAGGAGCATCTGTGGACAGGTCTGGAGGGATTAAGGTGTGCGTGGGAAGTCTTTGGTGCAGCCTTTTTTACATTTCAAAAAGAAGCTGGGCTGTGTGGGTCACCCCTTTAATCCTATCACTTTTTGGTTAAATGTTTGAATTAATCTGGAGTACAACATCCAACCAACTTGTAATTGCTGTGGCTCAGAAATCCCTTCAGAAGCTACTCTCTGATTGATTCATATGCGATGCTCTGTGTGGGGTTGGGTTATAAAGATGCCAGTGAGCCATCCTGCTCTCCATGAGCCAGTGCTCCCAGCTCAGTTTCTATGGAACCAACATCTCCATGTCCTCCTTGCAGGACCTCTTGAGCCACACTGGCAGGCTAGGCCATTTGAGATGAAGGCTCTATCCTGACTCTCTGGAGAGCATGTTCAGTGTGGGTGGAAGAGACAGGATGTCTGAGCTTTTCAATTCAATCATAGCTCTAGAACCCCAGGAGTTTCATGGCACTTTTGCGGTACACATGTCCTATGCGTAATCCATCAGGAATCTGGAATAAATTGAGCCTAGATAGCTGGAACAAGATCTTGTTTTTACAACTAAATGGTGTAAGCATACCTCCATGTCTGGGGTCAGTCCCTGACTGCAATTTACTGTACAATCAATAAGTTGTTTTACAAAAGAAATAACACAAACAATAAGTAGATGATTCACACCTGTTGATGTGGATCACAGTTCAAAACCAGTCAAAGCAAGAATGACTGAGAGAGTTATCTCCAATTACCCAGTGAAAAGTTGGAAGTGGAGTCTGTGGGTCACCTGGTAGAGTGGCAGCCTTGATTGGGAAAAGCTGAGGGATGGACATTGACCAAGCCATGCATTTAATTCCCATTCCTGGCATACAACACAGACATACACACACAAAAGAAGCAAAGAAACAGAAATTAAGAAAAAATAGCCATCTCACTTGCTAGGAGACTGAGAATGCTTACTGAATGAATACAAAAAAAAAAACAATGTATACATGGGTTCTGCTATGTGGACATGATTTACAATGAGCTAAACTTAAATAGCTTCTTGAGATTGGAGCATCAGTAAAATACTTTTCTCATTTTTAAAATCAGATGATGAGCAGCATGTCAGCTGTGTGCAGTTCAATGAACACCATGGGAAACCTTGTAGTCCATGTGAAGAGCAATGCACACCCATCCTAAGTACCAGAAATAACCTAACACATGTAAATAAAAGTATCTAAAGCTGCTGATCACAGGAGGCTCTTGACTATAAACCTGATGTCTATGGATTCTGCTTTGAAACTAGCCTCGGAATAAAATTCCATAAGACTCTTATCTCCAAATGTTTACCAAAAATGTGGGAAGTAGAATTAGAGTTGTGGCTCAACTAGTAGAGCAGTAGCCTTGGGAAAAGAAGCTCAGGAACAGCCCTGAGCAATGAGTTCAATACCTAAAATTGGTTATTTGATTGTGATGTATGGAAATTAATAGTTATAGTGTGTATATATGTACAAAGTGCACACATATGTGTCAGTTGTGTGGCTTGAACTTTGGACTTGAGTACTTGTACTTCCCGATGCTCCTAAGCTCAAAGCTATTGCTCTACCACTTGAGCCACAATTCCAATTCTGATTTTCTGATGGTTTATTGGAGATAGGATGTTTCACAGAGTTTTCTGCCTGGACACATCGGGACACAGCGGGGGACACAGCGGGACACAGCGGGGGACAGAGCGAGGACACAGCAGGACACAG